>NC_056744.1:646179935-646312435 GCF_019279795.1 Protopterus annectens | reverse complement strand
TATGCACATGCAAACTGAAATATGTAAGATCTGTAACATATGTGCAACTAATCCAGAGCTTTATCGAGCATTGCCCTGTAGCACATATTAGTTTCCTAGACACTCAAAACGTAATGTATAATAAGGCATGTATATGTCAACATCTGATGATTTACCTACTTACAAGTAAGTATGTATGTCACGTGCAGAGTTAAGTTAACAACATGCAAGGTACATTTGTCATGACCTAGCAGCAGTACATCATTCTTAGTACACATAATAAGAATCTCCAGTAGGATGACATGTTCAGGGGAGACACATGCACACACACACACACACACACACACACACACACACACACACACACACACACACACACACACACACACACACACAGACACGCTCACACACAAGCACACGCGCACACACGCACACATGCACACACACGCACGCACACACTCGTACACACATATGCATGCCTATGCACACACACACACACACGCACATGCATGCATGCACACACACACACACACACACACACACACACACACACACACACAGACCATACCTCTCAACTTTACAGATTTTCGTAGAATGTCCAGATTTTTGATTCATATTTTTGGTCTGTTTCTCGTAAAATTGTGATTTTTCTGGCATATCATTGAGGATTGATGTCCAAAAATAATGACATACATTTGAGATTCAGAATTCATAGCTATCAGAAAATTCATGCTAAAGCAAAACCTGTTATTCTGTCAACTTTCTAAGTTTGTAAGGGCAATATTTAAAAATTGTCCTTATTCTGGGCCTTTGTCTGCCCTTTATTTATGGCATTTTCTACTCTAGAGGTTGAGAGGTATCACCCCCCCTCACGCACATGCACACACACACACACACACACACACACACACACACACACACACACACACACACACACACACACACACACACACACACACAGATGCACACATACCTGCATTTCTTAACATAGACATTATACAGTCATGTGTCAGTGAAGATAAGAGGAAAGCTCCAAACCTACTCTGTCCAAGAATCACACTTTGACAATCCTCCCACCAGTTAATTACAGTGCACCCCTACAGCACCCCAAACCCCCATACTACACAACACATGAAATATATGAAGTCCAGGATCTCATATATCAGTGCAGGAAGAAGAATATTTCATTACTTGAACTGGTAAAGGGCACTCTATACAAAATGCACAGTGTTCCACAAAAATGTCAGTACAGTTTAATGGATCCATTCAGACAGGATTTGACACAAAAAGGCAATAGAAGGGCCTAAGTGAATCTGTAATTTATTGATATCTATATCTATATCTATTTATACACACTATGTGTGCATGTGTTTTGTGTGTGTATATATATATATATATATATATATATATATATATATATAAATATTTATTTTACACACACCATATGTATGTCTATAGATATATATAGATATATATATATATATATATATATATATATATATATATATATATATATATAGATATATATATATACACACACACACACACACACACACACACACACCACATATACTGCTTGGCTGTTGCGGATACAAGTGGGGTCATCCCAACTCCAACAGATGCAAAGCAGCCACATGACTACAGAGGGGAATGCCATATTCAAGGCACACATAGGCAGACATATATACAGACAGCCTGTGAGTTTACCTGCCTGGTTTTGCCCATGTGTGAAATTTTTGATGTAATTACTTGGGAATAAATCTAGTAGCACAGTGTATCCTACAGATTCTCTGGACAGAAATATTGCATGTCATGCAGTATTTCATCTGTTTATTCATCAGCAGACATACATTCATTCTGTAACCATCCCATATGAGGCATTTTCTTATATCCACTAGAGTTTCATGGATAAAATCTTATAGGCTGTCATATGTTATGTACACAAATAAGTATACATAAAACCCCCATATCTCTCATTTGCAGTGTACAATACATTTGCACCATTGTTCTTCATACATGCAGCAGCTAGAAATGCTTCCATCTCCATTCGTAGCTGTAAGCCCTATGACACATTGCTGTATATTTTGACTGGCATCTAGGAGGCATAGTTTAGAGATGTAACAACAGCATTGGGCAGTATCATTATTGTGTGCATCCTGTGATGTCACTGTGCAAAACATTCGAACATTCTGCCATTACTGCACTACAGAAAACAGAGAGAGTGTGTGATGGCAGCATACACATTGCCACAGTGGTTTCTTGGGCATAGGTGTCATTGGCTTCAGCTGTGTCTGATGAGCACAGTGACAATAACAGACAATATGCAAGCAGGGTCCCTCTCACAGGTATCTGGCCATGGATATGACCCTTGCCTCATACAAGACACGTAAACAGGGAACTGCTGATATCCCACATGAGGATGGCAATGGCCTCTAGCAACCGTAGAATGGGGAGGGAGAGATATTACTTGTGCTGGCTCACTCATGCCGAGTGGTATTATACAGGCTCCCTCAGAAGATCAAGTGCGTGCACATATATGGTGCTGAATATGGCTGTGGTGTCTATGACAATGGTTGGACATGTACTGCTGAGATAGTCTCAGCCAATGAGCTGTTTTAAGACATTGTACAGACAATGTACAGACACAGGAAGCATATACCCTATTCTGACCTGTGCCAAGAGCGTCCTTATCATTATATAGGAAGCTGTGGAATATCAATACTGGCAGAATCTGTGTACCATAATGTATGGAAGCTGTTCTACTTCTGCTGGAATAATGCATGCTATCTGTATGCTGTAGGACCCATGCTGTTACCATCTGGTTCCTTCACACATATGCCTATGATTCACAGTACTTATGGTGTGCCTATTATTGTGTACGGTGCCTCCTTGATCTCCGGACATTCATATAACAATATTAAGGAGGAACATCCTCTGGTCCTTGGTGAGTCTAAGCAGCATAATATTGAGAAAATGCAATATTTGTAGAACTGAAGCAGACAAGATTGAAATAAAAATGTGAAATCAACAAAACCCCAAATTCTTATAACAGCTGAAATATTACATTTAAAAAAAATCATGCACAGAAATGAAAATAAATAGATTTGGAGGGCACGTTCCCTGTTCCAGTCACCTTATATTACCATTGTAACTTCAAGCTCACACAAGCATAGACAAAAGAACATTCCCTGTCTCCCAAGGTTGTGCAGTCAAGGAGTTAGAATAGTTAGGTAGTGGAGAGTGGGGGAGCAGACCTTCAACTGTTGGGTGTGAATAGGAGTACCCCCATTCAAAAACACATTAACTTTAACATTTGCTCATTTCTACATAATTATACCAGCTTTAGCTTTGTAAATGGAATCTGTCTAAGCACATTATCCAGGAAAGTATTTAGAATCCTGGGATTCAATTCTGAAAACACACAAAGTGTGTGTCTCTGTGTCTTTCGAACATCCTAGTAACATACTCACACCCCTGGGTCCACACATCTTAATCATTAGAAACATGACATATTTCTAACTATCCTTTTTTTAATTTCTCCAGGTCTTTTGGGTTTCTTATACCATGACGGGAATGGACTCCATTCCTATGTCAAAGTACGATTAAAATTCATGAAAATAGTATTGTTTCAATCTTTGATGTCAGCCAGAAGTACTCTTCTCAGCACTCGCAATGTGCCCAGTAATGACTCCTTATGCAAATCGTATGAACTCACATGTATTTGTAACATACCTAAATACAATTGTCGATTCTTTTTTATAATACTCGTTGCTCCTACTACTATTGGAACTGTCTGGGTATCTTTCTTCCACATTTCTCTCATTTCTGCCTGCAAATCCTGATATTTTATGACTTTGTGTCTCTCTATACACAAGACAGTGTAGTCAGTGGGTGTGGTGATTTCAATGGTCAGTGCAACTTTTGTCTTGTTTTCATGGACATTATATCCTGTTTTCTAGCATCTATCATTTGAACTGTTGGTAATGGGTGATCACATGTAGTGTAAACTTCATCATTTCCTTTTTTTTTTTCAAAAATCTTTATTAAACACATTCTGTATTTATTCCAGATAATAACTGGCAGAACGACCATGGCAGCATAAACAAAGCAAAGAAATTTTATATATATATATATATATATATATATATATATATATATATATATATATATACAGTTGATCCTGAATTAGGTGGTATTGTTGGTCCCAGTCCTAAATTTATTTTTAGGAATAAAAAGAATTTGAAGAGAATTCTTTGTGGTCAGAAAACTCTGCACAATGGGTCTGTTAAGTCAGGCACCACCATACCATGTGGGTGTTGCAATTTCTGTGATTATATTAATGCATCTGTATTGTTTGTTCACCCAGATACAAAAAGATCTTTCTCTTTTAATGTGAATGTGAACTGTAAGACTATGAATGTTGTTTATCTTGCCCAGTGTGTGACCTGTTTGTCTTTTTATGTAGGCAAAACTAACCGCCCTTTGCGTGATAGAATTAGGGAACACATATATAATATAAGGAAGGGCATTGCTAGTAATGCCCTCTCTAAGCATATTATGGAACATGGTGAGACACATCATTTCACCTTTAGAGTGATTGACATTGTTGTCCCTAGTTTATGTTTTGGAGACATACGGAACCACACTGAGTTTAAAGAAAATAATTGGATGATAATCCTAAGAGCTGATAGGGGCCATGGTCTTAATGAACGAGCTTCTATAAAACCTTTTCTGAAAAAGCGGAGGGTACCTAAATAAATAGTTTGTTTTAATACATCATTTCTTATATGTGTTATATATTTTTTCTATATTTTTATATATATTTTGTTTCTATAAGCTTTTATAATGTTTTTTATAGTATTTTTATAGTATGTTTATAAGATTTATTTTCTCTTTTAGAAGATTTATATTAATTGGTGTTGATAATTGAATGTGAATTCTTATTGGTGGATTTGATTTTTGTATAATATATATTTGACCATTCTTTATTCTGTGTAAAGGTCTGAAGAAGCATTTTTATGTGAAAGCGCTTACCTCTTCAATAAACGTTTTTAGAGTTATAAAAATATAAAATTTCTTTGCTTTGTTTATGCTGCCATGGTCGTTCTGCCAGTTATTATCTGGAATAATTATAATTATTTTTATTTTTTCTGAACGAACGTTTACGCTGTGGATTTGTGTTTTTTTGCTTGCATTTTGTATTTAGTGAACACCACTAAAATAAACTTCATCATATACTATGGTGCGTTGTGGCTTATGTTTCCAGTTTTTTTCAGCTACTTCAATACCATAATGTTTGCACAATCCCCAGTGCAACAGTCTTGCCACATTATTATGCATTTCAGTATACAGTCCTTCTGCCATTAGCATGTCACAACCAGTAATGAGGTGTGTAACTGTTTCCAATTCTGTTTTACAAAACCTGCATTGTCTGTTTCTCCCACATGTTCTATGGACTTTGTAAAGCAACGTGTACGTAGCCCACTATCTTGTGCCACCAATATTAACCTTTCATCTCTTGGTTTGAATTCGCCTCTCCATAACCATTCCTGCATTTGTTCCTGATCAACATGAGGTTCTTACAGAAGTTTTCTATACTTGCAACTATATTTATGCATTTTCCACATTTCTTGCCTTCTCATCTAGTCCTTAACCTTATATTCCTTCTTTTGTTTTTTGGCACATTCAGTTGCTGCCTGATTTTTTATTTACTTGTGGTTTACATTTACATTCCTGCTTGACACAGATATTCTTCTGCTAGGTTAAGCAAGAAAGTCATCTTAGATTTATTCTCCTCATGCTTCAAAACTTTCACTACATTTGGGTCTTGTGAGGTCAGTAGATATGTGTAGAATCCCACGACTGCAGATCTATACATGTAATCGGTTTCAAGGAGGTCCATCCCTCCTTCTGAATGGGGAATATATAATCTTGGTATGCACTGATTTTTATAAGACATTTGGTGAGCATGATGCATTCTTCTTGTTTCCCTGTCTAATCTATGCAACACATTTTGGGGCCAGTCAATCAAGAGTAAATTGATTTATAGCTTGGATTTTGTTCCTAGATGTCAGCGCTGTGTTCAGGATTAATTTAAGTGTTTTAAAGTATTCCATACTAAGATTTATTCACACTTGTTCTTGTTTTATTGTTGATCCTTCATCAATTCCCAAATATTTATGCACTCCCTCTTGCCCAAGTTCTTTTATATCACATTCTTGTCTCAAACTGATGTTTTATTGGTGCTGCAGTTTTCCTGCTTTAAAAGTTGCTTTTGCACATTTATCAAGACCAAAATACATTCTTATATCATCTGAAAAAGTTTTGACAACTTGCAGTTATGCTTTTAGTTCCTCATCTGATGAGCTATACAGTTGTAAATCTTTAGCAAAGAGAAGATAAGTCTTTACACTTTGTTGTTTTCTAGGAACCAATTATAGCCATGGCCTAAGCTTAATTGATTAAGGGCAAGGCAGAATAGCAGTAGTGACAGAGAGACACCCTGGAATATCCCCCTTTTAACTTTTATCCCTGGAATAATAATTTGTCCTTTATCATGGCTTAATTGCCATTATGATAGGGTGCCTAGAGAGGAGTTGTGGTATTGTGTAAGGAAGTCAGGAGTGGCAAAGAAGTATGTAAGAGTGGTACACGATATGTACGAGGGTAGTGTGACAGTGGTGAAGTCTGCAGTGGGAGTGACAGATGCGTTTTAGGTGGAGGTGGGATTACATCAAGGATCAGCTCTGAGCCCTTTCTTATTTGCAATGGTGATGGACAGGTTGACAGACGAGATCAGACAGGAGGCCCCATGGACTATGATGTTTGCAGATGACATTGTGATCTGTAGTGAGAGTAGGGACCAGGTTGAGGAGACCCTGGATAGGTGGAGATATGCTCTAGAGAGGAGAGGAATGAAGGTCAGCAGGACTAAGACAGAATGTGTGTGTGTGAATGAGAGGGAGGATAGAGGGATGGTGAGGATGCAGGGAGTAGAGTTGGTGAAGGTGGATGAGTTTAAGTACTTGGGATCAACAGTTCAGAGTAATGGTGAGTGTGGAAGAGAGGTGAAGAAGAGAGAACAGGCGGGGTGGAATGGGTGGAGAAGAGTGTCAGGAGTGATTTGTGAAAGACGGGTACCAGTAAGAGTGAAAGGGAAGGTCTACAAGAGGGTAGTGAGACCAGCTATGTTGTATGGGTTGGAGACGGTGGCATTGAAAAAAAGCCAGGAGTCAGAGCTGGAAGTGGCAGAGTTAAAGATGTTAAGATTTGCACCGGGTGTAACAAGGATGGACAGAATTAGGAATCAGTATATTAGAGGGTCAGCTCAGGTTGGATGGTTTGGAGACAAAGTCAGAGAGGTGAGATTGCATTGGTTTGGACATGTGCTGAGGAGGGATGCTGGGAATATTGGGAAAAGGATGCTAAGGATGGAGCTGCCAGGTAAGAGGAAAAGAGGAAGGCCTAAAATAAGGTTTATGGATGTGGTGAGAGAGGACATGCAGGTGGTTGGTGTGACAGAGCAAGATGCAGAGGACAGGAAGAAATGGAAACAGATGATCCGCTGTGGCAACCCCTAATGGGAACAGCCAAAAGAGAAGAAAAGATCATGGTTTAATTGCAAAGTGGTCTGCCATTATTTCATGGTCACTGTAATATAGTCGATCAATGTAGGGTATATCTTATGCATTTTTAAGCACTCTTTTATCCATGAATGTGGGATACTATCAAATGCTTTTTTTGCAGTCAGTTCATGCCATACTTAAATTCTTCCCCTATTTACAGTTCTTCACTATGACTTTATTTAACAACAAATGATCTTTTATTCCACATGACTTCTTTTATCGTTCTTTTGTTCTATTGCCATAATTGAGTTTTCTTCTAAATTACTATAAACTCTGTCGGCATTAAGTCCAGTGTAAAGTTTATACTTCATTGGAAGGCAAGTTATTGGTCTATAATTTTTAGGGTAGCTTGCAGGTTCACTCTTAAGTAGGAGCATTGTTTTTCCTGTTGTTATCCAGGTTGTTGTCTGTTCGGGGTGCACATATAAACAGTTCTTACCTATGGCTAAATCTTCGTGCAGAGATGTTAATACTTTTAGCCAGAAGTTAGGTACTGCATCTGGGCCTGGGGTTTTCCAATTAGAGGCTTGTCTTAACTTTATTTCAATCTCTCTGGCTGTTACTTTATCCCATTTCATACCCTGTACCTTTAAACCTCTTATTCTTTCTTTTACTTCTTCTATCCATTTAGCATCTTTGTTATGTTCCTCAGGCACTTCATAGATACTGCTCCATAATGTATCTATTTGTTCTTTTTTTGGTCGTCTTTCAATTCCTTTTACCTTGCTTCCCAATTCTCTATAAAACTTTTTGGGTCATCAGTAAATTGCTTATTTTGTACTTTTCCTTTATACTTATCTGCGTATCTTCTAAGTTTTTCTGTCTGCGCTGAGATATTCAGTTTATTTACGATAATGCATTATAGATTCAGATCTGTTCTAATACTGTGCATTGCTTTTATCATATCTTTCTAAGTATTTTTGTTGATCTGTTCTCTCTTCTATCCTCTTCTAACAGTAACGCTTCTTGTCTTAATTGCTTTATAGTTTCCTCTGTTCAATACTTCCATGATGGTATTCGATTTCTCCCCTTCCTTTCCCTCACTACCCTGTGTTCTTGTGGTAGAACTTTATCAGTTATTAATTTAGCTGCACAGTAATATATCCTGTTTACTTTTGTTATATCACATGGATGTCCATGGACAGTCCTAATTACTGTGTTCATTTGTTTTATCAAACTTCTGACTTTTTGGTTTTAATTGACTTTCTGCAGTCTATTTCTTTTATTGATCTTAATATGTCTAGCCATCTGTATTAAATCAAGCAACTCTTTTCTTAACTTATTTTCTTGTAAACTGAGGGAACATTTTTTGTTTTTCATTTCTATCCCTTTTTTAATTTCTCCAAGTCTTTTGGGTTTCTAATACCATGACAGGAATGGCCTCCATTCCTAAGTCAAAGTATGATTAAAGTTCATAAAATTAGTAATGTTTCAGTCTTTGATATTACCCAAAAGTACTCTTTCCAGGGGTCTATATTAGAACATCGAAGTGTTGAAACATCAAATGTTTTAATATCGACCCCTATTCAGCGAACGCTTGAAATAGCAAAGCTGTAGATCACTGAATATTTTCCTAGAGAAAGTATTCGGTGGGCCAATTCTGTGGCTTCGCTATTTCCTCGAATGTGGTGCGAAAGTGATGGACCGGGTTAAGGTAAGTGTGCGAACGGACCGAGGTAAGGTGAGTGCGTGATAGTTAGGGACCTTAGGGATAGGGAGCGGGTAAGGTGAGTGTGTGATAGTTAGGGACCTTAGGGAGCAGGTAAGGTGAGTGTGTGATAGTTAGGGACCTTAGGGTTAGGGAGCAGGTAAGGTGAGTGTGCGATAGTTAGGGTCTTTAGGGTTAGGGAGCGGGTAAGGTGATTGTGCATTAGTTAGGGACCTTAGAGTTAGGGAGTGGGTAAGGTGAGTGTGCGTTAGTTAGAGACCTTAGGGTTAGGAAGCAGGTAAGGTGAGTGTGCGTTAGTTAGGGACCTTAGGGTTAGGGTTGGGTTAAGGTAAGTGAATAGCTAGTAGTGTATGTATGGTTTAGTGTAGGGTTCTGTGAAGTGTGTATGTGTGGATTATGTATTTTGGCGTGCTTGTGCTGTGTGTGTGTGTGTGTATTCTCGGAACAGCAAATTTTTTTCCCTTGGAAAAAATTCACTGTTCTGAATGTTCGAGTATATCACATTTCGAGATTCCAAGGTCGAGCTTATGGTGTTCAATATTTTGGAATTTCGATAATGTGATATAGACCCCTTTCCAGCACCTGCAATGTGCCCAATAATGACTCCTTCTGCGATTTGTATAGGGTTACATGTATTGGTAACATATCTAAATACGATTGTAGATTCTTTTTTATAAGACCCATTGCTCCTAATGCTATTGGAACTGTCTGGGTGTCTTTCTTCCACATTGCTCTTGTTTCTGCCTTCAGATCCTGATATTTTATAACTTTGTGTCTCTCTATACACAAGACACTGTAGTCACTGGGTGTGGGGATTTCAATGATCAATGTTACTTTTGTCTTCTTTTCATGGACCACTATATCCAGTTTTCTAGCATCTATCTTTTGAACTGTTGGTAATGGGTGATCCCATGTGATGTAAACATCATCATTTTCTATGATGCTTTGTGGCTTATGTTTCCAGTGTTTTTCAGCCTCTTCAGTATCATAATGTTTGCTCAATTCCCAGTGCAAAAGTCTTGCCACATTATTATGCCTTTCAGTATACAGTCTTTCTGCCATTAGTATGTCACAACCAGCAACGAGGTGTGCAACTGTTTCCAATTTGGTTTTACAAAACCTACATTTGTCTGTTTCCCCACATGTTCAGTGGACTTTGTAAACCAGCATGTACGTAGACCACTGTCTTGGGCCGCCAATATTAACCTTTCATCTCTTGGTTTGAATTCACCTCTCCTTAACCATTCCTGCATTCATTCCTGATCAACATGAGGTTCTTCCAGAAGTTTTATATACTTGCAACTATATTTATGCATTTTCCATATTTCTTGGCTACTCATCTGGTCCTTCATCTTATATTCTTTCTTTTGTTTTAGCACATTCAGTTGCTACCTGATTTTTATCTACTTCTGGTTTGATTTCCATTCATGCTTGATGCCGCTATGCTTCTGCTAGATTAAGCAGAGAAGTCATCTTAGATTTATTCTACTCATGTTTCAAAACTTTCACTACGTTTGGGTCTTGTGAGATCAGCAGATATGCGTGGAGTGCCACGACTGCAGATCTATATATGTAATCAATTTCAAAGAGCACCATCCCTCCTCCAGAACGGGAATATATAATCTTGGTATACACTGATTTTTATAAATCACTTGGTGAGCATGAAGCATCCTTCTTGTTTTCCTATCTAATCTATCCAACACGTTTTGGGGCCAGTCACTCCAAAACTGTAAGTTAGGACAGGAAGAGCAAACTGATTTATAGCTTGGATTTTGTTCCTAGATGTCATGCAGTTTTTAGGATTAATTTAAGTCTTCTAAAATACTCCTTACTAAGTTTTATTCACATTTTTTCATGTTTTATTGTTGATCCTTCATCAATTCCCAAATATTTATACACTCCCTCTTGCTCGTGTTCTTTTATATCACATTCTTGCCCCAAACTGATATTTTCCTGGTGCTGCAGGTTTCCTGCTTTAAAGGTTGCTTTTGCACATTTATCAAGACCAAATGACATTCTTATATCATCTGAAAAACTTTTGACAACTTGCAGTTGTGCTTTCAGTTCCTCATCTGATGAGCTATACAGTTTTAAATCATCGACAAAGAGAAGATGAGAAGTCTTTACACTTTGTTGTTTTCTAGGAGCCAAATTATAGCCATGGTCTAAGCTATCCCATGTGTGGTATGTCACATGTAGCTGTAAATATGACCTTGTCAGTCTTGTACTACTGTCTCAGTAGTTACAGTTTGCTCTGATGCCTTGGCCCGAAGGAGTCACTTTTATCCCTTTGATGCAGCTTCTTAGAACAAGATGCCATTCATAAATGTCGGCCACACTGCAGTGGCAAATGCTGGCATTGTTATCAATAACATTCAGTTTCTCAGTGTGCTTGCTCATACTTCTCAGAATACTCCATTTACACACATATTGTTCGAAGGATAAAGTTTTTAGAACTCATTTCACTTTTTGTGAAGTGCGTTTTGAATGATAATATGCTTATTCTGTGTTACATATTCTTGGTTTTTCAACCACAAACTGAGAATCTTTGCTTCTTGTGAATTAAAAAGTGATACCATACTCATCTCTTCAGCATATATACCTAAGAATATCATAAGGCATTTATGAATTATGCACAAGATTTGTATATATTTTGATCCCCATATAAAACAACCTATGAGAAAATGCTTCAAGAGAGCAAAAACTAAACTCTAAGAACTTTGAAAGTACAGTCATGGAAAACTATTTGATTCAATAATGCAAATCAACGCTTCATAGAAATATGCCATGTACTAGCAATATTTGCATTTTTAAAAAATAAACTGTATATTATATCCCAAAGCCTTACTTAGGAAGATGTAATTCATAAACAAATTGTACTGCAAGATGTACTAATGGACGTCTTCTGTGAACCGCATGGATGTTGTATTGCAAATTCATTTGCGATTACTTGATTGCACAGGGTAGATTTAAGCAATGAAGACTTAAATTAAAGCATTTGGTACCATGAAGCTGCCTTGCCTTGAAATTCAAAGACCTTTGTCCAAATCTTTCCATTTCAACTCTGCAGACCATTAACTAGATTTGCATGTCATTCCAGATGCCTCTGCTGTCATTCATATCTCATGACAGAAAAATGCCTAGAAATCAGACCGCACAGACCATAATTCTATAACAGGTTTTGTAGCATGACAAGATTAGCTTAGCTTTACTTACTGGATCAGCAGAACCATAGACAGCTGAGAGAGATCATCCTCACCCCAGCCAGCAGGAACCCTCTGGCATCCTGTCAACCAGTTCTTTCCTCCTACTGTGTCAAAAGCAAGTGCTTTAAAAATAAAACTTGTCAAGGGACTACAGTTCCTTTCACTTCCTACCTATCTTCAACCAAGACAATTTCTTGGTTGTTTTTTTCTGGTCAAAAACACACACACTGAATGGCTCTATCTTTCCCTGTAAGAACCAGTTCCCACCTGACCAATGAGGTAATCCTTTCTCCCTCCCCCTAAGGTACTTAGTTACTTTATTTAAATCTGCTGTCGATAGGGTGCCATTTTTAAATAATAAACCAGATACTGGTCTTTTCTTCGCTGGTCCTGCGTGTCCCCATGTAAGTACCATGCTATCTTCTCAGTGCTCCTTAAATTGTATGCTACTGAAATACAAGACTTAGAATATTAGTAGCATTTAACATCTATTGTTCTTTCATACTTTAATTTTTGTTGACATAAGGGGTTGTGATGCATAATTGTTTATATTAACTCTATACCAAGTCTTGATTGCTCCGTTTACTTAAATACAGTTAAGAGTTTACATAAGTTTGCATAAGTATTATGCCATAGCTGCCACAAGAGGTACTTAGAGTAAGTGAGGATAAGTTTTTGTTTAAATAGAGCTTTACTAGTGTAAGTATCAGCAGACATATTCATTCTATACCTTTTCTTTACAGTACACTAACTCTAGTAACTATCCCTGAAAATATCCAGCTGTAATTTCTTTTAGCTGCACCCACTCAAGTTACCGGGAACTGTAAAGTACTAGAAGAAAGAAGCTTACAGCATAAAAAAATAAATGTAGTTCACGGTCAAGACTCTGATTAATTAATTGGCTTGTTATTAGGCTTTTTGGCAATCACACCACCAGGAAAGATATATTACTTACCCCCAAATTGTGATAAATAAGCTCTAAGTGTATTTGTCTCCCCTTAGTTGTTGTTGGATAAAATAGTAAGCTTAATTACCTATATCAGTTGCTAGTGTATAATACTTAGAAAAATAAACGTACCATATAGCTGTTTTGTGATTATTGCAGTCTGTTACGATTTCCCCAGAGTGTTCTTTACAAATAAGCAAAATCTACTTGCTTTAAAAATAAAAATCACCAAAGGACTACAGTTCCTTTAACTTCCTACCTACCTTCAACTCAGACCATTTTGTTGATTGTTTTTTTCTGATTACAAGCACACGGGCTGGCTCTACCCATGCCATTCACCCTCACTTCACTTGGGTTCTCTTCACTCCCCTACCCTACCCCCATTTCCCACACATCCCTGCTATTCTTCAACTTATTCCCAAATAGCCACTCCACCAAAATGAAGCAATCCTATCAATCCTATTACAGCTAAGATAAATCCAAATTTATATCTTTGTATCCTATCTAGACTATATGATTGTATCAGTGAAATGTATAATATGTATTTTCAATTTGTACTTGTGTCTGAGATCAAATCGATATTTGTATCTGTAAATTGTATGTGTATCTTATAGTTATTTATAAATATGGAGCTTTTCTCCCGAGGCCTCCACTGAAAAAGGACATTTTATCCAGTCGGACTTTCCAGGTAAACAAATGTAAAATAAAATAAATAAAACAAACTATTTACCAGTCAGAGAGAGAGAGAGAGATCCTGACCCAGACAAGAGCCTACACATCCATTTATTTCCCAACAGAGGCAGAATTTAGGTGCCTGAAGGATGTCACATGCTTGAGGGTCTCTCTGCCTACCTATCTAACCTCACCCACATGACAGCTACTACATCTACTAAGGACACAGCTCAGGGGACACCATTAAAGTAAAATTTGCCACCTATGCACTACCTCTGGCATTACACAATCCATATCCTCTTCACAAAAGCTGCTTCCACTTTAGTATTACAGCCATCCAGCTAGATCAGTGATGTAGATGGCACACCACTTTCCTCTCCCCAAGATGAGTAAGCCTGCATCAGCCATGTACTCCTATCTCGCTTGCTGCAGTCCTTCCAATGCCCAGCCTGATAGTCATATCCAGGTACTCATTGTCATCGTCAGGGTTTTATCCATCTGTGTGACAGGTCTGTGATCTTTACCACAGTTTTTATTTACTCAAAGCATAGGCCTTGGCCCTTTGCCATGGTAACCTTTACTTATAACATTATGGTTTAGAGACAGATAATAGAAAATTAGGTAAATACAAGGATAATGGCATATGACTAAGGCACTGTCATATATGCTTCAACTGCTCAACATAGGCATACTAGGGAAGAGTAATAGGCATACATAAACAGCAGTTACTAGTTTTGCTGCTAGTTATGTCAGGTAAGAGCAGAAACATAGACTAAGAGATCATCCTCACCCCTAACCACCAGGAACCCTCAGAAATGTGATTAGCTAGATCACTCACATGCATCTCTCTGTACCACTGCATGTGTACAATGCACTATTGTCACTTATGCCATGCACAACTCATGAATATGTCCCTGATGTGCTATGCAGAGGGTCATTTGAAATGCTGTATGCACTTAGTACTGTACTATTCTAGTACATGCCCTCCTTATGAAATCATTCATCAAATGATACATACCTACTCATTCTCTACATTCAACAAGCTCTGTCATCATCCCAAACCATGCCTCACATGTTCTCGAAACAATGGAACAACCCTCCTCTCTCATTTTTGCAAATTACATTCAAGGTCCCCTTCAGAAACACAGCTGTGACACTGTGATTACTTAAATTAGAAAACCTTAAATCCTGCTTTACTTTGTCTCTTTTATCATCTTATCAATATCTTAGATACAAGTTGAATTAATTATAACTCCATAACTATCTTTGGCCTATTTGCAATTAGAATTACTTTTGCTATCACCTCCTCAATGAAAAATGTGTTACCTGTTCTGCTGCACAGTTATTCAATACATCTGCCAGTCTCTGACAGCATATTACATACTAATTTCCAAGTTACAAACTAATAATTTATCATGAAACCTCTGCCTTGTCTTAAGGTTATTGCTTGCATCAGAATGTCTGAATAATTATATTGTGATATATTGTTGGAATGCTGTTCTATAAATTAAGTAGTTCTCTTTACAAGTTATTCATGCCTGCTGAGATCTAATAACTTTCTGCTTATCTAATCTACTCAAGCATCATTTGTTGCATTTCATTTTCCTCTCACTTTTTGTACCCTCACTGTGTAAGGTCATCAGTACACACGGCTTTTATGCTTTTACTAGAGATCTTCTCCCAGGGCCTCTGTTGAAAACAGATGCTGCCCAGTTAGAAGTACCCCATTAGGGAAAAAAAAGCATGAGCTTGTAAATGAACTTTGAACTGAAGGTATGCATTGAATATAATTCACTGATTTCTCCAAGTAAGGAATTCCACAAGGGCCCCAATGACACATAAGAATGTATGGTCCCCAGCTTTGCAGGCAGTAGGGCAGTATGAAGAAGAGGGTTGGTTGTGTGAGATCAGAAAATACCACGTGAGGAGGTTAGATAAAGGAGGACTGGTGAGGGGCATAGACATGTCAGTGGTTGATACTGCTCAGCCTATGAGGGTCACCCAGTCAAGCTGTTGCAAAACAGCAGTACCATAAGTAAGACGGAGTGCTGCTCCCATGATGAAGGGTACAATCCTGGTATAAATAGAGCTGAAATTATCAAAGTGTGTTTCGCTGAGATTAAGCAGAATGCAGGCTGCAACTGTTGTATAGGAACAACAGGAAAAGAGATGAATAGGCAAATGTATTTTCAAGAGTGATAGTTAGGAAACTTTTGAAATGATACAGGACTTTCAACTCTGAATTAGTCTTTTTCATAGCAGAAGAGAATTGCCCAGAGAATGACACTAATAGAAAGTCCAAGTATTTGAAAAATGTCACCTGCTCTATGGAAACACCAGAAAAGGGTTTGATTGTAAGTAGAGACACATCAGTCCTTGGCTTGATATCACATGGTAACTGACCATAACTTACTGCTTGACAAACTAAGTGAAATAGGCATTAGTACAATGCAAAACCTTGGGTTGTATATTTCCTCACCAATAAACCCTTCAAGGTGAATGTGATAGCCACCACCTCTGAAACAGCTCCTCTTATGAAAGCAGTCCCCCAGGGCTTCACGTTAGTCCCTCTGCTATTTTCCATATTTATTAACAACTCCCCCATCTGATCACTCTTAGATACTTTTAATTCTTAAGGCAGATGACACGGTCATTTACAGGTTAAACAAATCCCACTCTATTATATAAACTCAGCTACAAGATGACTTCCAAACCCTCAAACAATGGCTTACAAGTCAGAAAATTATACTCGATCCTTCAAAAATAAAAGCAATGCTATTTGGAACCAACCAAAAAATAGCCCAAGCACCCAGCTTCCATAATATTAATGATGTTTGGAATAGAACATAGAAACTATTTCATCCTTCAAATACCTTGGCATTTGGCTAGATTTGTCTCTTAACTTTCAACTACATATTCAAAATGCAAGCAAAAAAAGAACAACACATTACTGTTCTGAGCAAGCAAGCTAGCTAGCACCTCTTCTGTCCAAGCCATCCAAAGCTGCCATTAGGCAAAGAAATACTCAGCTCGAATATGGGCTACTCATAATAGCTGCAGCCTCAAAGAAAAATGCCACCACCTTACAAAACATCTGCAATAAAATCTGCCAGTTCATTACTAACTCCCCCATTAATGAACATCACTTCCTAACTGTCACCAAAGCTAAATGACTCCCAGAACATTTGAGAGCCAACTCATACTAAGATCACTAATTCACAAAGCGCTTTTTCCTGACTCACTTGTAAACCTTTCAACAAAATCCCAATATATATACTGTCAGGGGTATCTCTCAGTCTTAACCCACCCTATTAACTCCAAAAAATGAATGTTATTGCACTAGTCATGCATTCTCCATCTTAGCACTTAAACTCTCTTCCTCTCCAAAACTACTCAGACTTCAGACTTCAGACAACAGCTCAAGGAACACCTATTCAGTCTAACAAAGTGCAGTTGCACTCACACATGTCACATTACATGAACCCTGCAGTTCTCTCATGCCCCTTTATCCTATTTCATCCTTCCTTATCTCATCTTGTCATCCCCTCACTTACTGCCTCTAATTCATCCTACCTCCCACTTTTCTTCACATCTCTCATATTTCCTCTCTCCATTCCTACCAGTAGGCAAGGAAGTAGGCATACAAAGTGGGCCAAATAATTCTCATTTCCAATTAAAATTTATATTTATATAGGGATGGACTGCACCGCAGTCGTTGAAACACAATGTAATCATTTATATTTATTTCATTCACTGTCTTATTTTACTGTTGTATTAACTTCCTGTGAATTTATAATATGGGATATTCACTTCCAACTAAATAAATATGAAGAGAATGCTCAGCGGTTTTACATTAAAATTGCTGCCATTATAATACTGAATGTGTGCAAGCTGGCATCTACACATAATAATAGCCAGTTTAGTAATCTTATGTACTGTAGTCCTTTGGGCTCGCTTGAGTGATGTTGTATTAAAGCCTGCAATCCCTTTATACATCAAACTGTTGTGTATAATACTGCACTCTAACTGCCAAAATAAGCATAAACCCTCAACATTTAAAGAACAAAGGATTTTTCTTTGACTGTCAGCCAAAAGGCATAGAGTTCTGATGTTTGCTCTTGTCTGTGTGTTGCACTACTTTTATATGCAGGAGATCAGTGAGAAGGTGGCCTTTTAGAAGAGCACAGTTGTAAAGACATGATTTCTACAGCCCATAAAAGCTGTTCAATATCAAATAGCAATTGTCAAGAGATTTCACAAGTGTTTCTACCAGCAACATATTATTATATCTTACTGTCTTGATAGTAATATACAGAGACTACAGTACTATTTTTCATAGCATCGCATTTTGTTTGCTCGTCTCTTTAACGTTTCATACCAATTGGTGTCTTTCATGCAACCCAGTACAACAATCCTAGTCTCTTTCTTGTGTGATGGGGATAGAATTCCACCCTTTTGTCTAGTACTCTTCCATCAAGTTTCTGTAATTCTTCCTTCAGGTTTCTGTAACTCTGGCATCTAACTTTATACTTATTACCATTAAAATGCTACAGCAATATAGTTGACTGTTCCATTTAAAAGATATTGGGCCGGACTCACGAAGGCTTGCACTGAGTCTAAGAGTAGTGTAAGACTTCAGTCAGGCAATATGTCTGCCGAGCGATTCAGCAATAGCCGGCAGGGGCGTGCATGAGAGTTCCTAAAACTAATCTTGCATGAACAGTGTTATGATATGCAAATTACCTCATTTGATGCTGAAAGCTATGCAAATGAGGTAAATTTGCAATCCAGGGAACACTAACCTGTCCGTGGAAGAGTAGAGTTATTTGTAGAAATGTACTCCATTGGTAACGGAGTACCGTTCTGCAAATAGCAAAACGGAGCTACGACAGCTCCAAATAAAGGATGCATCCAGTTGAGGAAGCATGCCAATGGCCAAATATAAGGCCATTGGCATTTAATGTTGAAAATTAATAAAAATCTAAATTTTTTTCCCCAGATCTCCAATGTTTAAGCATAGCGCAGCGCCGCACAAACGTGCAGCGCTTTAAAAAACAAAAAATAATTAAAAAATAGCCAAAACTAGGCATGTTTAATAAAAAGATTATTCTGCCATGCAGGTGAATGGCAGGCTGAAGAAAACATGGCTACTGAGTAGTGGTTGCTAAGGGGGGGAAGCTCAGTTTGAGAGATGTAACCAAGCATTAGTAGGCAATCCTATGCAAATGAGGATAAGGATAGTGAATCCCAAATTTCCCTGGCATGTGAGCCATGTCCCTAGAGTGTAAGTGTAGGAGTAGGGGAGTAGTAGAGTAGAAGATTGGTGACATCATGAGGGGGGTATGTCTGAAAGACTGTAAGCTTATTGGAGCAGAGCGGCTTGTGTTTGACATGAGTTGCTCAGGATTGCAAAAGGCATGTCTACAGTTGTCCTAGCTGAAACCCAAAAACCGAAGGTGTACGCCGTGGATATATCTGAAATTTCTTGCAAACGTGCTTACACCGTGTGCGCGCGTGTGCACGGCTGTAAGCCTGTGTGCGCACGTGTGCACCCGTCTAAGCCTGTGTAAGCCTATGTAAGCCTGTGTGTGCGCATGTGCCTGTGTTTGCGCTTGTTTGCGCGGCGCTGCCCCTGTGGAAACAGAAAGGGAAAAGGAAGGAAAAGAAGTAGTAGGAAGTTAACCAAGGAGAACTAGCAGAGCTGCCAGGTGAAATAAATCAGAATCAACCAATTACACAGGCAGTACACTAGCCCAGCCCAGCCCAGCACTTAAAACTCTGCAAACAACATTCCCCCATGTTTTTCTCAAAAACGCTGCAACACTGCAGTATACAAAGAGTGAAAACTTAAAAAGCTTAACTCAGACAAAAAAATGTTAGGGGCTGCCATTGCTATTATAAGCCAACATGTGCAAGATGCTGAGGGTGGTGCCATTGCGAATGCTGCTGAGCAACCCACAGTGAGGAGATGGAGAAGAAGGCCGCGCGGAAGGTGGCTCTCCTCCCCGGAGGGGAGTGTTACAGCCCGTGGCATCAGCCCTCGCCGTGCCCCGGGGTCGTGGGAGACGACCGCCGCTGCACCCGCCCCCGCCCTCGCGGTCTTTGAAAATAAAGGAGAATTGCTGGAGAAGTACTGGCTGTTCGGTGTGTTATTTGGTTATGTGCTTTTCTTTTTTCTTGTTGCTGTGTTTATTTGAGTGAAGAGTGTACAGACCCATGGTAACCTACCAGGGGCTACATCAGCTGGAGATAGTGGAGCGCTATAGAGTGGACAGAGACCTCCTGCAGCAAATTGTTGAGCTGTGCAGACCACGCCTCATACCCAGAACCAACAGAGGGGAATCCATCCCAGTGGAAACCAAGGTATGTGTTGGCCTAAGAATACTAGCAACAGGTACCTTCCAGAGACCAACTGGTGATATGATGGGGATTTCAGAGGCATCAGCATCCAGGGTACTGCACCAGTTCCTGAATGCCATGTCAGCACATGTCAGTGATCATGTATATTTCCCCAATTCCCATGAGGCATTGGTCAGCAATATGTGTCTCTTCCAGCAAATAGTGGAATACCCTGAGGTAGTGGGTTCAATTGACTGCACGCACATACACATCAAAGCACCAGCCGGTGAGCGGGGTAGGGCCTACATCAACCACAAGAGCTTTCCCTCCATCAACTGCCAGGTCATGTGCGATGGCCAGGGCATAATACTGAATGTGTATGCTGGATGCCCTGGAAGCTACCATGATTCCCATATCTGGCATCTGACGTAGCTGTACCAGACATTTGCCAATGGGGACATCCCTGACGGTCACCTAGTGGGGGATGCTGGATACGCACTGGAGCTGTGGCTGATGACACCCATCAGAAATGCACACACACCTGAACAAGAACTCCATAATGAGGCACACGCACAAACACAAAATGTAATCAAGCGTGTGTTTGGGATGCTCAAGTCACAGTTCCGGTGCCTGGACACATCTGGTGGAGCCTTGCAGTACTCACCAACTACATGTACCCAAATTGTCATGGTATGTGCCATGCTACACAATATGATCCTGCAAAAACAGCTGCAGCAGGAACAGCATGGGGCAGGGCCAAACAGCCCCCCACCATTGCCAAGGCCATCACAGGCAGAGCGTGACTCGAAAGAGGAACAACCTGAGCCTGCCCCAGTAGGCAGAAGGAGGCGTGCCCAGTATGCCTTGGCCTTGGGAAAGGGGCAACGCATAGCACATACACTGGCTCAGTAGGAACCCTGGAAATGATACCTCTCTCTGACTCACACGTAAAATAAAAGGGATGCCTAGCTTGACACTACCTGTTTTCAAACATGTATAGGGAGTGTACTATGTGCATCCGACATAGGCAGCTCTGCAGCACCACCTGAGGCATGATTGCCATGTTTTAAGTAATATAAAGCAGTGCTAAGCAGCTTTTACCACTATTTAGTATATGTAAACAAAATTGCCCGCGCTAACTAGCGCAACGTCGGGCAACGTTGAGCAATGTTGGCCAAGGTCTGGCAAAGTCGGGCAAAGTTGAGCAAAATCAGGGAAACATGCTCATATTTGCTTTACTGTTCCTTAAGCAGTCTGGTCTGCCCAGCATGAAAATAAAAAGCAGTGACAGGGCTCGAACCCAGGATACTGTGCACTATAGTCACAGTACTGAACCACTAAGCCATGACAGCATTTCACTGGCACAGACAAAGCAGGACAATTGTACACTAATGCAAACACAAAGTGACATTGGATGCTAAGATCTGTAGTACAGTAGTATGCCTCAAGCCAGTACGATAGGCAACAGTACAGACTGAAATGGTGTACCTTACATAGCAGTGCAGGCCTAGCAAATGTGTATAAGTGTCAAGTGAACCCCTCATCCTATGTACACCCACAGTAACAATCAGGTGTGCCCCCGGGTAGAAATGTACAAAGAATAGCTCTCCCCCCTGTATGTAGAAATGTTGATAAGTCTATGCAAAGTGTCTCATGGAAGCCCTGCAGGCACAGCATGATCCCTGTTGATTTATGACACAAAGGTGAGCCCTGCAGTAAAAATACAACTTGATTTTCCACACACATATAGTATAAATGTCTATACCGGGCATGCTCACACACTTCAACAAATGTAGTGGATTTCATTCAGCAACACACTGAAAGGTCATACTGGGCATGCTCACACACAGATAAACGAAGCAAATGTCAGGCAACAATATACTGAAAGGTCATACTGGGCATGCTCACACACTTAGGCCATGTCTGAGTACAGCAGTGGGCCACACATATCTGGCAGTTGCATGTTTTACCCCAGGAACCTGTCACTATTCACCAATCCTGCCTTGTGCACACAGTTATATGAAAACAGACACATATAATATATTGGAACCCTGTCATAATCAAACTATGTACCAAAAGTACATAAGTTGTTCACAGAAAGTGAAAAAGCAAAGAAGATCAATAAACCTGCAATCAGTATCATCAATAAACAATGTGCACTCCAAATATTATCCAATCCATGTTCTGGCAAAAGAATCTGTGAAGGAGTCCATAGAGAACCATGAGGCTTCCTTCCGCTATGTCATAAATAGCAATGTACACTCATATATGTCCTGAGTCAGTGCAAACTGTAAATGACTGACATTGCCAACATCCTGCCAGACAGGCTCATACATACATACACCCCTCTCGCTGACAAAAGGCCCTATCATCATACCTGGAGATTATGAAAGCACAGATGTCACATATAGAATGGGTAAACAGCTCCTTCCAAACCTGAAAACATGGCGTCTATGGGATTACATTGTTTCCCTAGCTGTGTCATAAGTGAACTCCAGAACAAACAGACCCTGCACCTGAACAGTCTGTTGAGCCTCACCCTCTGTACAGGATATGAAACTGTTGAATGTGTTACAGCAACATTTGGCAGACTCCACAAGTATTGGTGCACAACAGACCATGGGAACTATTGTCTTATAAGCCTATTAAGCCTGATCTGCAAGGCTATGGAGTCCATCATGATGGAACTCATAAACAGAGCTATTGGGAGCATACAAACACCCAACCCTACCCATTTTGGTTTGGTCATGGGCAGATCATGGTTCCCAAACTTGCTAGACTGTTTTCAAGGCAGTCACCCAGGACATACATCAATGAAATGAGCTACACACGTCCCACATAGACCTTGAAAAGCCCTTTGCCAACATCCCAGACACATGTCATATCCACAAAATCAACAACCTGTGCATAACTATGTCTGTCATCTGATGGATTGCCAACCGGAGCACAGATAGATCACACAAGGTAAGAAGTGTGGTCTCCTGTACAAGCTGGTAACAAGTGCTGTCCCCCATGGTTCAGTCCTGGGACCCCTCCTGTCTGGTGTATACTTTTCAGAAATACAGTCAAACACACAAGGGCTATGTTTAGCAAATTTTGTGGATGACTGCCAAAAAGTTGTCATAATCAATGTTTGGGACAACAGTGACATCCTTAAAAAGGGTTTCAGTCAGACAGATGTGGTGTCAAAATTATGGCCTCGAGCTGCAGTCATACAAATACCACATAGGTGCCAACACCCTAAATATGGAGGTGATAATAAGGGATCTATTGACAAATGTGGATAGTCATCTCTACTTCCAGAAATACATTCACAAAGTGGTCAGAAAATCATGCTATGTGTTCCCACAAACTGCCAAGGTCTTTGCATGTAGGTCAAAGGAGGTTCCCTCTACTCATCAGTCATCAGACCCATCAGAGAGTACCACAACACACTTGCGATGAATCTGACTAGGCACCTTCAGCAGCTTGAAAGACCACTGAAGTACCTCAACAAGAGGATTACTGGCCTCAAACAGTTGCCCCATGCAACAAGACTGAATTTAACTCAGTATGTACTCTGTTGCATACTGTCTACTCAGGAGATCTCTGCCCAACAGACAGGTCCATGTCATGGCAACACTCAGATCTGCTCTGAGTTACAGCTCAATGGCGCTAAATATACAGACCCAACTGATATTGCCAACATCCTGGCAGATAGGATCAGTGTTAACTTTACCCCCCTCTCACCCATGAAAGAGCACATCTCTATAATGGAAGACTGCAAAGTTGCTGTCATCACGGCTGGACAGGTAAAAAACACTCTCCAAAGCCAGTATCACAGCATCTATGGGACCAGATAACTTCCCAGGCTGTGTTCTACACAAACTACAGAATGAACAGGCACCACACCAACGTACCATGTTCAGTGATAGCCTCACCTCAGGCTTTGTGCCTGCTGAATGGTGCACAGCGACGGTTATCCCACTACACAAGGGTGGAGACACCACGGACCCCAGGAACTAGCACCCCATTAGCCTGATGAGCCTGCTCTTCAAGGCCATGGAATGTATCATCATACAACTTATAAAAAAAGACATTGGTAATCTCCAAACTCTGGACCACAACCATGTTGGGTTTGTAAAATGCAGATCATGTCTCCTAAACCTGATAGATTAAATTGAAGCAGTCACCAGAACCGTAGACAAGGGTAAGGTGGTTCGCACAGCCCATGTAGACCTTGCCACGGCTTTCAACACCATCCCACACTCTGGAATTATAGATAAACCCACTAAACTAGGTATAAATTGCTATGTCACAAGATGGGTTGCCAACTGGCTTACTGACAGAACACACATTGTGAAAGTAGCAGACTCCAAGTATGACTTTGGACCAGTGACGAGTGCAGTACCACAGGGTCCAGTCCTGGGTCCTGTCCTGTTTTGTATCTACATCCCTGAAGTAAACTTTAACATGGAAGGTCTGTGGCTAATGAAGTTTCCAGATGACTGCAAACTAGGAGCCATAATTGTAAATACTAAAGATGTGGACATCCTCCAAATGGGCCTCACTGAGACAGATGGCTGGTGTCAAAGCCATGGCCTCAAGCTCATTGCCAAAAAGTGCATTGTCATCCCCTTTGGTAAAAACTCTGTAGCCATGAACTACAACATAGGCGGTAGTATACTTAACACTGAAAGTGTGATAAGAGACCTTGGGTCACAGGTGGACAGTGGACACACCTGTGATAATCACATCCCCACAGTAGTCAGGAAATCCTTCTATGTGGCACACCTTATCACAAAAGGTGTCTTATGCAGAATAGAAGAGGACATTGTTCCCCTCTACTCATCACTCACTAGATCCATAATAGAGTACAACGCCCCTTTTGCTATGTACCTCACAAGACATCTACAACAACTGGAAAGCCTGCAGCAATACCTCACAAAGAGCATTAGTGGCCTGAAATATATGCCATACGCAGACCATCTCAAAATGCTCCAGCTGTACTCTCTCGCATATCGCCTACTCAGAGGTGATCTCTGCCTAACATACAAAGCTATGTCAAACACAGAGCTGTTGGACATGCTCCATGTAAAACACTCACAATCCCTCTGATCTTTGGCCCCAAAACCACGAGTGAAATACAAAAGGAAGGGGTGTATCCATTTACCTTATGGATACCCACACCTTCAGGTTAGTGGCACAGCATGAGGCCTTGGAGACCATGCAAATGCAACTAACATTGGGCAAAGCTGCTTATCATATTGTAGCCTGCTACAGATCACCTACCTTGTCTCAGGAACCTCACTCAGTATTCCTGAGAACAGTGGAAAATATAAAAGTCCTATCAAACACCATTATATGAGTAGATTACAACTACCCAAACATTGAGTGGGAGAATTACTCATGTACAATGTCCTTTGCCCAATGTTTCCTAGAGTTTAAAAACTCAAACGTCCTGGAACAGCTGGTCACCACACCCACTAGAGGTGACAACATACTGGACCTGATCATCACCAACATGGGGTACCAGTGTTCCACAACAGAGATAAATCCCTCGCTGGTAATATCAGATCATAAAGTAATCACACTGGACATCCACATCCCGCCCCCCCCCCCCCCAGGCAAGGAAACCACTGTGAAGACATTTTCAAAAGCAAACTGCACACTTCCCAAGACCAAAGTAGAAAGTTCCAAAGCCCCCTTGCTATAGGATAATGCTATACAATCTGCAAAATAATTTACAAGTGCATTCTATGAACATCTACAGGGATGCATGGATTGAGACATCCCAAATAAAACCAAGATGCACTCCTCCAAAAATAAGAAACCAATCTGGTGGTCGTCACCCATAAATAAGCTATACAACAGAAGGAGGAAAAGTACACATGATAGAGTAAACTTCACAAAAGGAAAGACATCACTGATCATTATTAGGAAGACACAATGATCGCTCATAAAATAATCCAAGGCCAGTTTCTAAAGACAAATTGCCAAGGAATGTAAGAATAGCAACCACAAAGCCTTCGTTAGCTATACCAAACATTTAGGTGGCAACTTCCAAATATGCTATCAGCTACTGAAAAATGGCAAGAAATACACTGTACCAACTTACATTGCCCACATCCTGGGGGACAAGTTCAGTGCAAACTCCCCCCCATCACCCCCAAAAGGGGCTGTGTCCATCCCAGAAGAATGCAGAGCCCCAGACTTCATGGACATGCAGGTAAAGACAGCCCTCTCCAAAGCTAAGAACACAGCATCAGTGGGACTGGATGGTGTCCCAGGCTGCATCTTACACCAACCCCAAAAGGAACTACACCCTCACCTACATTCACTGTCCAGATTCATCCTTACCACAGGCTATGTACCCAAAGAATGGCATACACCAACAGTCATCCAGCTCCACAAAGGGGGTGCCACAACAGAACCTGGAAACCATTGCCCTATAGGTCTACTCAGCCTGGTCTGCAAAGCTATGGAGCAAATTATCATGGAACCCATAAACAGAGACATTGGGGACCTCCAGACACTGGACTCTACCCAACTTGGCTTTGTTAAAGGCAGATCCTGCCTCCTAAACCTAGTTGACTTATTTGAAACAGTTACCAAGGACATAGATGGAGGTGAAAGTAGTCCACACAGCCCACCTGGACCACACTATGGGCTTTTGACACCATTCCCCACTCTGTCATAATAGAGAAGCTTACCAGCTTGAACATTAACAGCTATGTCACAGGATGGGTGGCCAACTGGCTCACAGATCAAACACACATGTTCAGAGTTGCGGGTGCCATGTCTGACTCTAAACCAGTCACAAATTGCATCCCACAGGTCTTGGTCCTGGGACCCCACCTGTTCAGTAGATACTGCTCAGAGGTACAGGCAAACATGGGAGGAGTATGGCTGAACAAGTTTGCAGATGACTGCTAACTGTGGTCCATAATCGACTCTACAGCTGACACAGACATCCTCCAGAAGGGTCTTACAGAGACAGATACCTGGTGTCAAAACAATGCCCTCAAGCAGAATGCCAAAGAATGCATAGTCATCCCCTTTGGATAAAACAAAGTGCACATAAAGTACCACATAGGTGGTAATCCAGTATGTACAGAGAAAGTAATTATGGCCCTGGGGACCCAGGTAGATAGTAAACTCTCCCTTGATGATCTCATGGCCAAAGTGTTTAGAAATTCCTTCTATGTAGCCCACCTGTCACCTAATGTAACCCACTTTGTCTAGTCTGATGATGTCACCATCCTACAAATATACCTGTGGAAAGGAGAATTCACAGCAATGTGTGTATAGCGTGTCATGTAAATGTGTACTCCTCTAGTATCATAAAGTAGTTAGGTAGGGGATTGAATCCTGCACTTGACAAGTGTGTGTGTTTGTGTTTATCTCCTTGGAGGGGAGCAACCTTTTTGGAGACTACTAAAACACCTTAAAAGTGGTATACTTATCTTTGTCAAGTCTGATGATGTCACCATCCTACAAATATACCTGTGGAAAGGAGAATTCACAGCAATGTGTGTATAGCGTGTCATGTAAATGTGTACTCCTCTAGTATCCTAAAGTAATTAGGCAGGGGTTTGAATCCTGCACTTGACAACTGTGTGTGATCTCCTTGGAGAGGAGCAACCTTTTTGGAGACTACTAAAACACCTTAAAAGTAGTATACTTATCTTTGCCAAGTCTGATGATGTCACCATACTACAAATATACCTGTGGAAAGTAAATCTTCCAGTGATGTGTATAGCACGTTGTGTTAATGTATACTGCTCTGTTATCATAAAGTAGTTAGTTAGGGGTTTGAATCCTGCACTCGGTGAGTGTGTGTGCTCTATGTCTGTGACACTGTTGTGGGTTTTGCTTTTACTACTGTATGACATATCACTATGACAACAGTATGTGCATTGCACATGTCAGGTAGCTGTGTGGCAAATACATATACATACATGTGACCTCAATTATTTCATAGGTGGGAACCCTGCTTTCTCCATGAACACATCTGTTATCTTTGCCAGAGTGTGCTGCCGCTTTCCAGACCTTAGGTCACATCTGTATGCTTGTGACAAGCCCAGCCACTGCAGTGATCCCTGGCCTAGGTCATCCGTGTCACACACACTCATTACGGTTTCTATTGAATAGTGTGAGTGAGGGTTTATGCCTGAGGTATATTTCAGACCTGTTCAAATGCAGCAAAGTCTGTAAATGATGGCTATTCATTATAGGTGTACAACAACCTTTGTGGATATGCATGCAGACCCCTTATTGCTTATGTGATCCACCGAGGGATTTCAAAATACCTTTGGAAATGTGATTACCAAAGGAGAGATGACGTAACACTTGGCTGTATGTACACATCGGTACCTGTTCAACATGTTGGGGGCTACTACCTATGTGGTACTTTGGGGATACTATGTTTTGTAAAAGTGTATGACTATGCTTTAGATGGCTTATAGCTTTACAGCATGGGTTTGACAACAGGTATCTGTCTGTATGATACCCTTGTGGAGGATGTGTGTGTCATCTGGAGAATGCATTATAGGCCACGATATGCATTTCCAGACATGGAAAGACATATCCCTACTGTGTTTGTTTGTACCTAAGAGAGCTATATGCCAAACAGGAGTGGTCCCAGGAATGGGTGCAGGTGAATACCACTGGTTACTGGCATAGTATAGTACCTGAAGGATCCAAATGTTACTGTGTGTCCTACATCTGTGCGTCAGTTGTCAAGACATCATCTAACGATTGTTTATGGTCAGGCTGTTGAGGTTATGTATACTACCAGAATGCAAACCAATGACAGATAGTAATAGTATCACCCACAGCACAGTGTCAAACCATGTTATACACACGTGTACCCAAGTTCCAAAATGTGTGTAGTACAATGCATACTGGCCACCAATAGAAACTATGGAGTGTTAACACTATGTAATATAGGGCATGTCACCCTGCCCATGTGTCCACTATGCACGTACATGCAGACAGTGCACCTCCACCATGTTCACAAATGTACACCTGCAAATCTGTGCTGCACACATCCCACACGTACTGTCCACTCTCTAACACATGCTGCCAATACTACACACATCAGCCAAGTGGCACATGGGCAGACAATACATTATTGGAATTAACACTGGTGTAAACAATACTACATTGACAATCATAGCTTTAATGCATCATGCCTGCTCAGCTACACCTTCAAGGATATCATTACACTTTACTGCTGACAACATTGCTATACTGCTATAAAGTCAACCTATGCAGCAGCACCATGTTAGCCTGTTCCTGCATCAATGTTACAGATGACAGGAGGTGGCACAGGTTTCATCATATGCACAGGGTGTGTTGTTGGTTTGCCAGAGGCCTGCATTGAGCCATACAATCAACATGTGTGTGTGTGTGTGTGTGTGTGTGTGTGTGTGTGTGTGTGTGTGTGTGTGTGTGTGTGTGTGTGTGTGTGTGTGTGTGTGTGTGTGTGTGTGTGTGTGTGTGTGTGTGAGGGCCAAGAGTACTGCTATGGGCCAATGTTGATGTAATGTGTGCGGGTATGTGTTAGCACTAGGTGTCTGGTTTATGTGTGTGTGTGTCTGCATGCACACAGTTCCACCATGTGGCTGCCATAAACGGGGATTTGTGGGACAGACTATACCTGCCAGGCTTTACAGATCACCATCTCTGGCCACGGATATGGTACCTGTGCCTGGCAGGGGTGCTACTGACAGTATCAGGTACTAAGCCAGACTGGGTACTATCCTCAGAGGTAGACAGATGTACACTGGACCCAGGTCCCTGCTGGGACTGGCCAGAGCCACGTGCACGTGGTCTTCTAGGATGGTCTATGGACAGCCCACCCCCAACATTGCTGGGGCTGGTACTGGCACTATGGGAGCAGCTGTGACTTGAGGGATGTCCGCAGTGACTGCCAGCTGCTGATGTTGCTGGCATATATCCAGTCGACATCTCAACCATCCTGCACTGTCCTGACACATGGACATGACATTGCGGAGGACATCTAATGTCTCACCCCAACATCTATCAGTGACCTCAGTGTAATTATGGATGGCACCTGCTAGGTCACGGATACTGTCATTTAAAGTGGTGTTATGTGCCCTCTGTGCCCTTAGTCCCTGTCTGGTGTACTGTTCCATATGTGCCTGTGCCTCCATGACAGCCTGGAACATGCGTGAGGTTGTAAGACCTGTGCCACGCCTGCCAGGGGCATGATGACCAGCAGTGCTCCGACGAGAACCCCTGGACATCTGCCTATGTGGTATTGTTCCAGACATCTGGGTATAGCTGATGTGTCGGGATGCATGTGCCATAGATACTACACTGTCCAGGTCAATGCCGACTGTACACTGTCCCTCAGCTAAGGGCATTGGTGATGGATGTATTGGCAGTATGACTGTGTGCATGGATGGGGTGGACACTTGTGTACTGTCGATTGGTGGCCCAACGACAGACCCTGGCAAACATGCCTATGCCTCAACACACCTATCCTCATTATCACTATGTGTGTCAGTGACATCAGGTTCCCTGCTGCAGTGAATCAGCCCAACCTCAGCACCTGTGAGAGGAAGACAGGAAACACACTTTACGACCTGTACATGATGTCGGAACACATGCACACATGCACACATGCACACATGCACACATGAACACATGCACACATGAACACATGAACACATGCACACATGCACACATGAACACATACACACATGCACACGTGCACACATGCACACAAATACACTCCTCACTAAAGCAGACACACACACACACACACACACACACACACACACACACACACACACCACCAGCAATCCAGAACATACTCAATAGCGGTTGATGGTGGAGTACAGTATCACAAGCCAACCAGTCGTATCGCACGTGTCAGCATGCAGGACGTGTGTTGCTCAACAGCATGCAGTGCCAGTGTTGACAGTCCTTGCTAATAACAGTACACATGGCTTTGATGCATGTGTGTTGTTGTTTAGTGACTGGCCTCACCCTGGAATGCAATGTGCATATGGACACAACATTGCTGTGCAAGTATTAAAAGCTCTTCAATGTCCTGTGCACCATCACTCACAGGTATACATACCATGGCTGGATGTGTATCTGTGTGTCACATAGATATCCATTTCTGATTAGAGCATCTGTGTCTTTAGCAGATAATTGTGGACACAGGTTTAGCTCATGCATGCTATGTATACACACAGGATGAGTGGTGCATGTATACCTGATGGAATACCATTGCTCAACATAGCCATTGTACAGTGGTTATGGTGAATGTAGAACATATTGTGGACATGCCAGTGCCAGCCATGACGTGGCATGCTACAATACAACTGCAACATTAAACATCACACATACCCAATGTGTGTCATGTGACCTATACACTCAATAGCATTACAAGACATATATGTGTCACTTTGTGTAAATGGTGATTGCTATGCATATTGTGTATAGGTGCATATGTTTGCACACACACAACATTGAGGTGTATAGCAATGAATGCTATGTGTAGTACTGTGGTTACTGTAACTGGATGGGGTGTAGTACCATGAGCCATCATCATGCAGCATCATGTGGTCACTCAAGGCTACTAATGTGTGCCAGACCGGCAACTATCATGCTGTACCTGAACTGCAGTACCCTGGCTACATTCACCATTTCACAGCCAGTTGTTACATGGGTTTGTAAGGTGCCCAATAGGGAGCATTGCCTAACATGAAAGTGTTGTGTGTTGGAGTGTTGCACCACCCCATGATAGGCCTCTACCCCTCAGGTATATTATGTGTGCTGTGTGGATGACTTTTGGGATACTGGAGTGTGACCTTACAGCGGGTGTCTGAATAAGCCATGTGTAGCATATTATTGTGTACTGCGTATGACAAAGTTGTGTATGTTGTGTGCATGTGTATCGACTCTGCCTATCCAATGTCCACTACAGTGTAGCCACAATTGTTTGGGATGCTCTGTGTATTGCATGTGTTTGAGGCAGCTACTCTCGTTACTGAGATGTGCATAGTCTCACAGCAAACATGCACAGCATGCATTATGCGTAGGTGTGTTACATGTGTACATGGCCTACACCTCACTTATGACATGCACATTTTATTTGCAATATTAAATGTAGAACACACTCACCAGCATGGGTCTGCTGCCTTGCTGTCACACCAGAGGGACCTACAAGGATATGAGACAGTTTGTCAGTGGCAACAACTGTGGCATTGCTACTGTGGGTTTGCAATCTTACAATAGTACAACGGTTGACAGTCACAGGCCTACAGATTATGTTCCAAATTATCAGTATTGCACAACACCAGGCTCCACATCTTCTAACTACACAGTACACATTTCACATATGCATGATCTACCAATTCAGGTAACAGTAGTCTACAGATATGCCATGTTACTTGCACGCTCCATTTGAACTTGCTGGGTGGCTCCGGCCTCCATGATGATACATGTGTGCTGTTGTTGTTGTTGGCCAGGAGCCACCAGGCTCAGGAGCAGCTCCTCCACTCTGGTGAGGGGGGGATGGATGGTTACCCCACCACCTGTGGCAAGCTGTTGTCTACGGACATCAGACGCACGCTGCCGGACATGTCTAAGTAAATCACTGCAGTGATGGAGTACCTGCTCATATGTCTGGTTATGCATGCCTATGTCATTTACCATACGGACAACATCTTGCCACAGTGCAGTCCGCTCATGCTGGTCCTGGCTGGTTCTTGAGAAAAGCAGGGTGTAGTGCTGAACCAGACTGGTTGTTATTACTTCATCCTCAGCTGGACTATAGGTAGGGTTGCGATGGTGGGCCATGACCCTGGAAGACAATGAAACAATATGTGTGAGCAAGTCATGTGGCACACTTAACATTCTAAAGTACAGATATCACTGAACTGCCATATATAGCAACCTATTGGCTGTCAGAGGATACACACTTTCAATACCACATATCAGTGCTCAACCCACAACTGCCTGACAGTGCCTGGCATGCTCTATATATTAAACTATGTTCTGCACAGCAACAAAGAGAAACCAGTATGTAAGACTATACAACAGTACATGACACACTGTATGCGACACAATGCACCACCTAGCCACAGGAGGTATATATCATGCTAATGCATAAAGAAATATGTCATCCATTTCAATGATTGTAAAGTTCAGTTATAGTATTACCAGTATACCACACTAGTTGTTGATGGCAAACCCCTGCCTAACATATGCGCACATTCGTGAATATAGGTGGCATACTGCTGTACTAGACTATACATGTTGCTAGATATGCACTTATATCCTGTAACACACATATGACCGAGGGCATGTTACAGGCATACCCACACACACATCAGACATACATACAAGACACAAAGGTATGGCAACCCAGATGAGCTTTACCTGTGTACCATACAGTACTGTGTGTCAGTATTTACAAAACTTTATGCCTGAGGTATGTAATCTGTGAGGACTACAAGGAACACACAAAACAGTGGTTCCAAGCAATGTGGACATACACCATACTGTGCTATTTAGGCCTACAGCTTCAGGTAGTAATACAGTTCATACGGGATTTAGATTCACCAGCAGTACCAATCAATAAGCATACATGTACTGCTTTAGCCTACAATGGCACACATCAGTCAACACCAAGGGACTATGTCAGACCATATGCCATACTGCTTTTTCTGCCTAGCAATAGCATACACATCTTTTGCTGGGATCAGAGCTAGGACACAAAATACCATGACATATACAGTTTCCCACTAAGCTATCACACATATACACAACTTTGAGACATTCACCAACACATTCACCATCACACTCAGTCAACCTCACATAGCAATTATTGCAACAAGTGCATGTGGGTGTGTATCGGTTCATAGGTAGGTAATAGGCTATTGGCCCTAGGGCCTATAGAAGCCTAGCCATACGGTACCCTGGTCTTTGACACCCATGTAATTTAATTTCATGTGCCCCTGTCAAGCAGAGCCACAGAGGTGATTCCCGGGTTGTATTTCCTATCTCCCATCCAATCATCAGGATTATTCATGACGACTGCTAATGAGGAGCTTTGTTTGCTATTGATAGGTAGTTTATTCCAGAGTATGGGATGTCTCTGAGATAGGAATCTATCCCTCCAGCATGTTCTGTTTATTGAGGTGACAAGGTTTAGGTCCCTAGAGCATGTAGCTCGTAGGGATTGTGATCTGTTTATGTGGAGCATGTCCAGCAGCTCTGGGTTTGACATAGCTTTGTATGTTAGGCAGAGGTCAGCTCTGGGTAGGCGGTATGTGACACAGTCTAGCTGTAGTTTTGTGAGACGGTCTGCATAGGGCATCTGTTTGGGGCCGGTAATACTCTTTGTGAGGTATGTCTGTGGCCTTTCCAGTTGCTGTAGATGTCTTGTGAGGTACATACCAAAAGGGGCATTGTACTCTATAATGGGTTTTATGAGTGATGAGTAGAAGGGAACAATGACCTCTTTTTCCCTGGATGACACACCTTTTGTGATGAGGTGTGCCACGTAGACAGATTACATGACTAGTGTGGCACTGTGATTATCAAAGGAGAGACTACTGTCCACCTGTGTCCCATGGTCTCTTATCACACTTTCAGTGTTAAGTAGACTACCACCTATGTGGTAGTTCATGGGTACAGAGTTTTTACCAAAATCGATGCCAATGCATTTTCGACATTGAGCTTGAGGCCATGGCTTTGGCACCAGGCATCTGTCGCAGTAAATATGACCCTGTCTCTCTCTCTCTCTCTCTATATATATATATATATATATATATATATATATATATATATATATACACACACATACATATAAACATTCATTGGTGTACATATAGATATACATATAGGCACATATACAGTCCACCTTTCATGGTGGGGATATCAATTATGCGAAGGTTGTGAGGTATACAGTTATGTAATAATATTGCACAGTCTTGTGCGGGGTGCATTGAAGGTGTTCTCAGCCCATGTAGCTTTAGCAGGCCTCACTGGCTACAACACTGCAAACCTAACAAATCATACCCACAGCGTTTAACCACCACATGTCATATATCAGCACTGTATGCTGTCTTGTTTGCCACACACTACAACCTACATAGAAATATGCACATAACAACCTTCACCAACATATATATGTCCACCCTTCACAAACAGTTGCAGTATGTCCCTTGCTCTATGCACATGTACAGATGCTAATATATCTGACACAGAAATATCTCTCCATATGTGTGTGCCATACACACACAAGGTCCACACTGTTGTAATTCCGTGGACCTCACGGCTGACCTGTTGGGCCTTGCTGCAACATGAACAGGTGTCACATGTGAGCACATAGAAATATTACAGGGTGTATATATAGCTGCAAATGCTAGATTAGCATACTAGCCTGGTACAGCAGTTGCTAATGCTAAGCTACACGTTAATATGACTATCATGCATGTGTTACTCTGTCACATCCATGATTATATAGCTGTATGCGCTACTCCCCCAAACAGCCATTGTACACACTATTGTACAAAACACAGATAACATGGATCAGATGTTTGACATTTAATGCTGAGCTACATATGTCACAGTTATGTCCCACTGCACACAGCTACACACTGATTTGTCCATGGCAGTAGTTATGCAGGGCATTTGTGCATAGATACGTACTGCTGCCACATATGGATGTTTCAAAGTATGTAGAGTACTGTTCAAAAACATCTACTACATGCCAGTAAATACATATCTGTTACATACCTTTCCTTTGTATGTGTTTGCAGTTTTCAGTTCGGTGTGCCTTTTTTTTTTTTTTTCTGTTGATGTTGATGTTGATGTGGGTGTGTGTCTGTCTGTCTCTCTCTCTCTCTCTCTCTCTCTCTCTCTCTCTCAATAGTTGCAATGGAATGATTGCATGTGTGGACAGCAAGTACAGCCTGCTTTTATAGGTATCTGCACATGTGCATGTGATGGCCTCTGCACCAATTGGTGGCCACCATTTGGCAATTGCATGCAGCCTGCTGTGTGGTAATTGCAGTACTCACTGTCATAGCAACCCAATGCTATAAATTGCTAAGTCAGGTAGGCATAGCCCTTTCAACTTTCTAAAGTGGGGCCCATGCTTGTTTGCTGTGGACACCGTTGTTTAAGTCAGAAGGTTGGTATACTTCTTATATCTGAAGCTAGGGGTGTAGTCAGTGATTTAAATGTTGTACTCAGACCTGAATGTTGCCACTTCCGGTACACAGTTGTCAGTGTAGAATTGTACTCACCCCTACAAATGCTAACACAAGATACATGGGAGTATGTAGTTTCTTTTCTACTTATACAATTAACTGCCATACATAAGTAGTTATTGAGATGCATTCATTTGGCACATGAACTGTTTGTGAACTGCTATATTGTGAATATTAATGTACTCACTTCTGCACAGTTTGTGCTTTTTTATTGTTGACATTAGCACAGGATGCTCAAGAAAACTGGACAATTCCAGTACTGAGTATGCCTACCTACATCCTTGGTGGACCCTGAACACACAGGTATATTGTACATTTGGGTGGGTTGTAAAGTGCTGCAGTAACATTATTTACTGCTAGAATGGCTGGTTCTCTTATCACAGTCATGTGATGCAATTCCACAACAACTGCTGGTAAAGTTCCACAGAACAGGTTTTATGTTATGGCATTCCTATCTTTCCTTTACATTCACTCATTCTGATGCATGATATATCTATTTCAGCAACAACCTGCTGTATATCTACTTGGCTTAGTGGTACTTCATGCAGTCTAGTGTGTCCAAGGTACGGGGTTCGAAACTGACAAAGATGTTTTATTTTGCTGCTGAGCAGAACAAAGGCCCTCACATGCAGGGTGACTAAGGCACTTTTAAGCAGGTGTAAGCAGGTTTGCACGAAGCTTAGCAATACTTAGCTAAGCGCACATTCACGCAAACCCGCTAACTACTGCTTAAAAGTGCTTACTCCCGCTAACCCCCGCGCTCATTTCTTTGAAGGAAAAGAAAATGGGGAGATAGGAAAGTGGTGAAAAAGGGGCACAAAGAGAGAAAGACAGTAGGGAAAACAGCTTGGGATGTGCAGGATAGTGTAGGGAAGGTCCATAGCTGCCCATTTCTTTAACAGCAACAGCTGTGCATATGCAATAAATTTGGAGGGAAATATGAAACCTTCCACCCCTGAGAGAGGGGTGAGGACAACAAAGTATGTTGTACTGCCAATTAAATATCAGTTTATGTGTCCAGCAGACATGTGTGCAAAATGGGTAGCTATGTATGGGGCGTAATTTTTTTTGGGGAGAAGATTGCCCTTTTTTTTTTTTTCAGGTGAGAGTGGAATGTGGGGTAAGGGAAGTAGGTAATTTGGGGAGGTAGGTTGGGGAGGTAAACAGACAAGACAAACAAGATGCATACAGAGGCAGAATATGACACGTGGTGGGTGAACACCACTGACGAGGAAGAATGATTGGAAATCGCAAGCCCATGGGCAGTCACCACTGCACCTTCACAGCCCAGAAGGTGGCTGTGCTGGGGGCTGCGTAGGAGGGGGCAGGCTCACCCATGAGTCACGCCACTCGTGCTTCAAGCTGGCGTAGAGGATCAGCGACTGAATGCTCGATCTCCCTACGCACCACAGCCCGGACCGTTCGGAGGGTGATAGGTGGCCATCCTCCGGCCATGCTTGCATGGGGGGGGATGAGCCCCATCCCCTGCAGTGCTTCCACCCGAAGGTGGCACAGGGCCAATGGAGGAGGAGGTCCCGTGCTGGGCACAGTACCTGCTGGTTCCAGGTGCCATCGCCAGCTGAGGTGGGACAGGTGGGTCCGCTGGGACCGGCCTTCCCATATGTTCTATGTTTAGGAGGATTTAATGACAATATGGGTTGGTAACAGCCAACAGCATTCCAAATTAGTTGAAACAGCATGCAGTAGTATTCCCATTAACCCAACACACCGGAGTTCCAACAGTTGAACAGCAAGCATAACACATGCATATATAGAACAACAGTGGACATTCCAACAGCATGCAACATTGATTGGTGGCAACAGGCCACCAAGATTGTGGTATTTGAACAGGGCACATGCATCAAAGTAAATGCAGATATGTATAAACCAATAGGACATATGTCCCAACAAATGTTTTGAGATTAGACATACCCATTGAGGTGTGGAATTGCATTTTTTTTGCACATAGAGTAGGGTGTAAAATGATACCTCCATTAAAAACTTATATATACTTATAGTTTACACTACATTCCTATTGAATGCAGGCACACTTTCAATACCACATATCAGTGCTCAACCCACAACTGCCTGACAGTGCCTGGCATGCTCTATATATTAAACTATGTTCTGCACAGCAACAAAGAGAAACCAGTATGTAAGACTATACAACAGTACATGACACACTGTATGCGACACAATGCACCACCTAGCCACAGGAGGTATATATCATGCTAATGCATAAAGAAATATGTCATCCATTTCAATGATTGTAAAGTTCAGTTACAGTATTACCAGTATACCACACTAGTTGTTGATGGCAAACCCCTGCCTAACATATGCGCACATTCGTGAATATAGGTGGCATACTGCTGTACTAGACTATACATGTTGCTAGATATGCACTTATATCCTGTAACACACATATGACCGAGGGCATGTTACGGGCATACCCACACACACATCAGACATACATACAAGACACAAAGGTATGGCAACCCAGATGAGCTTTACCTGTGTACCATACAGTACTGTGTGTCAGTATTTACAAAACTTTATGCCTGAGGTATGTAATCTGTGAGGACTACAAGGAACACACAAAACAGTGGTTCCAAGCAATGTGGACATACACCATACTGTGCTATTTAGGCCTACAGCTTCAGGTAGTAATACAGTTCATACGGATTTAGATTCACCAGCAGTACCAATCAATAAGCATACATGTACTGCTTTAGCCTACAATGGCACACATCAGTCAACACCAAGGGACTATGTCAGACCATATGCCATACTGCTTTTTCTGCCTAGCAATAGCATACACATCTTTTGCTGGGATCAGAGCTAGGACACAAAATACCATGACATATACAGTTTCCCACTAAGCTATCACACATATACACAACTTTGAGACATTCACCAACACATTCACCATCACACTCAGTCAACCTCACATAGCAATTATTGCAACAAGTGCATGTGGGTGTGTATCGGTTCATAGGTAGGTAATAGGCTATTGGCCCTAGGGCCTATAGAAGCCTAGCCATACGGTACCCTGGTCTTTGACACCCATGTAATTTAATTTCATGTGCCCCTGTCAAGCAGAGCCACAGAGGTGATTCCCGGGTTGTATTTCCTATCTTCCATCCAATCATCAGGATTATTCATGATGACTGCTAATGAGGAGCTTTGTTTGCTATTGATAGGTAGTTTATTCCAGAGTATGGGATGTCTCTGAGATAGGAATCTATCCCTCCAGCATGTTCTGTTTATTGAGGTGACAAGGTTTAGGTCCCTAGAGCATGTAGCTCGTAGGGATTGTGATCTGTTTACGTGGAGCATGTCCAGCAGCTCTGGGTTTGACATAGCTTTGTATGTTAGGCAGAGGTCAGCTCTGGGTAGGCGGTATGTGACACAGTCTAGCTGTAGTTTTGTGAGACGGTCTGCATAGGGCATCTGTTTGGGGCCGGTAATACTCTTTGTGAGGTATGTCTGTGGCCTTTCCAGTTGCTGTAGATGTCTTGTGAGGTACATACCAAAAGGGGCATTGTACTCTATAATGGGTTTTATGAGTGATGAGTAGAAGGGAACAATGACCTCTTTTTCCCTGGATGACACACCTTTTGTGATGAGGTGTGCCACATAGACAGATTACATGACTAGTGTGGCACTGTGATTATCAAAGGAGAGACTACTGTCCACCTGTGTCCCATGGTCTCTTATCACACTTTCAGTGTTAAGTAGACTACCACCTATGTGGTAGTTCATGGGTACAGAGTTTTTACCAAAATCGACCCTGTCTCTCTCTCTCTCTCTATATATATATATATATATATATATATATATATATATATATATATATATACACACACATACATATAAACATTCATTGGTGTACATATAGATATACATATAGGCACATATACAGTCCACCTTTCAATATCAATTATGCGAAGGTTGTGAGGTATACAGTTATGTAATAATATTGCACAGTCTTGTGCGGAGTGCATTGAAGGTGTTCTCAGCCCATGTAGCTTTAGCAGGCCTCACTGGCTACAACACTGCAAACCTAACAAATCATACCCACAGCGTTTAACCACCACATGTCATATATCAGCACTGTATGCTGTCTTGTTTGCCACACACTACAACCTACATAGAAATATGCACATAACAACCTTCACCAACATATATATGTCCACCCTTCACAAACAGTTGCAGTATGTCCCTTGCTCTATGCACATGTACAGATGCTAATATATCTGACACAGAAATATCTCTCCATATGTGTGTGCCATACACACACAAGGTCCACACTGTTGTAATTCCATGGACCTCACGGCTGACCTGTTGGGCCTTGCTGCAACATGAACAGGTGTCACATGTGAGCACATAGAAATATTACAGGGTGTATATATAGCTGCAAATGCTAGATTAGCATACTAGCCTGGTACAGCAGTTGCTAATGCTAAGCTACACGTTAATATGACTATCATGCATGTGTTACTCTGTCACATCCATGATTATATAGCTGTATGCGCTACTCCCCCAAACAGCCATTGTACACACTATTGTACAAAACACAGATAACATGGATCAGATGTTTGACATTTAATGCTGAGCTACATATGTCACAGTTATGTCCCACTGCACACAGCTACACACTGATTTGTCCATGGCAGTAGTTATGCAGGGCATTTGTGCATAGATACGTACTGCTGCCACATATGGATTTTTCAAAGTATGTAGAGTACTGTTCAAAAACATCTACTACATGCCAGTAAATACATATCTGTTACATACCTTTCCTTTGTATGTGTTTGCAGTTTTCAGTTCGGTGTGCCTTTTTTTTTTTTTTCTGTTGATGTTGATGTGGGTGTGTGTCTGTCTGTCTCTCTCTCTCTCTCTCTCTCTCTCTCTCAATAGTTGCAATGGAATGATTGCATGTGTGGACAGCAAGTACAGCCTGCTTTTATAGGTATCTGCACATGTGCATGTGATGGCCTCTGCACCAATTGGTGGCCACCATTTGGCAATTGCATGCAGCCTGCTGTGTGGTAATTGCAGTACTCACTGTCATAGCAACCCAATGCTATAAATTGCTAAGTCAGGTAGGCATAGCCCTTTCAGCTTTCTAAAGTGGGGCCCATGCTTGTTTGCTGTGGACACCGTTGTTTAAGTCAGAAGGTTGGTATACTTCTTATATCTGAAGCTAGGGGTGTAGTCAGTGATTTAAATGTTGTACTCAGACATGAATGTTGCCACTTCCGGTACACAGTTGTCAGTGTAGAATTGTACTCACCCCTACAAATGCTAACACAAGATACATGGGAGTATGTAGTTTCTTTTCTACTTATACAATTAACTGCCATACATAAGTAGTTATTGAGATGCATTCATTTGGCACATGAACTGTTTGTGAACTGCTATATTGTGAATATTAATGTACTCACTTCTGCACAGTTTGTGCTTTTTTATTGTTGACATTAGCACAGGATGCTCAAGAAAACTGGACAATTCCAGTACTGAGTATGCCTACCTACATCCTTGGTGGACCCTGAACACACAGGTATATTGTACATTTGGGTGGGTTGTAAAGTGCTGCAGTAACATTATTTACTGCTAGAATGGCTGGTTCTCTTATCACAGTCATGTGATGCAATTCCACAACAACTGCTGGTAAAGTTCCACAGAACAGGTTTTATGTTATGGCATTCCTATCTTTCCTTTACATTCACTCATTCTGATGCATGATATATCTATTTCAGCAACAACCTGCTGTATATCTACTTGGCTTAGTGGTACTTCATGCAGTCTAGTGTGTCCAAGGTACGGGGTTCGAAACTGACAAAGATGTTTTATTTTGCTGCTGAGCAGAACAAAGGCCCTCACATGCAGGGTGACTAAGGCACTTTTAAGCAGGTGTAAGCAGGTTTGCACGAAGCTTAGCAATACTTAGCTAAGCGCACATTCACGCAAACCCGCTAACTACTGCTTAAAAGTGCTTACTCCCGCTAACCCCCGCGCTCATTTCTTTGAAGGAAAAGAAAATGGGGAGATAGGAAAGTGGTGAAAAAGGGGCACAAAGAGAGAAAGACAGTAGGGAAAACAGCTTGGGATGTGCAGGATAGTGTAGGGAAGGTCCATAGCTGCCCATTTCTTTAACAGCAACAGCTGTGCATATGCAATAAATTTGGAGGGAAATATGAAACCTTCCACCCTGAGAGGGGTGAGGACAACAAAGTATGTTGTACTGCCAATTAAATATCAGTTTATGTGTCCAGCAGACATGTGTGCAAAATGGGTAGCTATGTATGGGGCGTAATTTTTTTGGGGGAGAAGATTGCCCTTTTTTTTTTTTCAGGTGAGAGTGGAATGTGGGGTAAGGGAAGTAGGTATATTTGGGGAGGTAGGTTGGGGAGGTAAACAGACAAGACAAACAAGATGCATACAGGGGCAGAATATGACACGTGGTGGGTGAACACCACTGACGAGGAAGAATGATTGGAAATCGCAAGCCCATGGGCAGTCACCACTGCACCTTCACAGCCCAGAAGGTGGCTGTGCTGGGGGCTGCGTAGGAGGGGGCAGGCTCACCCATGAGTCACGCCACTCGTGCTTCAAGCTGGCGTAGAGGATCAGCGACTGAATGCTCGATCTCCCTACGCACCACAGCCCGGACCGTTCGGAGGGTGATAGGTGGCCATCCTCCGGCCATGCTTGCATGGGGGGGGATGAGCCCCATCCCCTGCAGTGCTTCCACCGAAGGTGGCACAGCGCCAACGGAGGAGGATGTCCCGTGCTGGGCACAGTACCTGCTGGTTCCAGGTGCCATCGCCAGCTGAGGTGGGACAGGTGGGTCCGCTGGGACCGGCCTTCCCATATGTTCTATGTTTAGGAGGATTTAATGACAATATGGGTTGGTAACAGCCAACAGCATTCCAAATTAGTTGAAACAGCATGCAGTAGTATTCCCATTAACCCAACACACCGGAGTTCCAACAGTTGAACAGCAAGCATAACACATGCATATATAGAACAACAGTGGACATTCCAACAGCATGCAACATTGATTGGTGGCAACAGGCCACCAAGATTGTGGTATTTGAACAGGGCACATGCATCAAAGTAAATGCAGATATGTATAAACCAATAGGACATATGTCCCAACAAATGTTTTGAGATTAGACATACCCATTGAGGTGTGGAATTGCATTTTTTTTGCACATAGAGTAGGGTGTAAAATGATACCTCCATTAAAAACTTATATATACTTATAGTTTACACTACATTCCTATTGACTGCAGGCATATATCCCCTACATGTATTATTACACTAGGCAATGTCCGTTAAATTGTGAAATGGGTTTTGCTAGTTCTTTATATACCTGACCTGTATCTGACATACAAACTGTCCAGGATGCAGATGTTACTGCTACGTATCTATATATTTTATTTATATTTATATATCTACATATGTGGATGTGTTTAGGTGACATTATCAGTTATATTTTAACAGCCCCCTACATTTCTAGCAGCACACTGACATTTCTGGGGAACACAATAACAAGCTACTCATGTGCCAGATTAACCTGTACATGCCGGCCATGAACCAACAGTTGAGGACTGTATATATGCTTAACAGCTACTGGCACTCCCTTCATTCACTTTATATGGGCCTACCCAAGTGTGGGTTGACAGTGCTTAATACAACAGTACTATTTCTATAATGCAAGAGTACTACAACATATCGAAGAAAGTGACATGGACACACTCCAGGAATTATACCTTTATTAATTACATTACACAATTTTCTAGGGGCTCTCTCATTTATTTGATATATCAATGCATGCAGAAGACTTATTCAAGATGTATTATACCTTTATTAATGGGTTACAACACTCGTTTTCAGGCTCTCTCACTTATTTTATATAACAGTACATGCACAGAAATTATTCAAGACTTATTATACCTTTATTAATGGGTTACAACACTCTTTTTCAGGCTCTCTCACTTATTTTATATAACAGTACATGCAGAGAAGTTATTCAAGACTTATTATACCTTTATTATTGGGCTACAACACTTTTTTCAGGTTCTCTCACTTATTTTATATAACAATACATGCAGAATAATTACTAACCTGCCTGGTGGTGCAGCCTTAGCAGCCTATCTGTATAGGCTTGCTGATTCACAGCACGGACACCTGCAGCTGTGAAGTAAATGAAGTGATATTGAGACATACCTATCCATAATATAGACTACAATAGCAATTCTTACATACTTCATTCCATGGCTACCTACTCAGTAGTGGGGCATTTTCCATCCCACGGGCCTCCTGTATCCACTGGTTCAGTCGGTCCTCCTTGCATCTCTTCAGGTCTGAGTAGTGGTGTCTGACCTGCTCACCAGTCTGAGGGGCGCCTGTGGCACTGATGAGATCATGAGCTAGACGGTTCCAGGCTTCCGCTTTGTATTCGGTGCCCTGGAACTGGCCCTGCAGGAGTCTCTCATTATGATTATGGATGAGGAGCCAAACCATTACTTTTAACTCCTCAATTCCCCAACATCATTCTCTTTCGGCTTTTCCCGTTAGGGGTCGCCACAGCGGATCATCTCTTTCCATTTCTTCCTATCCTCTGCATCTTGCTCTGTCACACCAACCGCCTGCATGTCCTCTCTCACCAAGTCCATAAACCTTATCTTAGGCCTTCCTCTATTCCTCTTACCTGGCAGCTCCATCCTTAGCATCTTTTTCCCAATATACCCATCATCCCTCCTCAGCACATGTCCAAACCAACGCAATCTCGTCTCTCTTGCTTTGTCTCCAAACTGTCCAACATGAGCTGACCCTCTAATATACCGATTCCTAATCCTAACCATCCTAGTCACACCGATTGCAAATCTTAACATCTTTAACTCTGCCACATCCAGCTCTGACTCCTGCCTTTTTGTCAATGCCACTGTCTCCAACCCATATAACATAGCTGGTCTCACTACACTCTTGTAGACCTTCCCTTTCACTCTTACGGATACCCTGTCACAAATCACTCCTGACACTCTTCTCCACCCATTCCACCCTGCCTGTACTCTCTTCTTCACCTCTTCCACATTCACCATTACTCTGAACTGTTGATCCCAAGTACTTAAACTCGTCCACCTTTACCAACTCTACTCCCTGCATCCTCACCATTCCTCTACCCTCCCTCTCATTTACACACATATATTCTGTCTTAGCCCTGCTGACCTCATTCCTCTGCTCTCTAGAGCATATCTCCACCTCTCCAGAGTCTCCTCAACCTGATTCCTACTCTCACTACAGATCACAATGTCATCTGCAAACATCATAGTCCACGGGCCTCCTGTCTGATCTCATCTGTCAACCTGTCCATCACCACTGCAAATAAGAAAGGACTCAGAGCTGATCCTTGATGTAATCCCACCTCCACCTTAAACGGATCTGTCACTCCCACTGCAGTCCTCACCACTGTCACACTACCCTCGTACATATCCTGTACCACTCTTACTTCTCTGCCACTCCCGACTTCCTCATACAATACCACAACTCTTCTCTAGGCACCCTGTCATATGCTTTCTCCAAGTCTACAAAGACACAATGCAACTCCTTCTGACCTTCTCTGTATTTCTCCATCAACAGTCTCAGAGCAAACATTGCATCTGTAGTGCTCTTTCCTGGCATGAAACCATACTGCTGATCACTAATCATCACCTCCTTCTTAACCTTGCTTCCACTACTCTTTCCCATAACTTCAAGCTGTGGCTAATCAGTTTTATCCCTCTGTAGTTACTGCAGCTCTGCACATCACCCTTATTCTTAAAGATAGGTACCAAAACACTTTTTCTCCACTCCTCAGGCATCCTCTGACTTTCCAAAATTTCATTAAACAATCTAGTTAGAAATTCCACTGCCATTTCTCCTAAGCACCTCCATGCTTCCATTGGTATGTCATCTGGGCCAACAGCCTTTCCATTCTTCATCCTCTTCATAGCTGCCCTTACTTCCTCCTTGCTAATCTGTTTCACTTCCTGATTCACTATCCCCACATCATCCAACCTTCTCTCTCTCATTCTCTTCATTCATCAGCCTCTCAAAATACTCTTTCCATCTACTCAACACACTCTCCTCTCTTGTGAGTACCTTTCCCTCACTATCCTTTATCACCCTTACATGCTGCACATCTTTCCCAGCTCTGTCCCTCTGTCTAGCTAATCGGTACAGGTCCTTTTCTCCCTCTTTAGTGTCCAATCTCTCGTACAACTCTCCATATGCCCTATCCTTAGCTTTCGCCACCTCTCTCTTTGCCATGCGCCTCATCTCCTTATACTCATGTCTACTTTCTTCATCTCTTTGACAATCCCACTTCTTCTTCGCCAGCCTCTTCCTCTGTATACTCTCCTGTACTTCCGCATTCCACCACCAGGTCTCCTTGTCCTCCTTCCTCTGTCCAGATGTCACACCAAGCACCTTTCTAGCAGTCACCCTTACTAGTTCTGCTGTAGTTACCCAGCTATTCGGTAACTCTCCACTGCCTCCCAGTGCCTGTCTTAACTCTTCCCTAAACTCCACTTCACAATCACCCTTTTTTAACTTCCACCATTTAATCCTTGGCACAGCTTTCACATTCCTCCTCCTCTTCTTGATCACCAACGTCATTCTACATACCACCTGTTTGTGAACTGCTATATTGTGAATATTAATGTACTCACTTCTGCACAGTTTGTGCTTTTTTATTGTTGACATTAGCACAGGATGCTCAAGAAAACTGGACAATTCCAGTACTGAGTATGCCTACCTACATCCTTGGTGGACCCTGAACACACAGGTATATTGTACATTTGGGTGGGTTGTAAAGTGCTGCAGTAACATTATTTACTGCTAGAATGGTTGGTTCTCTTATCACAGTCATGTGATGCAATTCCACAACAACTGCTGGTAAAGTTCCACAGAACAGGTTTTATGTTATGGCATTCCTATCTTTCCTTTATATTCACTCATTCTGATGCATGATATATCTATTTCAGCAACAACCTGCTGTATATCTACTTGGCTTAGTGGTACTTCATGCAGTCTAGTGTGTCCAAGGTACGGGGTTCGAAACTGACAAAGATATTTTATTTTGCTGCTGAGCAGAACAAAGGCCCTCACATGCAGGGTGACTAAGGCACTTTTAAGCAGGTGTAAGCAGGTTTGCACGAAGCTTAGCAATACTTAGCTCGCACATTCACGCAAACCCGCTAACTACTGCTTAAAAGTGCTTACTCCCGCTAACCCAAGGCCATTTCTTTGAAGGAAAAGAAAATGGGGAGATAGGAAAGTGGTGAAAAAGGGGCACAAAGAGAGAAAGACAGTAGGGAAAACAGCTTGGGATGTGCAGGATAGTGTAGGGAAGGTCCATAGCTGCCCATTTCTTTAACAGCAACAGCTGTGCATATGCAATAAATTTGGAGGGAAATATGAAACCTTCCACCCCTGAGAGAGGGGTGAGGACAACAAAGTATGTTGTACTGCCAATTAAATATCAGTTTATGTGTCCAGCAGACATGTGTGCAAAATGGGTAGCTATGTATGGGTAATTTTTTTGGGGGAGAAGATTGCCCTTTTTTTTTTTTCAGGTGAGAGTGGAATGTGGGGTAAGGGAAGTAGGTATATTTGGGGAGGTAGGTTGGGGAGGTAAACAGACAAGACAAACAAGATGCATACAGGGGCAGAATATGACACGTGGTGGGTGAACACCACTGACGAGGAAGAATGATTGGAAATCGCAAGCCCATGGGCAGTCACCACTGCACCTTCACAGCCCAGAAGGTGGCTGTGCTGGGGGCTGCGTAGGAGGGGGCAGGCTCACCCATGAGTCACGCCACTCGTGCTTCAAGCTGGCGTAGAGGATCAGCGACTGAATGCTCGATCTCCCTACGCACCACAGCCCGGACCGTTCGGAGGGTGATAGGTGGCCATCCTCCGGCCATGCTTGCATGGGGGGGGATGAGCCCCATCCCCTGCAGTGCTTCCACCCGAAGGTGGCACAGGGCCAATGGAGGAGGAGGTCCCGTGCTGGGCACAGTACCTGCTGGTTCCAGGTGCCATCGCCAGCTGAGGTGGGACAGGTGGGTCCGCTGGGACCGGCCTTCCCATATGTTCTATGTTTAGGAGGATTTAATGACAATATGGGTTGGTATCAGCCAACAGCATTCCAAATTAGTTGAAACAGCATGCAGTAGTATTCCCATTAACCCAACACACCGGAGTTCCAACAGTTGAACAGCAAGCATAACACATGCATATATAGAACAACAGTGGACATTCCAACAGCATGCAACATTGATTGGTGGCAACAGGCCACCAAGATTGTGGTATTTGAACAGGGCACATGCATCAAAGTAAATGCAGATATGTATAAACCAATAGGACATATGTCCCAACAAATGTTTTGAGATTAGACATACCCATTGAGGTGTGGAATTGCATTTTTTTTGCACATAGAGTAGGGTGTAAAATGATACCTCCATTAAAACTTATATATACTTATAGTTTACACTACATTCCTATTGACTGCAGGCACACTTTCAATACCACATATCAGTGCTCAACCCACAACTGCCTGACAGTGCCTGGCATGCTCTATATATTAAACTATGTTCTGCACAGCAACAAAGAGAAACCAGTATGTAAGACTATACAACAGTACATGACACACTGTATGCGACACAATGCACCACCTAGCCACAGGAGGTATATATCATGCTAATGCATAAAGAAATATGTCATCCATTTCAATGATTGTAAAGTTCAGTTACAGTATTACCAGTATACCACACTAGTTGTTGATGGCAAACCCCTGCCTAACATATGCGCACATTCGTGAATATAGGTGGCATACTGCTGTACTAGACTATACATGTTGCTAGATATGCACTTATATCCTGTAACACACATATGACCGAGGGCATGTTACAGGCATACCCACACACACATCAGACATACATACAAGACACAAAGGTATGGCAACCCAGATGAGCTTTACCTGTGTACCATACAGTACTGTGTGTCAGTATTTACAAAACTTTATGCCTGAGGTATGTAATCTGTGAGGACTACAAGGAACACACAAAACAGTGGTTCCAAGCAATGTGGACATACACCATACTGTGCTATTTAGGCCTACAGCTTCAGGTAGTAATACAGTTCATACGGGATTTAGATTCACCAGCAGTACCAATCAATAAGCATACATGTACTGCTTTAGCCTACAATGGCACACATCAGTCAACACCAAGGGACTATGTCAGACCATATGCCATACTGCTTTTTCTGCCTAGCAATAGCATACACATCTTTTGCTGGGATCAGAGCTAGGACACAAAATACCATGACATATACAGTTTCCCACTAAGCTATCACACATATACACAACTTTGAGACATTCACCAACACATTCACCATCACACTCAGTCAACCTCACATAGCAACATGTTTTGTTTGCGCTAGTTGGCATGATGTGCAGCTACGCGCAAAGCCATTGCGCTAGTTAAAGCAGTGCTAAGCTATGAGCAATTATACTTAAATGTGCTTAATACTGGTAAACTTTGCTTAGCAGTGCTTCACATTGCTTAAGATACGTTACTTATGCATTCATCAGTATGCATAACCATTTCACCTTCTTATATATATATATAAAATATCGTTCACTACTACATAGGCCATTTCAATGCTTTTTACTAAAATTTAAAAGATAAATGTCAGGAATTATTGTTATATACAGGCTTCCAACAGAAAATAGAAAGGAGAATGGTGGGACTCGAACCAGGAATGCCTCCTCTTTGTGCGAAGGCTCTACCACTATGTTATTGCTATTTGGCTTAATTTGCATATAAGTTTCTTATTATCCTCTTCGATGTCTAAACTGCTAACTTAGCTAAGCAATGGGCAAACCCGTGCAAACACGCGCAAATACGGGCAGCTATATCGGGAATACTAAAAAAAAAAATAAAAGTTTTACATTTTATAATTGTACAGGGGTTTAGAATGTGGAGGAGTGTAGTGTTGGGTATGTAGACATTTGAGTGGACTCACTCATGTCAGTTGACATTTCCCAATTGAGAGACTTGCAGGGGTGTGGATTTTTGGACTGCTCGGCAGTCCGACATGCCCCCTGCACTCGTGCATGCTCCGTGTTAGCCTTAGAGTTGGGCAGCGCGCCCTCATGAATATGCATGGTGCGCTGACGTCTTACTCTTAGGCTGCAGTTTCCGTGTAAGACTAACTTAGTCTAACACGGAAGGTTAGTGAATCCTGGGGATTGTAATACTCGAAAACCCTTCTTCTCTAATATCTTCAGAAATCAGATAAATAATATAGAACATAATGGTTGGGTTGCCAATTATAAGCAAATGTGCTAAAGTGTTGGGTTCAAAAATCATCATGAGTGCAAAGTCTATGGCATGAATTTGTAGGAGCACAAAGTGCTCTGCCATATAAACTATCAAATAACAGCTTTAAAAGATTTTATTTACTTTGCTCTGCCATGTTTTGATTTGACTAGCACCACAAGGGGTGTTCCAGCTTTAACAGTTGCCTTCACCCTTCTGGTACATGTCTGTAGTACAGCACAAGCCTCATTAATAATACAGAGGACCCAATCATAACCAATTTTTTATGTGTTTGAGAAATGGATTAAAAAATTATAGGGGGATTTATTGTATCCATTTCAAAACACATTACTAAATAGATATGGCTGGTGACCTCATCATAATTCTTTGTTGTACATGGAGTTTTAGCTACCCAATGTACTCCAACTTACAGAGAAAAAAGGGATAGGACTACAACGTGTTTTACAGCTTTGAAAGCTATAACACCATTAGTGTTGACACTCAGACAAACAGTAGGCAGAAGTAAAGTGTCCTCCTGATAAACAGACAGCTTTAAAGTTGCTAGACATGACACTCTGGCACATTGTGCATGTGTGTGTGTGTGTGTGTGTGTGTGTGTGTGTGTGTGTGTGTGTGTGTGTGTGTGTGTGTGTGTGTGTGTGTGATTGTGTTTGTGTGACATAACAGAAAATGTTACAATTTTTAAAGCATTGAAACTCAGATACTGTATTTTGGTGGCTATTAATAGTCTAGTGCAAAGCTAGATCAAATTTTTGATGGCTGCACACTGAGTAACAACTTAATTTCAACTCTATCAGTGTGAAAACAAAAACCCAGAAAAGGGAGCCAGTGAATTTGTTTTCATGGGTAAATTTCAGTTACTAGCTAGTAATTGCATTGCTTGCCAGTAACAAGAAATGTAGAGAATCTTAAAGAAAATCAACTATAAAAGGTGAGGAGAAAACACTGGCTGGGAAGAATCCTGCAGCCGTTCAGCAAAAAGCAGTTCAAGCTCCAGCTTTGATACAAAACATGACTTCCAGTAATCTAGAGGAAAAAAATAAGTAAAATCTGCCCACAGCTGATTAAAATAAATGAAACACCAAACGAGTATACCACCTCAAATAACAAAATGGTGGAAAAATGGAAGAAGCTTTAAACAGATAGTCATATGAGCTGAAAAACACCAAAGATCAGAAGTTGAAATGAAGAAAAGGCTGGCTGAGTATAAGACTGCTCAAGAAGAGATGTTTCAAAAAATGGTACAGTTAGATGACAGGACATGTAGGGAAAACTAGAGATTTTCTGCTGTACCAGAGAAACTAGAAGGAACAGACTGCACTAATTTTATGAAAGCACAAATAAGCAACTGGACTGTTATTCCATGGCAGTTGTTAAATAAAAGGGCACATTATGTTTATGCTCCAAACCTGGCCATGAGAAAGCAGCCAAGGCCTCTAATAGTAAAGGTACAATCCTACCAGCAGAAATAGTTGATTCTCTCAAAACTGTGGCAGAAGGACAAAGTATTAAAAGTTGGAGACAGTGGAAAATGATTACTCACTGTACAGCAGACAGAAGAGGACCACATTTATTCCAGCAATCAGGGAATGTTGAGAAGCAGGTGTGAGATTCAAGCTGCTGTATCTAGCTATCTTCAGAATATTTTTTCTTGGAAAGTTAAAGTCATTTTTGATGCACAATATGCTAAGGAGGAAATACAAAAGTTTGCCCAACAAAAAGTGAGCTATCAAAGAAAAAGGGATTCAGCTTCTAATTCTTCTGATAAAAAAGTTTATAGAAAGACTATGCCAATGAAACCTTTTCAAATATTCTGAAGGAAAATGCTTGAGAGTAGAAAAAAGCATCGGAGTTGACTAGAAGAACTAGGAGTACAATGGAAATGAACCAGAGACTGGAGTTGGGAGATGGAGATTACCAGGCAGAAAAGTGTCAGAAAGGTGTAACAAAGCTGCCTTCCTCCTAATTTCAGAACATAATTATAGCTCGCCAGGTCAGGATAAAACAAGTGAGCATCATGCGTTCTTATTCAAACATCTTTTTTCTATGCAAACACATCATAAATGAGGTTAAGTAACTTTAACGTATAAAAACTAGCTACCATGCACATAGATGTTAACATGCTAGCTGCACCTTCAAAATGGCACTGAAGCTATCACGTGCTTGGTATTTATATGCACACACAGGTCTTGGAAGTGCTTCTTAAAGGTACAACACACCTGTTATTCTGCAGTAATTGTGGTGCTCCATGTACCACATGCTTTATAAACGTGAACCTTGTTATAACAAGCGTGTTATCTTTAGGTTTTTGCATATGAACTTGGCTATAACAATACGATTTTCCATTTTGGAGCATAATCAGCATATTTCATGTATTACATAGAGGTTTATGACTGGGTCTCAACCAACTGACTCTTACCAGGGAATGGTGAGATGATGGGCATTCCTAAACAGGAAAGAATGGGCCATAGGGTTCTCACCTAGCTCAGAAATGCCCAGCTCCCATACTCTCAGGGCAATTGTGCTCCTGATCAATGCTCTTTTAGGTGTATGGAGCTCCTAATTAAGGTAGGGGTTCCTGTTATGCTTTTTGTACTCCCAGGTGCTCTGCTGTGTCTGAAAAGTATGTACTTAAAGGAAAGGTAGAGCTGTATTTGAAAGTAATGGTATGTACAGTGGTGCAGCATCTTTTATTTAGCAGTTTTGCTTCTTTGCCTGTAAATGTTAAAATGTTTCTCATGAGTATGTATTGAAAATGGAATCACACTCCTTGTTTCTTTATTTAGCACTGGCAAGATATTGTTAATTTGTTGGGGTATGGATGCCTCATGTGAACTGTTTCTAGTATTGTCTGGATTGCTGCAGTGGGTGGCACTATCTACAGATGTAACTTAAAGCAGGCAATCTCATGATTCTGATCTTTATTTTCGTTTTTTAGGAGTTATTTCTATGGGGGCACAATAGCTGTTGAATGTATTGTGACATATGAGACTTTGGGTCTACTTATCATACCGATGTCCAACTTAGTGGTCATACTATACAACTGAACTGCCCCCTTTCACTGTGCTGGCAACTCAGTGGAAACATGCTATTTTATAGCATTTTTGCAGGGAGGTACAATGTGATGTGAGAGCTCTTCTGCCACACCTGCTAATCACTTAACGTATTGCCTCTGAAACTGTATCAGTACAGAGGAAAGGGCATGCTCCCATAGGTGTGGCTTCAGAGGTAGTATACACATACATAGTATACACATACATATACAGGGTGTGTATGCAGAGTCCTCACATCAGGGAGTGCAGGGAGTCAGAATGCCTCTAGAAAATCATTACAATTCTGATCAAAATCAGTTAAATATGTTATGTTGTCCCACTGTATTGTAGATTGTTCACAATTTATTTACAATTTATTTAAATGTAAACTTTACAGAGAAACTCCTTAAATATGCTCTTACATCATATGTTGATATTCCTTGATACATTAATGAATCAGAATAACTGTAATTGTTTTGTATTATATTTTAATTTCTTTTACCCCCAAGGACATCATGGGCAGAGCTGGATAGGCGGCCAAGGCAGTTGCCTAGGACACACTGGCTAGAAGGCAGCCCACTTGCCAAAGGACTGTCACATTTACTTTTTAATTAAAAAATTATGTGTTTTTGTTTTTAAGGGCATTCTTCTTTAAGAATGGTCCAGTCATACACACATGATGCATCGCATCTGTGCATACATTGTCACACAAACCTCCTTGTGATGGCCTCCTACCCTGAGTCAGTAATCAAGGAGCCTCAAACCTCACCACTGACACCAGTGAAATATGGTCACTAAGAACAGGAATACATTTACTCAGTATTTCTCAGATGCAGCTCTCTGCATCAGGCACAATTTCCCCCAAGCACACAAGGAACACATGCCAGACATGGGACTGGGCTCTCTGTCTTTCCAGTTCCCAAACAAAACTCACCTTGGAGGTACTATGCCCCAGTTCCAAGTAGCTGACACATCCACACCTGGGTATTTGGTTTTCACACACACATAATCCTTGGAAAGGCTGGTACAGATTTACTAGCTGTACCCCTTCTGCCCAGACTATAAGGTAACCACACCATCAACAGTCACCATTCTCAGGCTCTTACAAGAATAAACAGCTATACTGAGTAAAATCAGTACTAATATAAATGGTAGAGTGTAAACAAAGCAGCAAGTCTTTTCAGAGTGGCCATGGTGTCTCTAAAAATAGGCACAAGTACTCTCAAGATGTCAAAGTATTCTCTAAAAGACCAGCCACAATGAAAGGTATAAAATATTTAATAATAAATAATAAAATAGAAAACATGAGAATACTAAATGTCTAAGTACAATAAACACCAGAGTTTCAGTCACAGGAGAAATAAAAATAACACCGTTGGATAGATTCAAACAGATGCAGAAAAACACTACTTAACTGATTTCACTGAATTTCCTGACTGTCTAAAGAATAACTGTTCCCTAGCTAACTTAATACAGCAAAGCACGATTAGATGCTGAGATGCTTACTTCCACCAGACAAGGTGATAAGCTTCCAACTAACTCTGAAATGTGTTTCCTTATAGATAAGGGGTTTTAAAATGTGAGTATGACTTGTTATTGGTTATTTTTAAATGAATGGATATTTAAACTGTTCTGTTTATTATACTTTATCTGTTATGGTCTGATGAAGCCACTAGTTTCAGTGGTAAAATCACTTACCTGATTAAAAGTGTTTTACATATATATGTATGCCGTGTTTTGTTCTACTGCTTTTTTCACTGTTTTAACTCTGAAATGAACTGAAGTGAACTGAACTCATCTAACTGAACTGACTGTGATAACTGTCATAGATCTTTATATCAGGTTCCAAAGAAAACAAAACAAGCTGCTGTATGAGTTCCATCCTCTCAGTGCTGGTTATAAGAATGGTATCACATTTGATCACCTGACTCTGGTACAATACACACTCAAGAGCTTTGCTAAGATCTGTTGCAGTATCTGAAAGCTATAGGACAATTTTAAAAACTTTTACTCTTCTCTTCCAGAATTCTTTGTTTGAACATATACATTTAATCAGTTATAATAACACTGTTGATACATTTTTAACACAAGCATCTGCACAAATCAGTGTAATAGTCAAATGACACAAAATTATTTACAAACCTCCAGCTAATTATGCTGGCATATGTTACACATGCACTGCCCTATTTTCCCTGGCACAGATGGCAATACCTCACATCGTCACACTCCTTTTCTTCCTTTCCTAAGAATTTAAATACAAGAAGACATTCCTTTCTTGTGCTGCTGCTTTCATAGAATAAATATAAACTGGATTCTTCTATGGCAGCAAGTAAGGTTCCCTTTCTTCCATACTGGACATATTCATGCAAGTAAGGGTAAGGAAGGTGTGTGTGTGTGTATGTGTGTGTGTGTGTGTGTGTGTGTGTGTGTGTGTGTGTGTGTGTGTGTGTGTGTGTGTGTGTGTGTAAAATGCAAAGAACAAAAAGCTTCAGAGCTGAAAACGCTGGGCAGATTTCAACAGTTTATTTGTAGAACATAGTAAAGGAACACAAAGCTTTCAGGCAACAGCCCTTCTTCAGTGTGTAAGTAACTAACAGTTCAAGCATAACTCAATACCATTCAAACTAAAACCCATGTGACACGGCCCCAATACATAGACAAAATCAATTAATTATTCAAATCCAGCTCTAAAAGCAACATATATAGCATGTATATAAAATAATACACATAAAATATATAATTAATTAAAATCTATTAGTTATGCAGATACATTTGTCTGCTTCTTAATACTGATTTAAGACAAACACCTGCATTTATACCAGGTTTTTCATCTCTTTGCAGTTTTAAAATCCACTCATATTCACAAACCTCTAATGTATTATTTAAGTCACCACCCCCTTTTGTTCCTACGTACATCATCAACCATGGAATTCATGGTCTATCCCATTCTCTTCCATATGTTTTGCAAGCACATTTATGTTAACGTTTCTGTGTATCTCAGATTTATGTTCACAATGCAATCCTTCAGCCTCTGTGCACATTTCCCAATATAGAATGCATTACATTTTTACATGCAGCCAAGTAAACAATATTTGAAGTGTTGCACATGGTATAATGTCTAAATATGTATTTTCTCTTAGTTATTGGATGTATAAATTCATTATTTTTTCTATATCATTGCAACACACTCAGTTATAGCAAGTACCTAACTTTAAACTCTGCTTAGGTGTAAAAATCCTCATGTCTTTACAGCAAAAACACTTCTTTAAATTAGAACTCCAGAGCTGGAAACACTAGCAGATTTCAACAGTTTATTTGCAGAACACAGTAAAAGAACACAAAGCTTACAGGCAAGAGCCCTTTGTCATTGTGTAAGTAACTAAGCATAGCTCAATTAATACCATTCAAACTAAAACCCAGGTGACACATCTCCAAGTCACATACAAAATCCATGAATGGGGCAATGGGACTAATGGGGATAAGGAAATTATTACAAAGAACTGGTGCATATTAGAAATAATGCCAGAGATTAAATGACGTATAGAGGATAGACCTAGCTTTGTTTGTAAGACATGCTCTAATACTCTTCCTGAGGTGTCTAAAGGATATATTCATAGTCATACACTATGCAAGTGTGCAAGGTGAAACTAGGAAAAGCAGCACCTTGCCAATATGATAATGCAACATGTACGAATCAGCAGCACTGATATTCACATATATGCAGTCTGTTAATAACCACCCAAGTAAAATGAGCAGAGCTATAACTATACAAGTTGGACTGAAGTGTGCAAGAAATGCCTGCATGGATATGCAAGTAATGTATGCATGTTGGAAGTTTGCTGTAACTTTGTAAATTATTAAAATTAACCCAGGCACGGCCTTGTGCTAAAATTACAAGATTTCAATGTGAAAAGCTGCGTGTACTTTGGCATAATGGTGTTAGCAAGTAAATAATACCATTATACCAGAACCCTTACTCTGCATGGGAACAGTGAAGGACACCAGTTTATTTCTTCTATATAGGAGGAGAGGGGTGGTTGGGAAAGTTGTTAAAAGGTGAAGGGGACAAGGGAAACTCAGCAGGATGACAAAAGAGGGTTCAGCTGGAAGAGGTGGGATAGGAGGGTAAATTATTTTTTTGGGGGGGAACAGACCCCCTTTTCTGACATATAAAAGGCAAGAGGGAGAAGGATATAGGGAAGCAAGGGCTGGTATATCAATTAAGGAAGAGATAAGGGTTTTTGACAAAATATTTAAAATGACAGGAAAACAGGCAAGAGTGGGTGCTTACACAATAGGTAAGGAAGGTTTACAATGGGAAGACAAAGGACAGACAACTGTTGATGGTGGAGGATGTAGGAGAACTCAGTGGGTGAGTATAACACAATAGGGTGGGTGTGCAAATTATGGGGAATAGGAATGGGGAAATGGGACAGGCATACCATAAAACTGTCTCAGAGACCTTTACTAAGAGGCTTGTCCAGGGACATCTGGGTGACTGGTCCCTAATGTTGAGGGGGTGGTCTCTCATGGCTTGATGTCCAGGGCCTGCCAGTTCAGTGAGTCTTCCACCCACTATAAGAAGTGATACTATGGACTCCACAGTCTCTCCAGCAGCCTTTCAAGTGCCACTCAACTGCAGCATCCACCACAGCCTACAGCTGGAGTTTTTCTTGCTGGTGATATTGATCGCCTGGACTGCCCACAGTGGAGGAGCCATCATTTCCTCCCAACCAGACAGACAGACCTATGATATGCAAATGATGGGGATCTCACTTCTCCATAGTGCAGGAATGCAGATGTGGTGCCCCAGACTGTTCTGAACCTGTAGAGAGAGAGGCAGAATGGGAAGAACTTGTTCATTAATATAATACTAATGAGCAAATATTACAAATTAAGTGAATTATAATTAAATGAAATTCACTTAATTTGTAATATTTGCTCATATCCGTGGTGGTGGTGCTGCGGTAGCGTTGTCGCCTCACAGTAAGACACTGCCCGGTCCAATTCTCAGCTAGAGCGTCTTCTGTGTGGAGACATGCGTGAATGGGCGTACCTTCGTTGAAGGTTGTGCATCAGGGCTGGTAACTCGGCATGTAAAAATCAACTACCAATCATTAGTGGACCAGAGTTCCGCTGTGGCGACACCTAACCGGGAAAAGCCGAAAGACACAAACATTATTAAATGAAATGACAGGCATAGAGAGAGTTAGAAGATCAGCCACTCCAGCCTCCTGTGGCAGGTATGACAGTCCAGCTCTTCTTCTTCCCATATTACAAATCAAAATAGAATAAGCAAAAATTCATTGTTAGCACAACACAGAGAAGACCAGCATCATAGAAATATTCTTTCCTGTAGACCATATACTGATTACATTGTATTACACAGTGGTGACACAATAAAATACTTATCCAAACCATAGCACAGCACTGACAATATTAATAGCAACAGTATAGAAAGATACACAAATTTCAGCTATGGAACTGCAATACTGAAAGCAAAGGAAAACATACTCAATGTCTTTGGGCATTGTTGTTCACCTTCTGCCACCACCAGGCAAGTTAATTACAATTGCATTTTTTTCTCGAGTTCTGGGGATTTCTTTGTCCAGGATTAACTGGTATGTCTTTTATTTTTTAAACAGTCAACCTGAGCTCCATGCAGCCTAGTACAGGTGCAAAAAGATTTTAGTTTCTTTAAGACACCAGCTTAGGGCTCTGCCCTAGGCTTGCTCATTAAGCCATCATTGCTGTCCAAAGTCAAGCAGCAAAATGGTGGCTATTCTATGAAAGTGAGGGTAGTAGGCATACCTCTGAACCTCAAAGAGCAAGAAATCTGGACAAACCACAAATAATGAGAGGAACAAAGGACACAAATCTGGTGAGGTCAGCAGATATGTATGCAGTCCCATGGCTGCAGATCTATACATGTAATCAATTTTGAAAAGGCCCATACCTCCTTCAGAACAAGACAAAAATATGGACACTTTTAAATATTGATCTTACAAACATAGAAAGTTGATAGAATAGCAGGTTTTGCATTAGCATTAATTTTCTGCAGGATATGAAGTATGTAACTCAAATGTCTGCCATTATTTCCTGACTTCAGTCCTGAATGATTTGCCAGTCATTTGCCATAAACCTCAATTTTATGAGAAACAGACTAAAAATCTAAGAAAAAAAGCTGGACATTCTATGAAAGTCTGGACAGTTAAGAGGTGTGGTAGCAGATTATGAGCCACATGCAGCTCAATTTGACTTTAGGTTGCTCAGATAACTGCAGGGTTGCATTTTGGAATGCAAAGTGTGGACATGGGCATGCACAATTCAGGTAAATTTGCATGCATGCACCACAGATACTCGTTCATGCCCGACAATGAAGAGTTATTCTCATTTGTGCAGTAATTTGATTCATACAGCAGTGAGCCAAAAAGCCTCACTTACATAAGGACATCATAAACTTATTAAAGTTTATTAAAACATCATACACATCACCATTTTGGGCTCCATTGGTGACCATGTTTTGGTAAATACTGTTGAAAAGTGAAAGTAAAAGCAGTAAACATATTGAAATTAAAGTTATAGGAGTGTAAAGGTAAACAAACTCAGAAGAATTCTTTATATTAAGGATACTGCAGAAAATGCATCTACAGTACTTAAATGAGAATTGCTATTACTACTTCTAGCAACTGCCATTCAGTCAGCAATTTCAGTGTAAACAACTAGGACTGCCTTTTATTATTTAATACAGTACCTGGCATTGTGTTTGTTTGTGTCATTGATACAAGGCAATAGCGATCCAAAGGACCATTGTGCACTATCATGACTGAATGTAATGAAATATCCAGCATCTTGGAGGTGGCATACTCAGAACTCACAACTACTATACAACATAGAACAGTTAACACACACACACACTCACACACACACACACACACACACACACACACACACACACACACACACACACACATTCACACACGCTCTCACATACACACACTCTCACACACTCTCACACACTCTCACACACTCATACACACTCACACACGCTCACATGCTCACACGCTCACACACACACACACACACACACACACACACACACACACACACACACACACACACACACACACACACACGCACACACACACACACCACTGTTAATAATCAAAGATGGACAGAGTCCCATAGCAGTGTTAGGCACAGTTTGGAAGGGTTTGGTTCAGACTGTGTTCAGTTTAGTGTAATGCAGTCCCACAGCTAGTAATGCCAACTGGATTACTCCCATGGTTAACATGTTACAGTAACAGGCTTCAACACATGTGGGATAACTGAACAGAACCACATCTTTATTCAGGCACTTAAGACCTATGCTAAATGATTATTTGGAAAAGGGGGGATTACACAGAGCATGCTAAAGTATGAAATCAAGTGATGGAGGACATAAATGCCTTCGGTGGAAGAAATCATACATTGGTACAATATAGAAAGAGAGCAGATGGCATGGTGCCCCATGCCAGGAGAAAAGCATTGCAAAATGCAATTGTTTATCACATCACTGGAGTGGATCCATCCACTGTGCAAAGCCTGACACCTGATTAGAAGTATTTGATATTCTTACACATTGATGATTACGCTGAAGAGGATAATATCATTGATTGTATTTAATGGCTATTACTTACTGTTCAGTACGCATACCTTCTGTGTCCACAGATTTTGCAGCAAATCAGTATTATGATGTGGCAGTCTGTACACTGGGACAATTAGTGCATTTGTCGATAGAATGCATTACTACATGCCTGGTTCAATTTCTCTCCACAAGGTGTTTCATGACTGTCAACGCTACCTGAGCACAAGGAATCATCATTTAGTAAGTATTAATTTCTTACTTTTTAACCTCTTTTAATAGATGTATAGGGCTTTACTGATAAATGAGAAATGCAGCATACTATAGTAAAGTATTCCTTTTCTGTTCACAGGAATGAAGCAACTGTGCCATCATTGATAGATTGTGGTGTAGGACAGCAGGTTGATGTTGACAGGCATATAGATGTTGAAGATGATGCCATTATTCTCATACTCGTGATTCATAATGCGAAGTGCATGGGCTCCACCACCCCACCCACCATCACCACCACTACCAGCATATTAATGATTCCAACATGGACAATGCTTGGTAGCAAGTAGTTCACAATTGGCCCATGTCTTTCCCAGAAGGGGTGGAATCCCTGAAAAACTCTTCTTCTCCTTCAGATGGACATGTATAACCTCTGGAAAAGGACAGGAGAATGTCAGAGGTTGGAATATCCACTATGATTCTGTCCACAGGAGTACCGGATGAAGAATATGATCACAGCTGGCTCCTGAGAAGCACTAGCTATTGTTTACACAGCAGCAAATGTGTTGTGGGAATGTTCGGGTGCAGTCTGCTGCCACTGAGAGTCAGGTAGAGATGGTGAGATGCAAAAAATTCATAAGGACATTCATACACACACACCCACACACACCCACACACACCCACACACACCCACACCCACCCACGCCCACACACACACAAACAAAAACACACACACACAGACACACACACACGCATGTATACACACACACACAAACACATACACACACACAAGCATGTGCACACATGCATGCACACACACACACACACACACACACACACACACTCGTGCACACACACACACACACACACACACACACACACACACACAAACAGACACACACACGCACGCGCGTGTGTATGCACACAAATGCACATATATGTGCACACACGTACACACACACACACACCATGATGATCCTCCTATTGAGAATGGTCACTCATACAGCATCATTGTCATCCTCTGTCCATGCCCTTGTGAGGACACATGGCACACATATGGCTAACATAATTGAGTGTAGCAGAGATTTCGTCCACATGAGAGGAGGCTATGTTTGGCAAGCACTTTCATTGGCCCAGTCAGTGGATGTTCATTCCTCCACTTGTCAGCATGTGGGGTATTGTCAAACTTCAGTATCACATGGAAGGCCTTAACAGTTAATTGCTCATGTAGTACAGGCCATTCACTATCAAGGTGCTTGGCAACATCCCATACAACTCAATGTCACACTCTCAATGCAGCACTAGTTACCATTCTCTCAGACCATCCCCCAATATTATGATTAGGGGATATTGTGTATGACATAGGCTAAATATTACCTGCACACTCAATGTAATGTAATCTTAAAAATTCCCCTCTCCCCAGCCATTGGCAACAGCATCTAGGAAGGGCACTTTCACAGGTTAAAAAACACTCAGATCAAAAATCTTCAGTAGGAAATTTAAAAAAATAGATTTATGCATACATACAATAACCTGTTGGTACAAAAAAAACACAATTATGATCACACAGTGCTTAGTCATGTGTACACAGTTTGAAAACCTTTAAAACATATTATAAATAACAATTCCTTCACAGGAAAGGGTGAGACCCAGTTCAGTACGCAAAGCAGAATATTTTCAGATTTGCTACTAAGTCTACATCTGCATGAAGAGTCACTATGTCATCAAACATGCCTTGCTTCACAACACCACCTAGTCTTCCCAGTAAACACTACCACACTGTCCCCATGGTGGTCCTGCACTTGTGTCTCTGCCCAAGGATCACAATACAAGTGGCAATGATTGTGACTATATCAGTTATACATAAGTGTATAGTGTGGGGAGGAGTGTCTGATGAACAGTGTGAGTTGATCATGCACTAAAAAGTATAACCTATGTTTACACAGCATGCATGCAGCAGGTTTTATTTTGTGATTCCACACCATCACACAGTGATTGCTAAGTCCCATAGTTCTGTGCTAGATGCCATAATTTCTCCTGTGCTGTCACATACCATTAACAAACTTGTCTGTGGGGGTGACACACTGCTGCTGCCAACTAGCTGTCCTTGATGTCTTCATTATTACAAGGGTTACTTGGTGCACAGAAGGGGGCAGCATAACTGGTGGAGGTTCACACTGGCGGTGGATGTGGCACCAGTGCACCAGACTAGCACAAACCTGCACATATTGTTCGGGATGCAACAAGAAGTAAACATTCTGTATACAGTAGGGTCATATACAAGAGTCTCCGAGAGTAATCCAGGCAGCACAAATAGGCATTAAGCAGGTTGAACACTCACCCAGTGAGACAGGACAGTGGTATAGTGCTCCTCTGTAGCTCCATGTGGATTATGAATAGGTGTCATTAGCCAGTGTATGAGTACATAGCCTACATCACCAAAAAAAAAAAAAACATAGTATGGAGGGGGGCACATGGAAATGGAGTGATTAGTCATAAAGCCTTAGTCATCGTATGTAAAATTAGCTATAGGGGTATTCAGTGATTTAGGGTGGAGTTACCTAGTAGGTGTCCATGTGTAATCCTACCATACAGGAAGTGATGGTACAATTAACTTGTGTGCCAAATGTGGGAATCATGGGTACTGCCAGGATGCTGTGCTGAGACACTGGTGATACAGCCATGTTCATCACATACTACCAAACAGTTGATGGAAGGCTACCCTTCTTGTTAAAGTACCTCTCAAACCATGGACCATTTGGGGCTTTTGTAGTCACATACTGCAATCTATCACACAAGGCACATTTGGGAAGTATGACAGACCACCAAAATTATTTATGGTGGTAGCTCAGTCTGTTGTGACTGTGGGAAATAAATATGCTTTTCCATATGTACTAGATTAACATTGAAAAACTGCTACAGTAGCTTCAAGGATGAAGTCATGAAATGTCCAATGTGTCTCCACTCTGTCTCTGAAAAGTCTCAGCGGCACATTTGCAGGAATAGAAAGGTTATACATTTCCCCAGTTCCAATGTGTAGACCATACAAGCTCAACAAAGCCCTGATAATGCCCCTCTCCACAAGAAAGGGGTCAATAATCTCTTGATCCTGAAAACTGTAATGTGTTAGCCGTTGTCAGTAACGTCTCTGCCTTGAATGCTGAACACAACCCTGTGCACCTTGTTGCAGTACCATGGTAACAAACATCTTAAAGTGCAAAACAATGAAACTCACTGCTGCACCAAGTAACTTCACTGACTGCAAATTAACTAGAAATGGCAGTGTTTCCTTTTTTAACCAATGGATACCACATGCTCATGCACAGCAGTATGTGATTCTGAATAACAAATGTTGGGAAATGTGCCCTATTAGTAGACTATCAGCACACTGTCAGCACAGCATTTACATATGTTTTATTTATTTATTTATTCTTTGTTAACCGGGGTAGTCCCACTAAGTTAGTAGTGTCTTTTCATTGAAGACCCAAGGTAGTAATTATACTATTAGGGGAAATGTGGTCAGAGTATCAGGGAACATCCCCTACTCTTTCTGTACAAGGATGCATTCTTGTGGTGATACTTCCGGTTTTCTGTCTGAGCACTGAGGCGGCTCAGAGAAGTCGGGAAGAGAAAAAAATGGAGTGTTTGGAGTTTAACGATAAAGCTATGGAAGTGGCAGCTAAAGTTAAAGATGTTTCTATTAAAAAATATGATTTCCGGGTGGTGGAAGATCAAAGTAGTAATACAAAGGCAAGAGAGCCTTTGTGGGAAAGCGATCATAATTGCAGGAAAGTTGAGAACACGTCCGAGTTTTCTCAGACTGGAGTTAATGAAGAGGAAAAAATAATTAACTACAGGGATGGATTCAGAGAACCTATCCCAGAAAAATCTCTTCAGAGATAAAGAGTCAACATAGGCATGTGTTGTTACAACCCACCATTTGGGAGGGCTGCAGAATGATTTGCTCATGGATTTAGTTAATGCCAGTGAAATAGAAATCAATAATGATATTTCATGGGGATATTTAATGGAGAAGATACAGATAGAGAATGTTCAAAAAACTGGTAACAGAAAGTCATATGCTGAGATGGTAAAGACCGGAGTGGAAAATGGAAAAAGAGGGAGAAGAAAAGAAAGCAGCAAATATAGGAAGAAAAAAGCTTTTTAAGGTATGAATTAAGAAAAAATAAGTGGCTAACTGGATAGATATAAGGTATAGGATGAAATAATAATGCATTTATGAGTTAAAGCATATGAGGTAAGGGGGTTTAACCATATAAATAGACATTTTGTGACATTATTTTTGAGACTGGTCAAGTGATGGAAAATTTTTAGGAGAGCATGAGAAAAAGAAAGACTGTGCCCCTTGGAACTCTTTTGTATTCAATGTATTCCCTGGAAATACTAAAAAGAAAATGAACATACAATTAAGGACTGTGGTTGAAAAAGTGACTTTAATGAATATTTATTAAGTTTATGTAAAGATGTGATAGGCATTGTAAAAGTTTATGATAATAGAGTTTTGTGGACAGGTGCATGGGATTGCAATGCTATTTTGAAAATTGAAAATGATAATGTTGTACACACTCTAAGTATTATAAATGTGAAAGGTATGGTAAAATATTGGGGCCAGCCGAAGACATATTTTTTATGCAGAAAAGCTGATCATTTGATTCATAATTGTGAAAAAAGAAAATGTTTTGCTTGTGGAAAGACAAAGCCTGATATAAGAAATTGTGAGGTAAAATGTTATAAATGTAAAAAAGCAGGACATTTGGGGATGGAATGCTAATTTATAGTAACAGAACTAGAACAAAAGACAATAGAAACACTAATAGTACAGAGTCAAGAAAATGAGTGTATACACATGGAGAAAAAAGTATGGAGTACACAAATAGAACATGAAGAAATAAATACTTTGGAAAGTAAAAAAAAGAATCCAAAAAGTTAGTAATGAAGGTTTCAGTTTTAATAAAGGTGATGAAAAAGAACCTGGATTAAGTGATAGTGAATATGTAAAATGTAGTTTAGTTACGCAAAAAAGAAATTCTCTTGGTAAGAGAGTTCAAGAAAGAAACAGGAAAACTGTAGAAGGATATAATAAAGAGAAAAAGAAAGGGACAGGATAAGTGTGATATTAAAAAGTTAACATTTCATGTACGATACTTGTATTAAATGCTAATAGTTTAAAGAGTATTGTAAAATGAACAGGCATTCTTGAGTGGTGTAGGAAAGTGACATTATTATATCAGAATATACTAGGTTTTTAACAGGAGAAAAGATACAACAATTAGAATTATTGTGTGGAAAAATATATTCTGTAATTTAGGGAGAGAGACATTTTGTGGAATAATTGGTCGAACAACAATTCTTAATGTAAGACCAGGTTTTAGATTTATAGCGATTTATGTGTGTGTGTGACAAAAAAGAGAGAGAAGAGATGTTTAAAGATATAATTCAATATGTAGGAATAAATATGGATATAATTGTTGTAGGAGATTGTAATTATAATATAAGGCAGTAAAAAAAAGAAAGCGTATGATGTTAAGGTGTTAGATATCGTAAGCTATTGAAATTTATGTATTTGGAATATGAACACTTGGATTTAAAGTAGAAATGAGAATAAAACAGAAATATACTATTTTTTAAATTTCATCAGGATTGCAAATTGTAGAAGAAGGGGTTTTGGGGACAGGTTTTTCTGATCATAAGGCAATCTGGATTGCATTAAAAAGTAATTCTAAGTACATAAAAATAGGAAAGGGAATAAAAAGAATGGGATGATGAAGAAAAGATTGATATATTAAATTTATGTCAAGATCATTTTATAAAGATTGGTCAGAATGGTGGCTGTAGTTCAAGCAAAAATATAAAAAGTATTATATAAGTTGAGAGAATACTAAAAGAAGGTAGAAAAAATAAAATATGAACAACTAAGTAAGAATGTGTTTGTTAGTTTGGAAAAGAATGAAGAAAGCTATTTCATTAAAGAACAGGAAGTATATTACTTAAATAACAGAAAAGTAAAGTATTTGCTGTATAAACAAAGATATTTTTACAAGGAAAAAAGGAGGTAGTTGCACCATATTTGAGCAATTTTATTAAGGAAAATGACAGCATTATGATGCAAATGAAGGCTATTTTTATGTGTATTGTATAATACACAAGATAAGATTATGGAAATACTAGAAAGGTATGTTAGAATAAACTTTAAAGGTCAGTAAGGAATGGAAAGTAAATGTTTTTTTTTTCAGAAAGAGATAATAAAGATTTGGGGAAAAAGATGAAAGTGGGAGAATTGAAAAGTATTTTAAGGAAGGTAAATTTGGAATCCGTGGCAAGTCCAGATGGATTAAAGTATAGAATGTATAAGAATATGACAATAACTCAAAAATATTTTAAAGTGTTAAATGAATGGTTAAGTAAAGGGTTCCAGTAAAAAGAGATGTGTAGTGATATAATTAAATGCATATGGAAAAAAGGTGACAAGTCTGAGATACAGAATTGGAGACCTATAGTTCTTAATAACACAGATTATAAGATCTGCACGAACATTAACAAAAATAGAAGACAAATCAGGTAGGATCATAAATGAGAATATTTATGGCATAAATGGTAAAAAGGTTTAAGATTTGCTAATGGTAATTTAATGAATTAGTGAATGACAAGCAAAATTAATGGTTGGTGATTTAAGTAAAGCTTTTGATTCAATTCAATATAATACATTACAGATAATATTTGATATTTATAATTGATAACTTAAAATGTTTATATTACTGCATATAAGTTAAATATAGTTAAGGTGCTAAATAAATGGTTGGCTTAGTGAAGAAATTGTGCTGCAAAAGGGCATAAGGCAAGGTTGCCATTGAACAGCATTATTTTTATGTTAGTAATGAATGTGATTTCTACACGTTAATAGAGAAATGAGACATATGAGATATATATTAGATGAAGGTGTAAATATCCTGATTATGTTAACATACATAGATGATATTACTCTTGTTATAAAAAAATTGGAAATGAATGATTAATGTGATACATTATTTACAGAATTTTATACAAAATATATGTTCTACTATAAATAAAGAGAAATGTCAAGGATTAGGTTATAATGATATTAATATGGGTTAGGTTATTAGGTTATGCCAATATGTTAAGAGGTATTAAATTTAATATGATAAGTATAAATATGCTTAGACTAAGTTTTGGAAAAAGAAAAGAAAAATTAAAGGTCATGAAAAATCTGTGTATGTTTTGGAAAACTTTTAGATTGTATTTTAGAAAAAAAAGTTTATTTTATAAATTTGATTTTACTTGCTAGAACCGTATATTTAACAAGTGTATTTATTGATAAACTAATAGTCTCTGCAGCACCTTTACATATGTATAAGGTATTAAAAAGTTTGAAGGACAATGATAACTCATTATTGATGAGAATTTAAAAACTAAATATAGTACAGAATGTGGTTTTTTTTCTCATTTTAAGAGAAGGAGAGTATGTGATAATGAAAATAACTATCTGGTTTCGGAAAATAAACATCAATAAAATTGAAAATAAGAGAAAGTTTTGGTATTATTATATCATAATAAATAGTTTGGCATATGTCCTTGGAAAGAAATATGCAAAGAAAGAATTATTGCAATTAAGGCAAGAATGGAAAGATGTAAAAGTATGTGGGAATGTCAGGATTTTTTTTGGGGGGGGGCTAATGATATAGAAATTACCAGTAAAAGCAAATATGCCTTACAAAAGTAGATGTAATAGAAATTGGATATATTGTAATCCATTTGAAAACAGTGAACACATTTTTTAGGTTATAAAATGGTTAAAACATTTTGGAAAAGGGTAATAGATTTGAGATACTTAGAAAATTATGCAGATGTAAATAAGCTTAATATTGATATGATTGACTATGGATATTATAGGGATGGAATGAAAGGTTCTATTAATGGAATTAATAAAAAGATGTTTTGCAAAATTTGGCTGATATTGAATCAAACAGTGAAGGAAATTATGTTTAATAAAAAGTGGGATTTAGCAAAGATGTTAAAAAATAAGGTTTTGACTTTGGAAAGTAAAGTAATAATGCAGAATGAGTAGGATTTGTAACAAAAATAAATGTGATGTTTCTTGTTTGTGTTTGTTAAAACTGGAAATTTTGTAAATAATGTACATATTGTAAATAAAATAAATTTTATATATGTAATGTCAATAAATGCCATTTAAATAAAGGGCTTCCTACTTGTCTTTCGTGTCAACAGGGATGTGCTTTGTCTGAGGACTCCCTGCTTCCATTCTAGGCAAAGTGGCAGCCTGGAGAAGAAGGAAGGTAGTATGGCTCAACTTCTAAGTTTTAGCGGCAGTGTGTTAGATCAAAAATATGAGTATGGTGGGCAACAGAGGACAATGGAAGGAGTCAAAGTGATGATCATGCAGAGAAGCACAGCTTTCAGAAAAAAATGGTGCTGAGAGAATTGAGGGTGCAGCAGTTTAATGAGGGAAAAGCAGTCACACCTTCCATGGATTCAGATGTGTTGTTTCAACAGCATTTATTTGATGAGGATGTGTCTGCAACAGAGGAGTGTACATTTCGCAGAGTTGCAGGATGATATGCTTAAAGAATTAATATCTGAAAGTGATCCAGAGATTGGGAGAGATATATCGTGGGAAGAGGTAATGGAGAGAATTCAAAAAAAGGATTTAAGAAAGTAAGAAGAAGGAAGAATCTACAAACCTAAATTAAACATACGCAGAGATAGTAAAGAATAAAATTCCAAAAAACAGGAATAAAGGAGAGTATCTGGAGGTAAGAAAGAAAAAAAAACTTTTACAGTGAGAATATTCAATAAGACAAAGGAAGATGGATAGATACAAGGTATAAGACAATGTTATTTCTCCTTTAGGTGCAAAATCTGAGGATAAGGGCATTTATTCACACAAACAAAGTGATATTTTGAGACATAATTTTTGAAAGTGGGATTAGAATGGAGAAATTTGTCATAAGTATGAAAAGAAAAAAAAAGTCTGCTATCCCTAGAATTCTTATGTTTTGAAACCATTTAATAGGGAAACAGAGAAGATTGTTCACAGTCAATCCAGAACTGATATAGAAAAATAGACTACTCACAATATGCCAGGATGTTATGAACCTCACTAAAGTTTATAATAGAGGTTTATGGACTGGGGGTTGTGACTGTAATGTTGTTTTAAAAATGCAAAATTATGCTATTTTGCAAATTCCAAGTGTTATAAATATTGAAGGGGTAAAGGTATTGAAAAGTATTGGAGTCAACCTAAGACATGTTTCTATTGTGGAAAGCCAGATCATTTAATTAGTGATTGTGACAAATGAAAATGTTATATTTGTGGTGAAACTGGACATGATGCAAAAATGTCAGTTGAAATATTATAGATAGAAAACGGGTCATTTTTGGATGGATTGTAAAAAGGGCAAAAAGAAGGGGAGGATTAAATGTGTAAAACACAACAAAATAAATGGTACATAAGAGAGAAACTTTGGAAAAAGCTACAAAAGAAAAAGACAGAAAGCAGAGAGAGGAAGATAAGGAAGTAAAAGAAAAAGACAGGGATAGAAGAAAGATCAGAGATAAGTAATGAAGGCAATATTATTTGTAACACAGTGAAAGACAAAAACAATTTGATAGGTAAAAGAGTAAGAGAAAGGAAAAAGAAATTTATAGGAAATAATATAAAAGAAAAAGAAAAGGAAAGGGATAACAGGAAAATGTAAAAAAAAAAGATGAATAATATTTATTATAGGTAAAATTAAGAAGAAGAAACAGAACAACTGTAGAATAGTAGCAGTTAATGTAAATAGATTTAAAAGTTTATCATGAAGGATAGGTATTTTAAAATGGTGTAAAAAGCTTGATACAAATGTAATAGTTTTAGAATGTATAAGAGGCTTGACTATAGCATATAGCAGAAAGAATATAGATGCAACAATTATTGGGGGGACTGTGTGTAATTTAGGAAAGATGTATGTTAAGGAGTTAGGAATATTATTGATAAGAACAGTAAAAATATTGCATTTGACTTTAGTAGAGATGGAAAAAACAACTATTCTGGATATAAGGTGGAAAGAGCATGTATATAGAATAATAATATGTTATACTTATATTAAACATGGATATTATAGTAGTAGGAGACTAATTGTGATTTAAGAAAAGAAAAGGTAGTGACATAAATAAAATAATAGAAATAATAAGATGTGGCAAATTGTATTTATGGAAATATAATGATTGGACTTATAAAACAAGGGATATTAGAACAGAACTAGATTATTTTCTGGTATCCCAAGGAATAGAAATAATTAAAGAAGGTATATTAGAAACAGGATTATCAGATCATTTGGCTGTTTAGCTAGAAATAAAATATATGAGAGATATATAAAGATAGGAAAAGGACTAAAAAGAATAAATAAAATAAGATGAGATGAAAAAGGAAAATTAATAATGATTGAATTTTGGAAAGATCATATTGTTATGAGAAATTTTTATCATAATTGGTCAGAATGATAGATAGCCTTTCAAGAAAAAGATAAAAGATATTATATGCAAAAGGAGGTAGAAAAAAAAGAAACTTAAGAAAATTATAAAAAATAAGAGGTGTTTTCTAATCTGGAAAGGAATGATAAATAGTATTGTTCTAAAGAAAAAATCAAGCATTTGTTCTATAAACAAAAATATTTATTTTTACCAGGAAAAAAGGAGAGGGTAACTCCTTTTTTAAGTATGTTAGTCAAAGAAGATTATGCAATAATGAGAAAGCTGAAAGACAAAACAGGTACAATACAAACTAGACAAGAAAAGATAGTGGAAGTAGTAATAGATTATTTGAATAAGATATTTGAAGAGAAACAGTAATCCAAAATGAAGATATGGGAATTAAAGAAGTTTTCAGATCAGGGTAATTTCCCTATATAAAAGAGGATCTTCCATAGACCTAGGCAATTACAGATCCATAAGTCTGACCAGCCTCATATGCAGAGCCATGGAAAGCCTTATCATGGAATTAATTGATCAGGACAAAGAGAACCTCCAAACAAATCTCAGTTTGGATTTATCAAGCCTTATCATGGAATTAATTGATCAGGACAAAGAGAACCTCCAAACAAATCTCAGTTTGGATTTATCAAGGGCGAGTCATGCTTATTCATTCTGGTGGATTTTTGTGAAAACGTTACCAAAGTAATGGATGAAGGTAAAACAGTACACACTGCATACCTTGACCTGACCAAAGCTTTTCACATGATTCCCCACTCAAGCATAGTAGAAAAGCTAAATCAACTAGGAATAAACTCCTATGTTATCTGCTGGATTGCCAAATAGCTCACAGATAGGACTCAGATAATCAAAGTAGGTGAAGTTACCTTTACAAAGAGACCAGTCACTGGTGGATTTCCCCAGGGTTCTGTGCTGGGACCTCTCCTGTTTGGCATCTACTTTTTCTGAAGTAAAAACCAATACCAAAGAGCACTGACTGACTAAGTTTGCAGATGACTGTAAACCAAGAATGGTCATTGAATCCTCAAGTGACTTAGCCATCCTGCAGAAAGGTTTGTCTAAAATAAACAAATGGTGTCAAAATCAAAGTCTGAAACTACATGCCAAAAAATGCATTATTTTATCCTTTGGAAAGTCATCTACTCCAGGGAACTATCACATTCAGACTATGCCCCTAGGAGCTGACCCAGTTGTTCAAGATTTGGGAACTTATGTTGGCAGTGACTTAATTTTTGACCAACATGTGTCTGTTGTCATAAGAAAGTCCTTCTATATTGCACAGCTTATAAACAAAGGGATTGTGTCTAGATCTAGGAATGTCATTGTCCCCTTTACACAGCCTTCCATAGGCCAGTCACATACAAAAACTGGAGCGCCCACAAAGATACCTTATTAAAAGGATCCAATGCCGGAACAACATGTCCTACATGGACTGATTCAAAGCCCAGTCACTATACTCAGTATACTGCAGACTGCAAAGAGATGATCTGTCTGTCATATAAGGCATCCTCTGATCAGATACTGATGGATTTACTCCACATCAGCAAGTCAAATGACATCAGGAATACTCAGTCTAGGGATCTAAACCTCTTCTGAAACATCAACAGACCAGTTTGGAGGGACAGGTATATTTCAATGAGGATACAGCTGCTGCTGTGGAATAGAATCCTCATCCACATAAAACAAAGTTCATCTCTGTCCATTTTCAAGTGCAGCATAAATCTATCGATGGGAAACAAAAGATTTACCCCAGGACTGCCCCCTGTACTACTAAGGGACAGATGCAGCTCATAAATGCTTTATCCCATGCACGAGTCCCTCAAATTATCTATGGTATGATCCCATTTATTCTCATTAGGAGTAATGTATAATTATCACAGATTGAATGAGTAAGACCAGTCTATAACTAAATGGAATAGGTTATTTCAAGCAGAAAAGGGAAAGTGTCTAGGCTTAAAATGGCCCACAGAGGCAGCTAGCCTAGTACTTACCTATGAACCTATAATTATAAAACAGATTTCCTTTGCAATGTACAAAACATAACCCTAACAAAATTCAGCTCAAATTTGTCTAAATAGTGGCAGCTTTATGTTTTTGTTGCAGTAAGGGTGCACAGTTAGGGTCAAGGTTAATACGCATTGCCATTATGGTGCAGGGATAAATTAAATTAAGATGCTTCACTCCCAGTTCTACTTTAGTACTACAGACTGACTTGTTTTATTAAAGTGGTCCAAAATAATGAGAATTGTCTTGCTGCAGTTCTGCAAAGGTCTATATCACATAGTCGAAGTTATGTAACTTCGAACACCTAATGGTCGAACCGTTATGTTCGAAGTTACATAACTTCGACTACCTAAAAAAAAAAAAAAAAAAAAAAAAAAACCACAATGGACAACAAAATAAACTGTTGTAAGCAGGGGGGCAAGCCCCCCTGCACCCCACACCCCCGCTACTTAAATATACCAACTCCAAGATTGCACCACATTGAAGTGAATGGAAACCTCCGTCTATGGAGATTTCCATTCACACGCTCAAACTTTTACAAATTCAAACATATGGTCTTGACCATATGTGGTTCGAACTTGTAAAAGTTCAATGACGTGATAGGAACCCATTCTGCAAATAATGTCAAATCCAGCATTTTCCAAGTACTTTCTAGCCAGATTGCAATACTGACCAAAGTTCTGTAGTTATTAAAATTAAAAAAGACTGTTATACTAGAACAAAATAGCAATTATTAAAATGTGGTTTATTAGAGAAGAGTGCAGTTATCCAGCCAAATTGACAACAGACTGGTATTTTACATTATGTTATAATAACTATTTTAACTTAAATCCCAGCTATCAAAAGCTCTAAGTAATTGAAAGCAATGTCCTATATGCTTTCTGATGTCATGAAAAATCATGATAGAATCATCTATATTAGATATATAGTTGGGGATGAAAATTCCTTCGATATGAAGTAAGAACTATGATGTTTCTCATATAAATGGATAATGAACGAACAGCCATCAAACATGGAGTAGTGTGAAAGCAAAGACTGCAAAAATGTAATTGTTGGAAAGCAAAACCTTTTGTAACACCCCTGTGTTACAAAAATGTCTGCATTGATGTATTTGCTCAATGTAAAAATTGTAAAATAAAGACGAACGGGTAGTGTTGACCAAGGTTCTTGCACAATATACAAAGTATAGCAAATTTATGATTTGTACAAATTAAGAGTTGAAACCAAGCCCTTGAAAGATTCTAATTAGGAAAAACTAAGCAAATACATCAAGACTTCTTTACAAATCCAAACATAAAGCTTCTGAAAATACAAGATCTCATTCGTCCAGGTGCAACAGCTTAAGGTTAGTTTCAAAAAGCAGTTTGGCTTTACGCATTAATAAATCCTACCTGGTATTACAATTTCCAACACTTTTTTTGTCTATAATGCAGCTAAAATGTAAGCAAAAACTTTGATGTCAGACTTTATTAGTGATCTTTGTCTATGATGTCATGGAGAAACCCCACTCTTCTAGATGTACAGTAGATGAGATTCTGGGCAGCACACTGTTTGGCAGTTCACAAGCTATCATTAGATGTAATTGCAAATATGCTCACTTTTAATGATAGCTTGTGAACTGTGGGACAGTTCATTGCTTTCTAAGATGTGTATGCCAGTCAGCACCCCCTACAAGTTGGCACCATGGGCAGTTACCACCTCTGCCTCACTCTTCCTATGGCTAGCATATAACATTCTAAAATCAATGTGATAAAGCCAGATCTATATAAATCATCCAATCAATAAATCAGGTTGTGAGATCTCTTGAAAGCTATCTATAAACCCTCCTGCATTTCAGTTTCTGAAATGAGATTGTTCAGCTGTTACATTGCTTGGTTTAGAAGTAGAATCCCTTTATATGTAGCCCAATAGCAATATTTTATAGGTCATACAGGTCATGCATAAGACATATTTTAGCATAATACCTCACACCAATCAGTTAAGGCTCTGTGATGAGTGAATATCTCACCTGAGAACACCTTTCAGGTTTCCACCACATGTGACTGTGACGCTTGCTACTCCTTAATTTATTGCTCGATAACCAGCCTTGTTTACCCACTGTAGTCCCTGATACAAACTGCTTTTTCTACATATTGGTTTTACTGCTAATGATATCTTTGTGAATTGCACTTACAAGCATACCATCTAATAAATTCAAAATTGTTTGCCTTGGTCTGCTACCTAGATTTTGAGGTGTAAATTCTCCTGTTAATGATTTGTTTGGTGTTTCCTGTCCTTATCCTTTGCAGTTAAGTAATATTTAATTTTCTTCATAAGCTCATAGGTTCACAGGCAATTATTAGACTATTGATAAGAGAAGATCTTAAAAAAGCCCAGAGTTACATTCCATTGGTAGTTTTTATCCCTTATTATTTGCATACAAGTAAGCCAAAGATGGACAGAACAAGGATATGTTTGGACATTTACATGTTGCCTATCCATGACAGACACGAATGCTAAACCAAATGTGAATTTCAGGTTACCCATCCATTAATCCAATATATGTTTGAATAGTGTAAGAGAAGTACTTTGCTTTATACTGAGTGGGAACAAATTTCCATTCAAGTAACCCTCTGAGATTTATACCTCTTTCTCCAATATAGTCTTCTTTTATTGCAGAAGACATTGAGCTCCCTTAAGCTGGTGTTTATGCCACCATTAAACTTGTAAATGTGTAATAAGTCTGACAGGATAGGGTCTATATTCAAGGCAGAGGTTGCCTCTCAGTAGCCTGTATGATACTGAGAAGATATGATTTAGTGAAGAACCATTTGTGGTCAATCCAGCTGTGACATGCGTTTGGATAAGTACATAATGAAAGGGGCATTATACTCAATGCATGGCCTAATAAGTGCTGAGTACAGTGTAATGATTACATCCCTTGACATGGATGTCATACTTTTAAATATAAGCTGTGCAATGAAAAAGTACTTCCTTACAATAATAGATATGTGGTGATCAAAGGACAGTTCATTGTTGTCATTTGTCCCAAATTAATTTTGATGGATGTGCTGTCAATGTGATATTTACAAAGGGAGTCATGCTTGCTGAAGGATACAGTTATACATTGCATGGCATTTAGTTGTAGTCCATTATTTTGAAACCACCTATTTGTTTGGAACAGGCCCTCTTGAAGGATCATGGTGCCTTCTGAGGAATTTATGATGGCACCAAGCTTGCAATCATCTGCAGTCATCTGCATCTTTAGTCTGTCACAAGCCCTTAAAATTAGCATTCACCTTCAACAAGTGAATGCCAGAGAAGAGTGTCCCAAGGACTGAACCCTGGAGTATACCACTGGTTACAGATATTTTGGAGGAGGTAGAGCTACTCACCTTTATTTTCTTACTTTTTTTAATGATCCACTATCCAATGAGTTGGGTCTATATTACAAGATCGAAGCTTTACTTAATCGAATAAGTAAAGCTCGATCTTGTAATATCAAAACCGTAAATTGTCGAACGGCTGATTTAACCCAGGGAAACACTTCCCTTGGCCGTTATGTGGAGTATGCCCATTTCTCCAATTTGGAGTGATCTCAGAGTTAGTATATTTAGGTAGGGGGTGGGGGGTGCACAGTCCCCCACATTGGGGTGTTGGGGGCAAAGCCCCCCAATTGATTTCAGATGTAAAGTTTTGTTTATTTTTTTGATTCGGCCAAGGAAAGTGTTCCCCTTGGTTGAATTGGCCATTCGACATTTTTAGATGTTGATATTACAAGATCGAGCTTTAGTTATTCGATTAACTAAAGCTTTGATGTTGTAATATAGATGCAATGAGTTACATAAGAATTTAAATTTAACTCATAGAGTTTATCCATAATACTTGAATGTGGGATGGTGCTGAATGCCTTTGCACTGTGGTGTGTGCAGATTTGCCCTCATCCACTCATCCATTACTACAGTAACTTTTTCAAAGAAGTAAACTAGGTTTAGAAGGCAGGATCTACCCTTAACAAATTCTATCTGACTTGGGTCAAGAGTATACAGGTTACTTATATCTTTTTTGTTAATGCTATAATGGTCCTTTCTTTTTCGTAGCCTTACAGATGAGGCTGGTCAGGCATATGGGTCTATAACTACCCAGGTCTGTTGAAGCCCCATATTTGTGCAAGGGAGTGACTGCTGCTGTCCTACATTGATCAGACATGAAGCCTGTTCTGAGGCTGAGAGGCTGATATTTGAATAGCCTCTGTAGTAGGGCTGACAAGTCATGTTTCAGGCTGACCAGTAGGCAGCCTAGTATGTTGTCCAGACCCATAGAAAAAGTGTTCTTGGCCTTAGATATCAACATGAAGACTTGTTCTTGGGAAATTGGAGGGGGGTGCAGATGCAACTATGGGATCTGAGAATAGTGGAGGGGGGGAGTGAAGTTTGAACTAAATTTGTCTGCTAGCAGATTAGCAATGTCCTCTGGGTCTGAGTATGTAATACCATTTACTATTAGCTCTGCACAGTACTGGGTATTGCTTCTGATGTTTCTAACATAGTTAAAGATGGCTTTGTGGTTATCCTTCAAATGGGTGGCTATTTTACCTAATATTTATCTTTGGCTGATTTCATCAGGGTCCAGAACTTCTGTAGTTTAGCAAGAATGTTTCTGACATCTTGAGAGTTAAATTTACTTTTGCTTGCTATGAATTATTTCTGTCATTAAAGAGCTTTATATTATGGCTCCACCAGAGAAGTTTATTTTGAACTTGGCATCACATTTATTTCTGAAGTGGACAAATGCATCTACACAGATATTTACATGTGCATACAATTTATCAGTAAAGGATTCTGTATACACAGTTTAGTCATACGGATGAAAGGGGCTTTTGAATTTTTAATTTAACCAGATGGATTGAATGTTGCTTCAGACTTCAGTTTCATTTTGAATGTGACTGACTGGTGGTATGATTTGACCAGGGAAGAAGTTACAATTAGTGGGGAGCTAAGCTGTCATCTCATATTTTGTCAGATGTGGTTGGGCTGCAGGCTAACTAGTCCAGAGAGTTTGTACTGATGAAGTCCATGTTTGAGGATGCATAGGCTTGCCATTTTATAGAGAGGTAGTTGAAGTCTCCTAGGAGAATGGTGTTTTGCTTAATACATAGGGGCTCTGTACTAGTTAGGCAGAACGTGTGGGCTGAGGGTAACATAGAGTGGGTCCTATAGTTATTCATGGGTTTTGTTAATAGAAGGTTGGATGTTGAGGCTGTCTAGGTCATTATCTTGTCTAGCACGTCTGGAGGAGAAAAGATTTTTTTTTAAATATAGAGACACCACCACCTTTAGTGCTTTTGTCTAAGGTAATGGGCTAGAAGACATGATAGGCATTCAAACCTTGCATTGATGCAGTGCTTTCATTGGTCTTGAACCAGGTCTCTGTATTGATGTATATACTGATGTTTTGTATAGTTAGGAGTGATTATAGGTAGTGGAGCTTTTTGTTAAGGTTCCTTGTGTAGAGCAAATACCTTAATATTATCTGGATTCTGTTTTGTTATGTTGGAAGACTGGCATTGCCTATAAAAGGTACTTTGGGGGTGGACAAGGATTTAGCCAATTTATGAACACCATATGGGAAGATGTGTAGGCCATCCCTGACAAAGCAGTTAGGACTGTCTACCATCTCCTCCCAAGCAGATGAATGTTGTTCCCCCCTTTAATTTACATCAGAAGCTCAGCCAATTGTGAATATTTTTTCTTTGTATTGTGACATCATTCTTGGTGATGACAGAATGCTGCTCAATGCTAGGTTTATACCAGACTCAGACACATATTCCAAAAGCTCAATCATGCTGTCTTTATATAGTCCTGGGAAGTTTGTTGCAATTCATTTACACCCATGTGTACTGCAACTGTGTTATATATGCACTTGTGGTACTAGTATTTTAGTGCTTGCATAATGTGGCAATCGTGAGCCTCCTTGCACAGCCTGGTAAGTGATGAGTGGTGCATTGGTGTGTCTCACTATGGAGTCATCTATAAGTAGGATATTGCATTGTGTGGACATTTGCCTTGTGGGATTTTGAACTGAGTCAGTGTGACTTAAATGTATGTTTCATTGTGGGTGCTGCCTGTGTTTTGAGTTTGTGGGGTTGCTACGAGTATATGTCTCTTAAGTTACTTTAAGAGGCCTTTATGGTTTACCTCAGTTACTTTCAAGAGACCCAGCATATGAAGGTTTATGTGTTTGGTCTGAGCTCTGTTTGCATTGTCTAGTGTGTAGTGTGGTGCTATGTGGTGTTGGTGGTGGTATTGGCCCCTTATCATCATTTTAAAGTTATCTCATTTGAGTGAAAGAACAATTGTTACTTTCTGAATAATCTCCAGTTAGTTGCTAATATCACCTATCTAACATTTTGAGCAGATCATAATCTCTGAGAATGAATTCTCCACAAAGGAAAATCTGGATAATATGCATGGGAATCATCAAACTAAAGAATAATTAAAAAAAGATATGTCATCAGTATTACCACATCATACCATATCACTGAAGTGTTATATGGGTAAAAATACAGCACTTACTAAGGAAAAGTTTTGCTATAGTGAATAAGAAGAAAATCAAAGCTACAATTTGCAGATATCACACGTTTACTGGCTGGTGATAGTAAAATATTTGCTTATGTGCTGCCTATGTTTGGAATGTGGCTCTGTAAAAGACCTCTGATAAAGTATACTGTACATGTTAGAAGGCTATTTATTTATAATCTTTCAGTAAATCACATCAGAAGAGGAAGAAACATCTCAGCAAAGGCCTGTTCATAGGCTAGCTGTTAGGCTAGCTGTAGTGGTTATTTTAATAGTGGTATGTTCTGAAGGTTCCCTATTGAATCTGTGACCACAAAATTAAAATTGCCCATACCTTCAGCCCTAAATGACAACTATCAACATTTGAGACCCATAAAATCTTATAAAAAAATGTTTTTATTGCCTGTATTTACCGCCAGCATTCTTCAACAAGGTGAGAGCGGGGCACATACCTGTACTACTAACATATACTATCTACAAGATTCCTGCATCACAGGGTAAGAAGAATACCTGAGATACCCCAGCCACCGGCTTAGTATTTCATTTGCCACAAATCTTTACTTCATTTTCAACACACTAAGGACTGCAGTTCCAGTCCTTAGAATAAAAACATGATTCCATTCTCTAGCCCTGGACAAAATGTAAATAAAATTAGCACATTAGGCATCTTTGAATTAAGAGGTACTCCATAACACTAGGCATAACTGAAAGATGTACAAACAGAGCTGCTTATAGAGCTCATTTGCATGTGTTGGAGAAAATAACTACAAGTGATTTTACATCCCAGAATTTCTTGTTGCTTATTTCTGTCTAAACATCAAGTTTCTGTTGGTCCAAGCATGACTTCAGATTTCATTTTAGGAACAACATTCTCGACATTGCATTAGTTGTTGTGTTAACTGGATTTTAATATGAAAAAAGCAAAAAATGATTACAAATTATCTTTATGGACTACAATTTTTTATTCTCAAGGCTCACTGCTTTAATATCTTTTTTGAATGTTTTAACAAACCCAAACCTAGGCTAAATTATTTGTACCTGGCAATTCATGCATTCACAGATTTGACTTTCAAGCTTACAATCCAATGGCCTTCATAAACTTAGATTAATGTAACCTCATGTTGATACTTTCTACTTCCTGTACATAAATATACCTATATATATATCTATATAATATATGTGTGTGTGTGTGTGTGTGTGTGTGTGTGTGTGTGTGTGTGTACACACACACACACACACACACACACACATACACATATATATATATATATATATATATATTTTTTTTTTTTTGCCTTGCTTTATTTCTCTTCTAGCCCTGACACTTCTGATCTCCCTAGCTACCTTCTTTTGAATTTATTTGTTTTCCTGCCTGACTACATCTCCTTACCTCTTCATTTTCTATTAGGCTGTCTTTTTATATCTTCTTGCTTTCTTAGTCTTAATCTTGAGCTGTTATTATATTCTTCTTGTTCCAGACTTTCATTTCCTTCCTTTATCCTTCTTCTATTATCTTTTATACAGTAAACTTTGCATTCTCCAAAAATTAACTCACCACTTTTGTTTATTTCTAGTTTCCCTTGCTGTTAGTGCCACCATACATCTCAACCTAAAACATCACAAATCTGGACAAGGCCCATGAAAAATAGGTACAAATCGGTATGCTGATTAACATCTAATTTGCATATATAATTATGTAACCCCACCCACTCCAATGGAATTGTGGGACACCAACTTTCAAATGCAAACTGAAGAACAGACAACTAAATTATGGCACCAGAGCCCCCCCTACAGCCATTCCAATGTCCCATTATCTGGCTATTTCACCCCATTTACCATAAACACTAATGTGTGCATACTGCTTTACTTCTACAATGATTTGGATTTTATTTTTACATTTTACAGCACAACAATGCACAAACAATAATAGACATCTGCTAAACAAAGCAATACTGTCTCACAATGAAAACAGACTTGACATTAAAACATCTCTGCCCTTGAAACTCGCATTCATTGAAACAGCATTGAAACCCACACCACATCCAAGGAAAATGCATCTGGCCAGTGGTGGATAAAGATTACCTTTGGGCTGTTTTCAAATGATTGGCTCCTTGCATGCAAAACTAGAAACATACACGTGTTCTTTTCTTTGATACACCTTCCTGACTTTAAATTATATTCCTTGACCTTGTGAACTTGTATAATACAACACACTTGTTAGACAGTGCGCATTTTAAATTTATTGTTTGAATATTTTTCCAGTAGGATGTACTGTAGGCAATGAAACAAAATGCATGAACCAATAATGACAAAACTGCCCAATTCAGAACATTTCAATCATAAAAGTCTACTTCCACACCCACGCTATAAATAGAATGACAGTACACCTTCCTGACTTTATTAAATTATATTCCTTTACCTTGTGAACTTGTATAATACAACATACTTGTTAGACAGAGCACATTTTAAATTTATTGTTTGAACATTTTTCCAGTAGGCTGTACTGTAGGCAATGAAACAAAATGCATGAACCAATAATGACAAAACTGCCCAATTCAGAACATTTCCATCATAAAAGTCTACTTCCACACCCACACTATAAATAGCATGACAGTAGTGTAAGCCATAAGCATCTTGCACAGCTTTTCGCACTTATTTTCAATTTCATTTTTTTGGGGGGGGACAAAAGGTCAAAAACCAAGGACACATTTTAAACATTGCTTGTATAATTTTGTAAAGTTGCTAGAATAAAATGTTATGTTACCACCATGCATTTCACTGGCAAGTCTTGAACCCAGAACGCTATGCACTACAGTCAGAGCAACATACCACTATGCCAAATCAGCAGCTTCCTGAAAAACAGGAAAACTGAAACCTAAAGGCTATCATTTAGTGAATTCATTTCTCAGCACAGCTCTCAAGCTCTTAGCACAAAAAACCTGGGCAAAGCTCACAAGTGGTGGTGGTGACACACACACACACACACACACACACACACACACACACACACACACACACACACACACACACACACACACACCAGTCACATCCCAAAAGAATGCAGAAAAGCCACCATATCTTGAAAATTATTTCCTGAACTGAAATAGCCGTAATCCAAAATCAGAAACTCACCAGTCTTGGAATGTTTTTACAATAATCTGATGTGCTGATTACAATAATGTGGCTAGCTTCTTTAGCATTGCAGGGAGTATCCTCCACCCCCACAGCTGTATGATAGCAGAGTTAGTACATATTGAAAGGATTGGGGAAGATTGTAGCCCTCCACATGTTGGGATTAAAAACTTTTTTTGAAATGTTAACAGCAAATTTGGTGCCTATGCTGGCCAACAAGTATGATTTATTACGTTTGCTGTCAGTGCTTTTTTTCTTCACCTTCTTAAAGATTCCTAGATATTTGCTACATAGGATTTAGAACCTGTTCATTTGGCTAATGATTTGGCTAACTAATTGCATCCTAGGAAACAATGGCTGGCTGGACAGGGCTGTACTAGGAGGATGGATAAACATATGTGACCATAGTGGCAGCTTTTGTATATTCTAGTTCCACACAGCCACAGTTATGCCTTTACTCAAATAATCAGTGGGATAGAGGCAATCTATTGAAAATATAACTTATAAATTTACGTAATATAGTTAATTTTTATCTTTCTATACTTCTCACACCCCTTTACACTCAATCTCTCTACATCCATTCACAATTAAATCAGTTTTTGCTTTACTGCCTTTCCTTACCCACACCTATTCTACACTGTTAGCAAACCCCCTCACCAGACACACACACACACACACACACACACACACACACACACACACACACACACACACACACACACACACACACACACACACACACGCACACACATACACACACATACACACACACACACACACTTCTGCCAGAAATAATCCTTTCCTACCTGTGAAATCCATTCCTTCCAAAATGTTTCTGAACGTCAAAGCCAGGCACGGCACTTTGAATTACGACGAAACCGGCACAAAGCGTGCTCGTTTGAGAAAAGAGCTGAAGCAACAGTTCCAACTGTTTCTAAAAACATTACGACAAACCGGCAGAGCGTTTCAGTGCTCGTTTGAATAAACTACTCACAGATCATGGGGAAAGTCAGAAATGAGCCCTTGAGCTAAATTCCAATAGGCTGAAAGCTCTGATGGAGCTGACGTCATGGCGCACATGATGATGTCAGCTCAAAATAAGAAAAGGGGGAAAATTGAAAAATAAAATGAAAACTAAAGCTGGTAAAAGTCGGAAATAGAGGGGTGCCACTTGGGGACTCATGGCACCCCAGTATTTGGACCCCAAAACTCGGTAAAAAAATGAGTTATTCGGGACAGTTGGGTGGTATGAGCGCGACCTCCCCTATATTTCTGAACTCTGAATCCCTGTAATCCCACATTAATGTTTTGATAATCTGGTTTTGCCTTTCTCACAATCAACTATAAAGTACCAAAACCAGTGTTCAGCAGTTGTACTCTCATATTCACCTCATACTGTCTCCTAAATATAGTTTCAGATGTAAAAATCTGTCCCACTTCTTTACATTCATCTTTGAAAAGGGGTCATTATCCCTTTAACTTCTTTCCCCCAAAGGTAATAGAATTCTTTAATTTCCATTTTACTTTCACTTCCCAGCATTCTTCTACATTCTCTGGGTCTTGTCTTTCACTGAAGCATGTTACCTATTTCCACTGTCACAACTCTTTACCTGCATTTCTTTGTTTGAAAATTTACCTAACACTATGTTTTCCAAACTGTCATTTTTTTCTCTCTAGGCCTACCACATTAAAAAGCATATCTATCTTCCAAGAGCCTGGGTTTTATAATCTGTTTCCTTTCTGTCTGCCACTCATTAACTTGTGGCCTGTACTTATCAAGTATCGCCATTTCATCACTAATTTCAGAATCTTGCCATTGACCTCCAGTTGACTAAGCTTTTCTTGCACAAACCAGTGCACCACCATCTAAGTTAGTCTTGTAGACACCAGTTCACTGCTAATTAATCTTGTACATACCAGTACACTGCTGACTAAGCTATTCTTGCACACACCAGTACACTGCTGACTAAGCTATTCTTGCATACACCAGTACACTGCTGACTAAGCTATTCTTGTACACAGCTGTACACTGCTGACTAAGCTATTCTTGTACACACCAGTACACTGCTGACTAAGCTATTCTTGTACACAGCTGTACACTGCTGACTAAGCTATTCTTGTACACAGCTGTACACTGCTGACTAAGCTATTCTTGTACACAGCTGTACACTGCTGATTAAGCTATTCTTGCACACACCAGTACACTGCTGACTAAGCTATTCTTGTACATACCAGTACACTGCTGACTAAGCTATTCTTGTACACACTAGTACACTGCTGGCTAAGCTATTCTTGTACACAGCTGTACACTGCTGACTAAGCTATTCTTGTACACAGCTGTACACTGCTGACAAAGCTATTCTTGTAGACAGCTGTACACTGCTGATTAAGCTATTCTTACACACACCAGTACACTGCTGACTAAGCTATTCTTGTACACACCAGTACACTGCTGACTAAGCTATTCTTGTACACAGCTGTACACTGCTGACTAAGCTATTCTTGTACACAGCTGTGCACTGCTGACTAAGCTATTCTTGTTTACACCTGTACATCATTGTCTAAGCTGCTCCTGTACACATCAGTACACTGTTGACTAACCTGTTCTTGTACACATTAGACATAATCTCCAGGATGTACTAGATAAAGCTGCATAAGCTTACAAAAGTCTGGGACTCTCACTAAAAATTAAAAGACTAAAGTGCTCCATCAATATAGTGAAGGTTTTGTGAATGACACTTTGCATTTCATTTTCAAGAGACACATCCTGGAAAGCACTTCTCCAGCATAAATGCCACTACATAATAATAATGGATATAGACCATATCTCTCAACAGTCCCTGATTCTGTAGAATATCCATGATTTTACCTCACATTTTTACCTTGTCCCTTCTAAAATATTAGATTTTCTGGTAAATCATTGAAGATCACACTCGATGCCATTCATTAGATTTTCATACTTCTTCTTGTTAAAAAAGCATGTTGATGCAGATATCCTGTTCTATCATTTTTTTAACCAAATTAGAGTAGTATTTAAACACTGTCCCTGAGTTTTGGTCCTTTGTCTTCCCGTTATTTTTGGCTTTTTCCAGAATTCTTGAGCAAAGAAGTTGAGATGTATGATACGGACAGAAAGAAGCAGTGCAGGATTTAATATGCCAGTACCTCCATTAGGAATCTGATTCTGTATATCTTAACTAACTGTATCTATGAAAAAAACCTAACACACAAATGCGCAGTTTATCTTATATCTCTGCTTTACATTCTTTGCGGATGGGAGGCTTAGGTGACTTCCTGATATTATCCAAATATAGTACAGAAATACCGTCAATAATGACTCAGGAAATCCTTCAAATCAACTGGGAAGACTGCCTCATTAGCATTACTGTTCTCAGTGAGGTCGTACCACCAGCAGTGAGGTAATCAATGTTATATATCACTGTTAGTTAAAGAACTACAGCCCTCATAGATGGCATGGCTTGTACATCTGTTAAGGTGTATTTTTCACAAATCACATATAGAAAGAATAGTCGGGACTGTGAATGAAAATATTTTTGGGGTAAATCCCTACATAAAAAGTCCCATTTACAAAAATGGAAACGTATATAGAGCATCCATGCCTAATTTTGAGCACATCTGTGTTTAGAAAAGATGGTGTGCACTTGTCAAGATCAGGAAACAGAATTTTTGCAGCAGATATTTTGCAGTATTTGGCAAACACAAGGCAGGATTTTTGCCAGGTTAAAAATTCTAAAGTTCACAGATAACAATATTTGATCCATCTCTGATGGTTGTTAATGCTAGGAGCATTTATAATAAAGGTTTATTTATTAAAAAAAATGTTTGCTATGGTTCCAGAAGATTGATGTTGCTATTGTTTGTGAAACTCAGTTGAAGAACAATGACTGGAAACCAGTTCTGTCAGGGTATAAATGTTCTTACTATAACAGACATTTTCACAAAAAATCAAGTGAAAGTCTTATGATGGGGATTAAAGATTATTATGAGACATGTGATTGTTACATGTTCAGTGATAACACAAGTACTGAAGATTGTGTAACTTTGACAATAAAGACAACCCTGGAACATATATCAATTGCTGGAGTGTATAGACCACCAAAGTCAAGTCCTGATGACCCACAGAAATTCATACAATTCTTGCATGATACACAGGAAGAAAGAAATAGTGGCTGAGGACTTAAATTTATCAGAAACAGACTGGAATAATATTTATTCAACAACAGTAGTAAGGAAATTCTTTACAATGTATGTTTACAAAGAACAATAGCTTAAGACTGCAAAAAAGCTTACTAGAGAATGGAACATGCTAGACATTGTTTGTGTTCCAAAAGAAATTACTGTTACTTAATGTCAATTTTTACCACCATTGATGTGCAGTGATCATGCATTATAAAGCTTAATTTTTTGCTAGATAATTCTGCCAAACTGAAATCTAAACCAATCCACAGAAGATTAATAACAGATTATATGGAAGCAAAACAGTCTCTATGTAAAATTAATTCAAGTGATGCATTCAGTAGCAAAACTGCAGAAGGAACGTGGAAAGTTTTGGAAGAGAATTTGCTTGAATGCAAAAAGTAAAAAAAAATATTTAACGTCAGGATCTAGAGACACAATATAAGGAGGATATATTTCAATAAGTGCAGAATACTTGATTAAGACGAGAGAAAAAATATATAAGAAATAGAAAACAGGTCGAGCTATGACTTTAAAACTGAAATAAGATGGACAGACAAATTAAACATTTTGTGAGACAAGAAAAATTTGAAGAAAAGTTGTAAAAAGATATTGAGCATAATAGGAAACCATTTTATAGATGCATAAGATAAGTTAGGAGTAAAGACATACAAATTGATAACCTGTATAAGTTCTAAAAGTTAATATATTTACAAAATTGTATTCAAAGCAAACATGTCTTTAAGGTAAAGAGAAATAGGACCAACCCAGAGTCATACAGACCCATAAGTTTGCCTTCATGTTGTGGAATAATAATGGAGAAGGCTATATTGGATAAATTATTGTCAGAACTGGAAAGGTTGGGATGGGACTTGAAACCATATATCAGCATGCATTTGTTGAAAATAGATCTATTACCACTACTGTAACAATATAAAAACAGCTATGAATGAAAATTGTGCTGTGAAGAAATTTGTAGATTTATCTTCAGCACTCGATAGGGTCGTACACAAAACACTGATCAATAAATTAGAACAACTAGGTATTGATGTTCTCTTGATAAGATGGATAGCTGCATGGCTTACAAATATTTATAAATACTCAGTTTCATACAGACTCCTCAGAGGTGATCTCTGTCTGCCATACAAAGCAATCTCAGACCCCGCCTTGATGGAACTGGTACATATCCGCAAGTGAAGCTCTACTCGAGTAACCCACACATGCAACCTCAACCTGGTCTGTGACATCAATAGGCTTTGTTGGTGGGACAGATATATGCCCCAGAGACTCCCCCATCTGTGGAATAGACTCTCTCTCTCTCCATGTCAAGCAGAGTACCTCATTATCCCTTTTTAAATGCAGCCTAGATAACTGGATGAGAAAGAGAAAATACACCCCTGGGATTCCACCTGTGTCCCTGCTGGACATGGGCTTTTGGTGCTGACTTGTCTAAACATGGACTAATCTCTTGGCTAGCCTTATTAGGACTTCAGTGCCAATAGCCTAGTAACTTCCTATGATTCTATGGTCCTATGAATAGGACATGGCAAGTATCATACAGCAATGGGCAAGTGAAATTTGAAGTTAAAGTCAGGTGTCCCACATGATTCTATTCCAGGCCCATCCTTGTTTAGATTGTATATTTCAGATCTATCTTTTCCATCTGAGGTGTTTTACAGTCTGTATGCAGGTGACTTGAAAAATAAGGGGTGTCTGCAAAAGAATTTTACTAAACTGAACATCTGGGCACAGGAGAATAATATCCTGCTAAGTACATCACAAACTAAGCATATGAGATTTAGGAGACCATAATTGAAAGGTAAATACTTAATACAGCACACAGTAATTGAAACTATAGATTCATTTAAGGACCTTAGTATATGGCTGGATCCAGCTTTGAATTTGTCTAATAATATCAACCAATTTATTAATGATAGTTATAGAGCTATAGATTATATATAAAGATTCATAAAGTTGAGGAAGTCAGAAATGATTAAGTCATTATTTGTTACTTATATTATACCCAACCTTGAGTATGGAATAACAATATGGAAACCTTATTAAAAAAAAACAAGCAACAGCAAACTGAAAAGAATAGAGTGGAAATATACCAAGGGCATCCATGAATGTGAAAATGTAAGTTATCCTGAAAGAGTAAAATAGCTGTACTTGTGCAGTTGCTCCTATAGATATTTAATAGGAGACCTTATTCAAGTATATAGGACATTTATAGACTACTACCTCTGAGAATGTTTGGAGTTATCAAAAAGTGGTAGAGAATAGGAGGCTTGGCCAAGATGGTGATCAGTTAACAGCATAGTATTTTGCTCTGCTTTACTTTAATGCCTCTGACAAGATTGTGAGAGAAATTTTCAAAGAAAATGTTTCAAAATTTGATGGATGTATAATTAAACTACTACTGAAAAAAACTTCTACAAGAAAAAATAAGTTTGGAATTCTTTTAATTGCTTTTTCCTGTCAAGAAACTAATTCCCTCAGAATGAGTCACTGTAAACCTAGTGTACAGCACACTACAATGAAGAGAGATATTCAATGAACTTTCTATGTTGTTGTTGTTGTTGTTGTGGTGTCTTTCAGCTTTTCCCAGTTAGGGTTCGCCATAGCGGAACTCCGGTCTGCTAATGATTGGCAGTAGATTTTTACATGCCAAGTTTCTGGCCCTGACACACAACCTTCAATGAAGGTACACCCATTCACGCATGTCTACATACAGAGAGATGCTCTAGCTGAGAATCTAACAGGACAACGCCTTACTGTGAGGTGATAACGCTACCGCAGCACCACCACTGCATTTATTCAATGAACTTTTTATAAAGATGGATAAATTGGAAAGCAAAATAGACAACACTAAGGAAGAATGTAAAAAACAGGTAGAAGTGCTGAGTGAAGCTCTTAAACAACAATCTTCACAGATTTCAAATATAGAAGAGGCAATGATTGATTTAGATGGAAGAACGAGAGTGAGAAAAATACTGAATTTCTCCTGAAACAAAATAGCTTATTTTGGGAAAAAATAGAAGATTTAGAAAACAGATCCAGAAGGAACAATATTGGGATTTATAATATCAATGAGAAAGAGGAAGCAGACAGAATGATTGAATTTCTAAATACCTGGCTGCCTAAGACATTGAACCTGCTGTCACACTGCCAGCCTGGCTATCTTGAATTTTGTAAATAATTCTATGTCATTTGTAAATATTGATATCATTTATACAGATGTGTGTTTAAAGTACTAAGCTAAAATGTAACCACAGCATGCCCTACTGGAATAGAACAGGAATGTACCTGCACTATTATGACTATTTAGATGTATATGTTTAATGGAAACTGGAACTCAGGAGGTTAACTTGAAAAAAATTCAGAGAAAATAGTTGAAATTAAATTGTTTCATAACCACTTAATAAAAGAGATGCTATCTCTCAGTTTCAATGCAGTAGCAGATACAATGTCTAAAACTAGAAGTGTTTTGTATTGTCTTGAAAAAGAAGTAATTACTAAGTTTAAGATGTAGAAGTGTTGTATTGTTTTATGACTTCCAGGATCTGCAAACATCTGAGAGATATGTATTTTTCACAGGGAGAGGCTAAAATTCTGTCTCTGACAAAGGGGTTTAGCTTGGAAACTGAGGTCAGGTGACAAAAAGTAATGTCATCCAAGCTAACCCAGCAGTAATATTTAATATTAAATTAAGAACTCTTTGTCACAGAGAGACTTTGCATTTTTATTTGGTCTTTGACCTATTAAGAACATCCACCACCTGCACTTGCCTTGCTGTAAGTAAGTTTTTAGGGCATAGTAACTCTTTTAGATTCAGATAAGAATATAGTGAAGATTAGTTTAGATGTTTTCTGTATTCATTTGAGACTGTCCTGCAGTGTTGTTGTAAATATTTGCTGTGATTCTGAACTCTGATATAACTGATTACTTACTAAGTATTGTCTTGTTCTTTTATTATTTATTATTAAATATATTTAAACCCTTTAATTGTGGCTTGTCTCTTTAGAGATATTTAAGCTCTTAGAGTACTTGCATATCTGTCTGGTGACTACTCCTAAATAGTCTTGCTCTTGGTCAGACTACCATTTGTATTAATAGTAACATTACACAGTAGGATTGGACACCCTTTGTTAAGGGCTTTAAAGTAGCTGATAGGTATTGGCTGATGGCAGTGGAAACTACCTTATAGTCTAAGCAGAAGGGGGCATAGCTAGTAAACTTGTGCCAGCCTTTCCCAGGAGTGTGTGTGTGTGTGTGTGTGTGTGTGTGTGTGTGTGTGTGTGTGTGTGTGTGTGTGTGTGTGTGTGTGTGTGTGTGTGTGTGTGTGTGTGTGTGTGTGTGTGTGTGTGTGTGTGTGTGTGTGTGTGTGTGTGTGTGTGTGTGTGTGTGTGTGTGTGTGTGTGTGTGTGTGTGTGTAAATCAAATCTCAAAGGGTTTGTCTGTCAGCTACTTGGGCAGGGACACAAAGCACTGCTTGAACAGAGAGGGTGCTGGAGATCTTGGATTGGCCACTCAGCTGAGATCTCAACTCTATTGCTGTGCCAGTGTGGAATCTTATTGGGGATCTAGAGAAAGAGGGAGAAACCAGCCCCAGACTGACTGTGGTCTCTGTGTGCTCTTAAGGGAAATTGCACTTTAGTGTGTGTGTGTGTGTGTGTGTGTGTGTGTGTGTGTGTGTGTGTGTGTGTGTGTGTGTGTGTGTGTGTGTGTGTGTGTGTGTGTGTGTGTACTTGTCATCCTCCCAAGTGTACGTCCCCCACTAGTGCTAGTGGTGAGGATTAAGGCTCCTTGATTACTGGGCCAGTGCAGCGGCGTCACACCTGCCTGAAGCTCTTTTTTCACTAGACACTCTGGAGTTTATTCAGAAAGATAACATTCTAGAAAAAACAGAAGAAATGGACTGGAGTTTGTCTATATCTCTCAAAAGAAATGCAACAAGGAACTGATGGTCAGTTAAAGACAAAAACTGTAAAAAAACTGAAAGATAAAAAATGAATTCATTCTCCTTGTAATATTTGTTCTGCAACATAAAGAAGTGTATGAATAGCAGGGATCAGATATTAATATCACTTTCTACAAGGTAAATTATTTTAATTCCTTATTTCAAATGATCTTTTAAGTTTTATATATATATATATATATATATATATATATATATATATATATATATATGATGTTAATTAATTTGAAATAGAGCTTAATCAGTAATACTATACCTATCACTAAATGTAAAATATCAGTATGATGAAGCTTATGCAAAGAAGTAACCATTTTAAGTTTGTATATGACTTTGTGCTGTGCTACTAAACACATTCAGTGGAATATAAAATAACAGCAAAAAGTATGCTACACTGCATTCTAATTCACATAAGTGGCTGTTTTACATATACAAAAGAAAGTATTGGAATGTCACTAAACAATTAGCATATCATTGACACCTACACAAGCGGAATTCTTATCACACATTACTGGCATTTTTTCAACACAAGTTTTATTCCTTTGTCTCCTTTAAAGATTGATAGAAAGCCTCATATAAAATAATATAAGAAATCTGAGGAAACATCCGCATTTGAAATGTTGGAGTCATTGTTTTATCTCTAATTATGCTATGTTGCTCTCTTCTCATAAAATTTAGTAGTTATTTACTGATTAAAGTAACTTGCTAAGCCTTTATTTTAAAATGAAGGTTATAAATGAACACTCGCGATTGTCACAAGTTTGTCTGTATATGCAGAGTTTATGAAAGGATATTATCTGCATTTGGGAAAGCATTTGAAAGTTTAAAGTGTTTTGTGTTTTTTTTTCTTGATTAGATTACTTTAAAGGTTTAATATTTAATGCTGAAGTGTTTAAATTTACTTGCAAATGCTGCAAGTGTTTCTGTGCATGCAAGTAGAGCTAAGAAACTATTTTCATGCATTTAATATTAATTTAGCTTTGAAAGAAGCTATATGGTGGTGCAAGCACTTTTGTGTGGCTTTATAAGCTTTAAAAGGTTCTATGAGTTCATAGGTTCATAGGTTGGTACTAGGCTATCGGCCCTAGGAACTATACAAGCCTAGCCATAACAATTCCTTGGCTATTTCTTCCCACACTATTTACTTCCCTGGACCCCTGTCTAGCAGGGTGACTGACGTGATCCCTGGGGTGAATTTTCTTTTTCCCATCCAGTCATCAAGGTACCTTTTGAAGAGGGCCAAAGAGTTGTTATTTTTACCTTCTTCTTTCTCTTCCTTAAATTAAAATCTGACCTTTCAACTCACCCTCTGAACTGGAGGTAATGTATTAGAATGTTAAAATGGCAAATGCAGTGTGCTTTAAGTATTAATACTGATAAATAAGCTTAAAAGCATTGATATGTAGGAATTAAAGCACATTGTATTTAATCATACACAAGGAATATGCATAATTTATATAATATAATAAATTTAAGGTAAAAATGTATTTTATTTTTATTTATTAACATTTCTTAAATGGGTTGGTCCACCTGGGCTTGTGGCCCATTTTCAGTGGAGATCCGAGGAGAAAAGCTCCAGTTACAAGCAATTTACAGAGCATAAGAAATTTACAGTATATAAAACATTTCACAATCAAAGAATTACAGAAATCGGAAAATACAAGTCTAAGATAGAAAGTAGAAAGCATGCACAAAGTTAAGTATACAATAGTAATTATTTACAAAGAAAAATATAGATTCTTATAAGATTATTCATTTCATCAGTATTCTTAGTTGAGCTTAGCAGGTAGGTGCCTTGAAAGGATTTCTAGGTTAATTGAGGAGAGAGTGTACAAAATGAGCTTTAAAATAAATAACTCGTTTGTAGTTTTGAATGCTTGTTATATATTAATAGCTTAATGCTTTGTTATATACTAACAGATGGAACATACTACAGCTTGTAATAAGACACTTCTGGTATGACACAAAGAATTATATTCCCTGGTATTTGATGTAAAAATCACAGATTATATTTGATAGATTTTATTTATAAAATATTTGATGTTAGTTCAAACTCCTCTAATAAAGTGCAGAAATAAGATAGCAGATTGATTGCAAGAAATTAAAGTATATAATAAAAAGAATGAACTAGAATAACAATTTCCTGATATATAAGGGATGGTATATCTGTTTTTTCAAACAGCATAGTGCATATGGATTATTACTGAAGTTCAGAGTTCATATAAATGGTAAATGGCATAAGATAGATAGTATAAGCAGGAATAGAAAGAGATAAGGACAGACATATATATAGTTAGTAGATTGCTATATAAATACATATATATATATATATACACTGTAAATAAAATAAATAATAATATGCAACTTCTTAACCTTTATAATAATTGTGAAAATAACATCTGATAACCTTCTTATTGTAGTCTGAGGAGCAAGAAGAGGTTATAAGAGAAGATGGGCACAGTGATAACTAATCTGGCTTATTTAAAGTGAAATGGGACCTAAATAGCCTTCTCTCTCTTGCTTAATAACATATAAAGGGGCTTTCTTAAAATGATTCATGTTAAGATAGGAACATACATGCATGAAGCAGAAGCACAAGCTAAATGTAGTTAGGCTAATGGGGAGGTTGATATGTAGTTTGCTTGATTTTAACTACAAGCTAGGAATTTGTTATTCCATGGTAGAATGTTTTAAAGTTATATTGTTAGGTATTATTCAAATATTTTTTAAAGTTTTGACCATAACTGAATGTTCTTTATCATTATCTTTGAAGTTTATGATAGCTCTTTACTAAAAATGCATTTATGTAATATGTTGTCTTATAAATGTCTGATTTTAAATCTTTATCTATTAATATTAATGGATTAAATAATCCAGTAAAAAGGGGAAGCCTGCTGAAATACCTGAAGTTACATAAAGCTCAAATAGTACTTTTACAAGAAACACATTTGCTACATAAAGATATTAATAAATTATCATTAAAAAATTTTTTAATTCTAGCAAAATCTCGTTTTAGATTTAAAAGAAGAGGTATACTCGTTGTGTGGAAGAATTCCCCAGTTATGCCTAATGTAATGGATACTTCTGTCGATAAAAACAGTATGTTAAGCATTGTTGTAATCAAATGGAATAGGAAAATATATACTTTGGTAAAATCTTGTTGGATTCCTGGGGTTGGAGCTAAAGATGCAAACAATTATCTAGATGCTATAGCCTATTATATGAAAGGTGATGTCATAATGGCAGATGATTTTAATTGTATCTTATCTGATAAGGATAAGACCACTGCTAATAAGAAGCCTAGAATCACATCATCAGTTAAGCACTTATCAAATTTTGTAAACGTTATGAACTTAAAGGATATACAGTACATGATCTAAGAAAAGTAAATTTGCTTCAATACACCCATTATTCTTATAGATATGGAACTCAGACAAATATTGATAAAGTTTTTGTTAGTGGGGACATCTCATATGGCCACCTAGTGGGGGATGCTGTTTACGCACTGGAGCCGTGGCTGATGACACCCATAGAAATGCACACATGCCTGAACAAAAACTTCATAATGAGGCACACTCACAAACCAGAATCATAATAGAACATGTGTTTGGGATACTCGAGTCACGGTCCCTCTGCCTGGACATATCCGGTGGAGCCTTGCAGTACTCTCCAGCTACATGTACCCAAATTTTCATTGTATGTGCCATGCTACACAATATGATCCTGCGGAAACAGCTGCAGCAGGAACAGCATGGGGCAGGGCCACACAGCCCCCCACCATTGCCAAGGCCAGCACAGGCACAGACTGACTCGGAGGAGTAACAACCTGAGCCTGCCCCTGTAGGCAGAAGGATGCATGCCCAGTATGCCCAGGTTTTGGCAAAGAGGCAATACATAGCACATACACTGACATGGTAGGAACCCAGGGAATGACACCTCTCTCTCACTCGCACATACAGTAAAAGGGATGCCAAACATGACGCTACCGGTGCTTAACCATGTATAGGGAGTGTACTATGTGCATCCGACATAGTCAGCCCTCCAACACCAGTCTCAATACTGGCACAGCCACAAGGTAAGTCACTTTCCTTATCAATTGCTGAATGGAGTAGTATGTTCTGCTACTTGTATCTATGGTACAGATGTGAGCATGCAAGGGAATCAGGTGGCTGAATGGGATGGCAGCAGATAGTAGACACCTAAATGGGCAGCATGAAATCCATAACAAATACTAGTGTCAACAAAGTAGGCAGTACTAGACAAGGTGACAAATCCCACTGTAGGAAATGTGGTGGGCCAAATGTGTGTCCATAGGACACACACATGCATGTCATGAGGCTCACATACCCAACAACAGTCTCAGCCAGCAGGACAGGTGTAGATAACCACAAAGAAAGGCTGTGTTAAGGCCTCTAATTGATGGCAATGGAGAACAGCCCCCCTCCAGACAAGGTCAGGCAATTGGATGTTAGTTCTGAAGGGTAAGAAGTCTGAAACTGAAATTAGGTCAATAAAACCTAAGATCTGTACTCCACTGATATGCCTCTAGTCTGCATGATAGGTCAGAATACAGAATGAAATGGAAGCCAACAGAGTATCTGAAATACCAGTGCAGTCATAACAAATGTGTACAGTTGTCAGGTGTGCCCCCCCCCCCCACAATCCTAAGTAGAAATGCAGTAACATGTACGTGTGGGTATAATAACAGTGGAGCACAGATTACCTGAGCTTGCCAAATTAGCAGGATAGATTGTTGCACATGTACAATATGCAGGGCTCTGTGTGTTAGATTGTTGTGTGTTGTATTTTGTGTGGAAGTGGTCAGCATGTAGGCATGGAGGGTTGTGTCTCGGTGGCCTATGGCCAGTATTGTTGATGACAGGGCCAAGTTCTGACAACTGTAGTGCCAAACACAATGCATCCCAGCAAGACCCAATCCAGCAGTAATCCATACTAATTGTTTGGATGTAATATATGTCACCATCTGAAAGATGGACATGGCATGAATATGGGCCCAGACATACACAATACACAGGTGGAAGTAACGTAGACAGAGTATATAATATGTAACTGTCAAATGGACACACCTTTGGAATTGTACATACAGGTTAGCAGCACATTAATTGTCTGTGTAGTACGGAATACTGATGTAGTCTGGCCAAACACTGGCAGACCACAAAAGGCACAGTTATGAAGTACTGAGAAACTGCTGATGCCCCTGCACAAGACAGAATAAGGGGAATGCCCCATGCATATCTGTGAGTCAGCTGCAAGAAGCTTCCATAGCACACATGCACTCAGCTCACCCCAGCATCAGCCACAGCTTCATCACAGGTCATATCCCTGCTGTTGGGAATGAGTACAGTATGACCCCCACTTCTATATGGGAATACCCACAGAATGCAGCATGCTGAAGAGGTGTCCCATGCAGGTGTGTCCCTAGCTGTAAGCAGCACCCTGCCAGCATCCACACCAATGGATTAATAAGGATAGAAACTATTGCCATTAACACCTTGCACACCTACCCAGTCACCCCAGGGGAATCCAGTGGCTTGCAGACTGTAGGAGTGACAGAATGCACTGGCCTGCTACAGATGGCCTGTATCACTACCAAATACCCTACAGTCCTCTGTCAAAGGCCTGACACAGTCCACAGAACACAAATGCAAGGCCATGTTGACAAATCCCAGTAGCATGCCCACCATGTCCTACTGCATGAACTGTGGACCAACCCCTAAATACTGCTGGGGTGAAGGGATAACTATAGGGATACTTATCAGATATTGCTTGCATAATGTTAGAAAGAGGATAGAATAACAGAGGGGGGTTAGAAGCATGGACGCCATGGAGTGTGTGAAGTCTGAAACTCTGATGTTTGCCCATACTATCCCTGCCTGCAAACCCAGGAATGGGTGGCTACAAACCTGCTCGTAAACCACAATGTGAAGGAGAACTGACCAGATATATGAGCCCTGCCTCTGGGTAACCTGTGTGAATCTGTACAGCTGTAAGGTATGGCCACAACAGGATATGGCCATTCTGTCATGTCGATATATGTACAAGCAGGGGATCCTCAGCCACTACAGTACCAAGGTGCTGGACCATTTACACAGACCCATCAGCAAGTGTCTGCAGCTCCCCCCTCCAGAGCGGCATGAGTGTGCAAGAATATGTAGGCTGCAGATTGCAATACTGGACACAGCTTCATTCATCTTGTATTCCCCAGGAAATTACTGTGAGCAAATAAGTGTATCTGTCAGTAGTTGATGACATAATACATCACAGTGTAAAATAGTACATATGTCTGAATATGTCTGCTAACACCAAAACCATATAGCACAAGCAGCACAGACAAGGTTAGTTACAGTATCCCACTATCCTTTGCCCAATGTGACTCCATATTGTCAACCTATCTACAGATATCCTGCAGAAACAGGTTGCTAGCTGTAGGTGTAGACCACAAATGCTTGCACTGGAGTACAACCTATCTGGAATGGATTCACACATTAAATACAGAAGATCATACTGGGCATGCTCTCACAAATAAAGAAATGAAGCCCATGTCGGACAATAAAATACAGAAGAGTGGTGTGTCTTCCTTGACACCTGCTTTTGTGGACAGTCACATGTACTACACTTCCCTTATCCCTCCTTTATCACTGTTGCTGATGTCACTCACCTTCAAAGACACCTTTGGAGAGCTCTCCAACATGTAAGCTCCGTGGCACGTGCAGTAACTACATAACAATGTAATAGCAATAAATAGTCAGGTAGGGGTTTAAAACTCAGTACTGGTAAGTGTGTGTTATCAGTGTCCAGTGTGGGTGTTGCGGTGATTGTGTAAGGAGAGGGTCCATTGCAGTGTTGGTTTTGCCACATTATTATATTGAGGAGCTACATGTCCCATTGTCAACATTACAAGGCCAACATTTTCAAAACATTGCAGAGATTGTTGTCAACAATCCTCAGCCATAAATGTGCACAGCCATGTACAATTACCATGTGACAGTATGGATTAGTACACAATATAGGCAACCGTCATAATGCCCAGATACCACTCTCCACCCATGGATCATACACAAACAGGCTTGGCTCTTACTCTCCTACTTCCTTCCTTTCTTACTTTGTCTCTGTCTCTCTTTCTCTCTCTCACTCCCCCTCTGTTGAATGTGGAAAGGTACACCTGCTTTGCTTAGGCAGCAGCTTGAGTTTTGTAAGTGATGCTCATGATCAGCTGATGGCCTGCGCACGAATTGCAGCCAATCACTTGCTAATTGCATGTGGAACAGCTGTGGTATCATTCCTTTAGCCAATTGCATGGAAACACACTCCTATAACTAAGCACTTTATGTGGGTGTTGGCCCTTTTCCTTCACTGTGAGCAGGACTTCATGTGGGTGTTTGGCAAACAGCATCATAGAGGGTAGTTGGATATACCTCTTACAACATACACTGTGGAGACAGGCCAACAAACAGGTGGGGGATGTTCCAGACATGGGGATAGACTATAAGTATTGCTCTTCTACATTTGAAGTAATGTTGGTTTAACAAGGTTTGTATGGATATGGCTGTTCTACATGGTTTAATACCTGTCATGACAGTGTTATGTGGTTGAGGAAACTCTCACCTGTAGGGCTATCTGCAGACTGGCCAGAGTTTGGAGTCTTACATGTGTTGTGTTACTCACACATTTCCTATTTTTAGAAATGCATTAGCATACTCTGAGGATTGCAGTCAGTACATGGTGACATCCATGTGAGTTACTGACTTCATATCCCTCAGAAGACATATGTCACAACAAGTCCTGTTACACCAGTAAATGTATAGGTTTATCACAGCAACATGTAAATATTGGCCCTGTGTTTATGTCTCCAGCCACAAGTCTGTCAACCTTTGTACATATGTCATGCAGTAAAAGGTGCATATGTTCAGTATATCATTATTCACTGACAGCATACCTGATAACAAGCCAGTGAGATATCAGACTGCTAGACATGTTATGTATAGTAGGCCTTATATTTGAGGACAAAACCTGGACATTCTGTTGTAGTTAGGGTTGCCACCTTTTAAGCGGGCCAAAGTGGGGCATGAGGGTGTGGCCAACATTTCACTGGCCACACCCTCTACTGTGACATCACCACCAGAGTGGTGATGGAGATGCTGTTATGGGTACGACGGATGGCTGCTGGAGTGGCTAGCTGGTTGGTAAGAGTAGCAGCTGGATGGATGAATGACTGGATGGATGGATTGATGGATGGATGGCTGAATAAATGGATGCATGGCTGGATGGATGGCTGGCTGCATGAATGGATGGATGGCTGGCTGCATGGATGGCTGGCTGGCTGGATGGATGCAGGATGGCTGGCTGGCTGGATGGATGGAGGATGGCTGGCTGGCTGGATGGAGGAGGATGGCTGGCTGGCTGGAGGAGGATGGCTGGCTGGCTGGCTGGATGGATGGAGGAGGAGGATGGCTGGCTGGCTGGCTGGATGGAGGAGGAGGAGGATGGCTGGCTGGATGGAGGATGGCTGGCTGGTTAGCTGGCTGGAGGAGGATAGCTGGCTGGCTGGCTAGCTGGATGGAGGAGGAGGATGGCTGGCTGGCTGGAGGAGGATGGTTGGCTGGCTGGAGGAGGATGGCTGGCTGGCTGGCTGGATGGATGGATGATGGAGGATGGCTGGCTGGCTGGATGGATGGATGGAGGAGGATGGCTGGCTGGCTGGATGGAGGAGGAGGATGGCTGGCTGGATGGAGGATGGCTGGCTGGTTAGCTGGCTGGAGGAGGATAGCTGGCTGGCTGGCTAGCTGGATGGAGGAGGAGGATGGCTGGCTGGCTGGAGGAGGATGGTTGGCTGGCTGGAGGAGGATGGCTGGCTGGCTGGCTGGATGGATGGATGGATGATGGAGGATGGCTGGCTGGCTGGATGGATGGATGGAGGAGGATGGCTGGCTGGCTGGCTAGCTGGATGGAGGAGGAGGACGGCTGGTTGGCTGGCTGGCTGGCTGGCTGGCTGGCTGGCTGGATGGAGGAGGAGGATGGCTGGCTGGCTGGATGGAGGAGGATGGCTGGCTGGATGGATGGATGGATGGATGGAGGAGGAGGTTGGCTGGCTGGCTGGCTGGCTGGCTGGAGGAGGATGGCTGGCTGGCTGGCTGACTGGCTGGAGGAGGAGGAGGATGGCTGGCTGGCCGGCTGGCTGGATGAATGGATGGATGGATGGAGGAGGATGGCTGGCTGGCTGGATCGCTTGTTATAAAAAAAAAAAATCTCAGTCATTTTTTTAGCAGCTGTAGAAGCGCTTAAAACAAAGCGCTCCTACAGCCACAATCTTTTCAGGGCTCTTCCTGCCCCATTCCCCACCCCTTTCATGAATTGCAGCCAATTGCTGCATGAATTAAAGCACCCGGACCTAACAGGCAGCAGCTTTGCCTGCAGGTCCAGGTTGGTGACGTAACTGAATTGCCATGAAAAAGCCGAAAGTAATTGCAACTTTTCCACAGCAATTCAGTGGGATCACAAAACCTGGACTTTTCAGGTCCCACTACTTGATACAGCGGGCAACGGGATAAGGTGGCTTAACCTGTGAGTGTCCTGCTGACAACGGGATGGGTGGCAACCCTAGTTGTAGTGTGTACAGTAGTGAGGTCTGTGTACTTATGGTGATTGTTGACAGAGTGTGTATTAGGTTCATAGGTTCATAGGTTTATACTAGGCTATCTGCCCTAAGGCATTTATAAGCCTAGCCCAAATTTTTGTGGCTTACGCCACCCCTTATATGAAAAAATACTGTGCCCATTAGTTTGTTGTGCCTCTGTCCAGCAGTGACACAGAGATGATTCCCGAGGTAAACCTACGATCTCCCATCCACAGGTCTAGATATCTCTTGAACAGAGTCAGCGAGGTGCTCTGCCTCACATGGACCGGGATTTTATTCCACAGCATAGGGAGTCTCTGAGTGATAAATCTATCCCTCCAGCACGTCCTATTTATATCCGTGCTAAGGTTTAAGTCACTTGCTCTAGTGGTTTTGGTGGATTTGGATTTTTTGAGGTGGAGCATGTCCATTAATTCCGGGTTGGACATGGCCTTGTATGTCAGGCACATGTCACCTCTGAGCAGACGGTATGCGACTGAATAGAGCTGGAGTTTCTTCAATCTGGCAGCATATGACAGATTTTGGAGTCCCTTTATCCTTTTGGTGAGGAACTTTTGGGGTCTCTCCAATTGCTGCAGATGTCGGGTGAGATACATCCCGAATGGGGCATTGTACTCGATCATTGGTCTGATAAGTGAAGAGTACAGGGAACAATAACCTCACTAGATCTGGATGTGAATCCCTTCATGATCAGGTGGGCAATGTAGAAGGTCTTTCTAACCACTTTAGCAATGTGAGTGTCAAAAGAAAGGCCACTGTCAACCTGGGTCCCCAGGTCCCTGATAACCTCTTCTGTGCTTAGTGGATTGCCACCTATATGGTAGCTTGGGGTTACCTTGTTTTTCCCGAAGGGTATGACTATACATTTTTTGGCGTTTAACTTCAGGCCATGGCTCTGGCACCAGCTATCTGTTTCCGTGAGTCCCTTCTGAAGGATATCCGTGTCTGATGCACTTTCCACTATGGCGCCCAGTTTGCAGTCGTCTGCAAACTTTGTCAGCCAAAGTCCTCCTATGTTGGCCTGTACTTCTGAGAAGTAGATGCCAAACAATAGGGGGCCAAGGACCGAGCCCTGTGGGACACCACTTGTGACCGGCTTGGAGTCTGACACAGCTCCAGCAACTCTAACCCTGTGGGTTATGTCCTTAAGCCAGTTTGCAACCCATCTTGTGACATATGGGTTTACATTTAAGCTGGTAAGTTTTTCTACAATACCCGAGTGGGGTATTGTGTCGAAAGCCTTTGCAAGGTCAAGGTAGGCTGTATGGACTGCCTTTCCCTCATCAATGGCCTTGGTGACTGTTTCGAAGAAGTTGACCAAGTTCAAAAGGCATGATCTTCCCTTGACAAAGCCAAACTGGGTCGGGTCCAATGTCTGCAAGTCCCCTATATCTTTGTTTATGAGCTCCATTATGATCCTCTCCATAGCTTTGCAGACTAGACTTGTTAAGCTTATGGGGCGGTAATTACCAGGGTCCGTAGAGGCGCCTTTGTGGAGTGGGACAACAGTTGCCGTATGCCACTCCTTGGGCACGTATCCTGTGGTAAGGCTGAGATTAAACAGCTGCCTTATGTGCGGGTTTAATTCCTCATTTAGCTCGTGTAGCACACAGCCGGGGACACCATCCGGTCCCATTGATGCTGTGTTTTAGCTTTAGAGAGAGCAGCTTTCACCTGCATTTGAGATGTCCGGGAGGCTACACTCGGCTGGGATAGTTATCTCTCCTTTAGGGGAGAGGGTGAGGTTTGCACTGAACCTGTCTGCCAGTATGTTGGCAATGTCTGTGGGTTCAGTGATTTTTGTATCATTTTGGACTAATTCTGAGCATATCTGGGAGTTTCCACCCAGGTTCCTAACATAGCTGAAAAAGGCCTTATGATTGTCCTTTGAATCCATGGCAATTTTTCTCTCAAAATTGGCCTTAGTTGATTTTATGAGTGCTCGTATTTTTTACTAATAATGATCAGGGTGACTTCCCTTTTATGGATTTTGTTCTATCATGTAATAGCTTTCTCCTCTTATTGTAAAGTTTGTTAATGGCTGGGGTCCACCAGACTGGACGCTTGCCCTTTGTGGAAAGAGTCTTGGTTTTATTTGGGATTGCCTGATCCATGCAGTCCTGGAGGTGTTCATAGAAGGCATTTGTAAGGGCTTCCGCAGCTTGGGTTGTGGTTTCCACTGGCTCAGGGGCCTTGAAGGATACCACACCAGTCTTGAGTAGTGTGAAGTTTGCTTTAGAGAAGTTCTTCACTATGGTCTTTTGTTTGGGGTGGGGCGGGATGTGGATTTCCAGTGAGATTAGTTTATGATCAGATCTCACCAATGAGGGATATACTTCGTGTGGAGCATTTTGTCCCCATGTTTGTGACAATGAGATCTAGTATATTTTCTCCTCTCGTGGGAACAGTGACTAGCTGTTCCATGGCATTTGAATTTATGAATTCCAGGAACCGTTGGGCTAGAAAGTTAGGGCTTGAGTAATGTTCCCAGTCTATATTCGGGTAGTTGAAGTCACCCAATATGATGGTGTTTGGAGATACATTTATACCCTCCAGTGTCTTCAGGAAGGCTGTGTGGGGTTCCTGAGTTTGAGAGGGTGGCCTGTAGCATGCTACAATTTGTAGAGCAGTTTTGCCTATGGTTAGTTGCACCTGGATGGTTTCCGAAGCTTTGTGCGTTGCCACTAACCTGGAGGTGTGGGTATCCTTTATGAATATGGATACACCCCCTCCTTTTGTGGTGTGGTCCGGGTTTTGGGGCGGAACGCATGATATGAGGTAAAACCTAATAGTGCCGGGTGCTCTCAGGAGCCTTGAACCAGGTTTCAGTTACAGCACAGACATCGATGTTCTCCATACTGAGAAGGGCCTTGAGTGCGTGCATTTTGAGATTTAGACTTCTGGCATTGAGCAGCATTACCCTCAGTTTCTTCCCATTTTGTTTTCTAGGGTGGTAGGTTTAGAATTTGAGCCTTGCCTAAAAAGGCACTATGGGGTGGCAAGAGCCTTAGCCAATATCCGGAATCCCAGGGTGACAGGTGCAAGCCGTCCCTTGCAGCGTGGCTTGTCAAGCATGTCATCCCAGGCAGACAGACACTGGATCCCCTTTGAATGACACCAGACATTAAGCCAATTGTTAAAGCTGATCATCTTGTCTCTATATTGTGGCATCATTCTTGGTGAAGGAAGGATACTGCTCAGGGTTAGGGTCATACCTGCCTGGGCTACATAATCAGAGAGCTCCTCTATGTCTCTTTTCATGTAGTCCAGGGAGTGTCTCAGGTCGTACACACCAGCATGGACAATGACTGTGTCATATTTGTACTTGCCGTGGAGTGACCCGAGTGCTTGTGTTATGTGGCGGATTCTAGCCCGATAGGCAGCTTACTGTGACCCTCTCCTTGTTCAGCCTGGTGAGTGGGACGTCAGTGTGTCTGACTATGGAGTCACCTATGACAAGTATGTTTGGTGTTGTATTTGGCCTTAAGGGCTGTGACTGCTTTGCACACTGCTTTTGTGGTTTATGTGTTGCTTGTGGGGTGTCTTGAGGTAGCAGTTGTTTGGGTGTCTGCTTTGGAGGCCTCTGCTGTTTAGGTAAATTTTACTCAGAGCCTCCGAGTATGTCTTTGTGTGTTTATGTGTTTGATTCAGTGGAGTGGTAGCATTATGTGAGGCTGGTTTTGTGGTGTGTGTAGTTGCCTTCTCCTCCTGTCTGGTCTTGCCAGTCCTGAGTTGAGAGAGCTCAGCCTCCAGTTTGGCTAAATAGCTGCATCTCTCGCAAGTATTTGTGTTATGTGGGAGGAGGAGAGGGTTGTCTGTGTACATGAGGCAGTTATAACATTGCCTCAAGATTCCCAGATTCACCAGCTGGACCGGAGAGAAGATTGACAACTGACCTTTGGACATGCTAGAATAATATTGGGAATTCCTTAATTGAAAACAAGGGCCAGTGGGGAGTGAGGGTGTAGTGCTTTTAATTTTTAGTGCTGACTTATAAACTTGAGTGCAATGTGTTACAAGTAACTAAATGCAAAAACGACAAACAGTAACTTTCTTTCAAGTGAAACAAGGAAATAAGTACAGTAAGCAATGCAGATATCACTAGTGATCCACAGAAGCGCTGAGAAGTTGTGTATTAGGTGGAATTAGCTTCCAGGGAAATAACAAGCAAACAAACAACAAGCATATAAACAAAGCTAGATTCAGCAGGCCTGGATCTAGTCTATGCTAGAGCAAACAAGGTGAACCAATTTCAGTAAGATACAGTTCAAATATTTAGGCACTATAAACCTTTAACCAGAAATTCCCAGCTCAGAAGGGCAGAGTCCAGCCTCTTCTCCCACAAGAGTGCAGACCACAAACCTTCTTAATGTAAAATAACTGGCCTGAAGCCCAAGTGCCTAAACCAGAACTAATACACTTGGACACTGGGCTCTCAATCAGCAGTTCCCAACTTAGAAGGATGAAAGCTACCTGTCCTGCCACCACAGTGCTTGCCACAAACCTTCCTAATGTAAAACAACTGGTCTGAAGCCCAAGTGCTTAATCCAAAAGACTTGAATGATAGCTACACTTTAATCAAGTTACAACCAAGCAGTAATAAATACCATTGAATACTTTAGAGAATGTCTGGATTAGTGCTCAAGTTACACAAACAAAGCTAGATCCAGCAGGCCCGAATCCAGTCTATGCCACAGCAAACAAGGCACCAACTTCAGTAAGAAACAGTTCAGATATGCATGCACTATAAGCCTTTAACCAGAAATTCCCAGCTCAGAAGGGCAGAGTCCAGCCTCTCCTCCCACAAGAGTGCAGACCACGAACCCTCTTAATGTAAAATAACTGGCTTGAAAGCCCAAGTGCTTAAACCAGAATTAATACACTTTTAGAATAACAGACACTGAGCCCTCAATCAGCAGTTCTCAACCTAGAAGGATGTAAGCTACCTGTTCTGCCACAACAGTGCAGACCACAAACCCTCTCAGTGCAAAACAACTAACTGGTCCGAAGCCCAAGTGTTTAAACCAAAAGGCTTAGAATGAGTTACACCAAGCAGTAATAAATACAATTGAGTATTTTAAGATGATGCAGAAGTAAAAAGAAGTAGGTAAAAACACAAGTACAGTAAAAGCAGATGAAAATTTTTTTTTTTTTTTTTTTTTTCTGAACAAGTGCTGAGATCAAAGAAACAGATTTGAGTGCTGAAACTAGAAAACTGGCTAGTTATAAGAAAAAAACAAGCTAGAAGGCTTCCCTCAAACACAGAAGGGCTTGGGGGCTCAGAAGCCTACAAATAGTCTGTACCACTTAACAAGAAAGGCAGGAAATAAGCTTAATTTTTTTTTCTATTTCCCAGATGCTCTCTTTGTACACAGTAGGAGTGCCTGAAATCAGAATATGATCTCACTGCACTCAGTTGAGTGAGCAAATGAGATGGGCCCAGAGGCAGGCTGAGGGGCGGGCAGTTTCAATGCCATAACTGAAGAGCAGAATAACTTCAGATAAAAATTCCTTCAACACTCAAATTAAATACTGTATTTTTAAAAAAAAAGAGCAGATAAAGGTACTTAAATTCTCTTATACGTCCAGTTGAATATAACCAAGTTCTTAGCTGGCCAAGCTGAAGTTTTAAAGCAGGAATTATTTCACATGCACCAGTTTAAATATGCAAGGACAGGACATCAAAGAATGTGGCTACCCCCCACACCTGTAATTACTAGCAAATAACAAAATTCAGCCAACACTAGCTTCAGTTCAAGTTACTGAAGAGCAGAATAACTTCAGATAAAAATTCCTTCAACACTCAAATTAAATACTGTATTTTAAAAAAAAAAGAGCAGATGTACCTTGAATATGTACCTTGGCCTGTGTACAGACTTTGGTAGATGTCATTGTTCTTGGTCCTGTTCTATCTGATGTTGCCTGCTGCTCCAGTGTATGGTACCCTATCGGCATACATGTTTGTAGGGCCAGACCGACACATGTCCCATACCTCAGTCAGGCATTGGAATCCACTGTGTATTGGCCCAGTATATGTAGGGTTAGTGTGTGAGTGGTACATATGAGGATGGTGTTGTTCACACAGTCCATATACTGTAATATTAATTACGCTTACCATATGTGACTGTGGCTGTGTTCAGATTGGTTGTGGGTATGCACTTTCACACTGGTGTCTGTTACTCCATGCTGTTTCATGCCTGTAGAGCCTGCTATATTTGCAAGTACATGTGTATTCCCCCTTAAGAAATGTAGGTCAGTGTTGTGGCAGTCTGCTTGTAGTTTGCAGAGTGCTTTGTGACATGCCTAGCAGCTCAGTGTACTTACCCGGTGCGATGTTATGTCCAGATATTTGTCAGATGTACTGTTGCCGGGCCACCATAACTGTTGTGTATTTCTGACAAAGCAGTGGGATGCTGTACAGATGTATGTCACTAACTAGTGGGTAGTATTTGGGCTTGTGACCTCTGCTCCTCCAGTTATTATGTGTCAGGACAGACAGGAGTGTGTGAATGCATAAACTGTGTGAGCTTATCTATTCCAGTATTTTTGTGATATCCCCATTTACATGGCTGTAAACATCCATTTTGTCAGGCTTGGTCCACATGTCTTGCACTAAGGGGTTCTGTGTATACCTTTGGACTGACCAGAATGTGTCAGACTGTCCACATTTATTGGTCTGACAAACGAAAAACTGAAGAAAAGAACACACTGTGAACAAGCACCAACACTTCACTCAGCTCGATGAAGAAATAAATGTAAAAAGCCGTTCTTATTCACTTTAATACCAAAACTCTTTTTTGCGTTTCTCTAGTGCACATCCTTTACAACAGAAAAAATCTGTTGTTAAGGGACAATTGGTTCGAGCAGCCCTGATGGTTTCCTGTGAAGCTGACTTTCAACAGGAATGTTTAAATCTTAGGAATATGTTCCTTAACAGGGGTTACCCTTCCAAATTTTTGGATGGTATTATAAATGAAGTCCAGTTAAAAAGGTCCCAAGGTGTATACAAGCCTATTTTGAACAACTGTCCTATAAATGAATCATTTAATATAGGCACCTTGAGTCCTCCCCTTACAAATGTGGTTAATGAACTAGGGGAAGGAAGGAATCATCAGAACAGGACCTTCTCAATTTCATTTGTTTTTACATACAGCCCTGAGGCTGAGGAGATTAGGTCAATAGTTGAAAAATACTGGCATCTCTTCTCAGTGGATAACTCCGACTATTACATATAGGAAGGGACAGAACCTAAAGAAGTTGATGGAAACTACCATAAAACCATCCAATAGGCACGTAGGAATATATAGGTGTGATGCACGCAGATATTGTATTTATATTGAAACAGGTAAAAAATTTCGAGTAAGGAACTACAATTTTTATACTAAGGGCAAGTTCAATTGTAATTCCAGGTCAGTGGTATACCTTGCACAGTGCAATGCCTGTCTGGCTTTCTACATCGGTAAGACCGATCGTAGATTGCGTGACAGGTTTACAAGCACATCTATGCTATTGGTAAACAAAACATGGATAATGCTCTAGCTAGGCACTGTAAAGATAACCACGGCCATGGTTTTAAATTTAGAGTCATAACACAGGTAGCTACACATGAGAATGGGAGGTATTTAGATAGTAACATTGTTAAGTTACACCTCGAAGAATATGAATTGAAATGGCAGTTGTTACTAAACTCCTGTGCCCCCCCAGGTATCAATGAAATTTATTCTTTAGCAAGTATATTAAAATTAAAAAGCTTGCTTAGGTAAAAATGTTTTAGGTAATTTCCTAGGTATTTTTACATGCTATTTGGTTGGATGGTTGGTTATTTATTTTATTTTATTGACAAAGTATTAATATGAAATAATGCAGTCATGAATTAATTTTTTTATTATGCTTTTATATACCTTGTTTTGTATAGATTATGGTTTCATAATACTGCATAGTAATTAGGTCAGGGATGGGTGTTAGTTTTATTATATATGCACATATATTTACATTTATTCTTAGCAAAAGTAATAATTTCTATTGTGTCATGATGTTTGTAAAGTCTTGAAGTTTTTAGGTTCATTTTGGTCTTGTTAGCAAAACAATGCAACTGTGAAGTGTAATTTTAAATGAGTGCTGTGATCCATTTGCAGGCAATTAATCAATTAACTGTTCATGATATAGAGTGGATTTTTGCTGGGCTGTTTTTGTTCTTGCTCTACATCTGAAGAAGTTTGGATATTTCCCAAACGAAAAGCGCTTAATTTTATTTTGTTTTGGTATTAAAGTGAATAAGAATGGCTTTTTACATTTATTTCTTCATCGAGCTGAGTGAAGTGTCGGTGCTTGTTCACCGTGTGTTCTTTTCTTCACATTTATTGGTCATATCTCTGCTGTAATCCACAGGATCATTACTGTGATTTGTGTGGTACAGCATTATGATGATCTTATGATGTCTGTTAGTAACTGATGGCGTACATGTCAATATCACATGTGACTTCCCACACATTTCTGTTAAGACAACCCCTGTTGCAGTAGCAACATTCTACATTTATACCTGCAATACTTACATGACATCCACTTGCACTAAGAGGTTGTGACTACTGGTGCTGAGGTTTGACTCCACTACATGTTATGGACATATGTTATACATATATGTATATATATATATATATATATATATATATATATATGTTCATAGGTAGGTACTAGGCTATCTGCCCGAAAGCATTTATAAGCCTAGCCAGAATGTGTTGGCTTTCGCCGCCCCCTTAGATTAGTTCCCTGTGCCTCTGTCCAGCAGAGCCACTGAAGTGATCCCCGGGATAAACTTTCTGTTTCCAATCCACTCGTCAAGGTTTCTCTTGAAGAGTGATAGTGAGGAGCTCTATCTAATGTAGATTGGAATCTTGTTCCAAAGCATGGGAAGTCTCTGGGACAGACGTAGCTCCCGCAACTCTCACCATGTGGGTTCTGTCTGTGAGCCAATTGGCAACCCATCTTGTGACATAGGGGTTTATGTTCAGGCTGGTGAACTTGTCTATACTACCAGAATGGGGAATGGTGTTGAAGGCCTTTGCGAGGTCTAGGTAGGCTGTGTGTACCACCTTTCCCTTGTCTATAGCCTTGGTAACTGTCTCAAAGAAGTCCACCAGGTTTAGGAGGCATGATCTGCCCTTAACAAAGCTGAACGGGGTAGGGTCCAGTGTTTGGACGTTCCCAATGTCTCTGTTAATGAGTTCCATGATGATGCGCTCCATAGCCTTGTAGACCAAGCTAGTCAGGCTTATAGGGCAATAGTTCCTGGGGTCTGTTGTGGCTCCACCTTTGTGGAGTGGAATAACCATTGCTGTGCACCACTCTATGGGTATGTATCCTGTGGAGAGGCTGAGTTTGAACAGTGTGTTTAGGTGAGGGGTTAGTTCATCTTTGAGCTTGTGTAGGACACAGTCTGGGACACCATCTGGTCCCATTGATGCTGTGTTTTTGGCTTTGGAGTGGGCTATTTTAACCTGAGTGTCTGGGATTTCAGGGGCTCTACATTCTTCTAGTATGGTTATGGGCCCTTTTGGGGGTGAGTGGGGGGTGAAGTTTGCACTGAACCTGTCTGCCAGGATGTTGGCAATATCATTTGGTTCAGTGTATTCTGTGCCATTCTGCACTAACTCCGAGCAGATCTGAGCATTGCCACTTAGATTCTTGACATAGCTAAAGAATGCCTTGTAGTTATCTTTGGATTCCTTGGCAAGTTTACTTTCAAAGCTCGCCTTGGATGATTTTATGAGGGATTGTAGTTTCTTGCTGATACTGATCAGGGATGTCTTCCCTTCTTGTAATTTTACTCTTTTCTGTACTAGTTTCCTCTTTCTATTGTATAGCTTGTTTAAGGCAGGAGTCCAACAGATTGGTTTCCTTTTCTTGGAGGAGTGAGTCTTGGTTTTGCTTGGGATAGCATGATCCATGCATTCTTGTAGGTGCCCGTAGAATGCATTAGTAAAGGATTTAGCAGCTTGGGCACCGTTATCCTTTTGCAAGGGGGCTTTGAAACTTTCCACCTCCGTCTTAAGTAACATGAAGTTTGCTTTTGAAAAGTTTTTCATAGTGGTTTCCTTGTCTGGGGGTGGGGGTGGAATGTGCATATCCAAAGTGATTTGTTTATGGTCAGATCTAACCAGCGAGGGGTTGACCTCTGGTGTGGAACACCGGTCGCCCACGTTGGTGATGACTAGGTCCAATATGTTGTCACCTCTGGTGGGAGTGTTGACCAGTTGTTCCAGGGCATTTGAGTTTATAAATTCTAGGAAATGTTGGGCAGGGGAGTTAGTACTTGAGTAGTTCTCCCAGTTAATGTTTGGGTAGTTGAAATCACCCAATATTAGGGTGTTTGGTAGGACCTTTATGTTACCCAGTGTTTCCAGAAATGCAGATTGGGAGTCCTGAGACATGGTGAGTGATCTGTAGCAAGCTACAATTTGAATTGCAGTTTTGCCCATTGTTAGTTGCACATGGATAATCTCTGAAGCATCATGCTGTGCCACTAACCTGGAGGTGTGGGTATCCTTGATGAATATGGATACTCCCCCGCCTTTTGGATTTCGGTCCAGGTTCTGTGGCCAAAATGTATGGTATGAGTTGTAGCCTGCTACTACTGGGGTGCTCTCTGGAGCCGTAAACCAGGTTTCTGTTACTGCACATATATCAATTTTCTCCATACTGAGGAGTGCCTTGAGTGCATGAATTTTGAGGTTTAGACTTCTGGCATTGAGTAGTATTACCCTCAGATTTTTTGTTACTTGTGCTATTTACAGCAGTGGGTTTGTCTTTTGAGCCTTGCCTAAAAAAGGCACTATGGAGGTGGCAAGAGCCTTGGCCAGTATTCGAAAGCCTAAGGGTGAAAGGTGCAAGCTGTCTCTAGTGAAGCAGCATGGCTTGTCGAGCATGTTATCCCAGGCAGACAGACACTGGATCCCCTTTGAATGACACCAGAAACTTAGCCAATTGTTGAAATTGATAATTTTTTCTTTATGCCGTGGTATCATTCTTGGTGAGGGCAGGATGCTACTCAGGGTCAGGGTCATACCGGCCTGGGCTACGTGATCAGAGAGCTCTTCCATGTCTCTTTTCATGTAGTCTAGGGAGGTACAGCTCAGGTCATTCACACCAACATGGACAATGACAGAGTTGTATTTGTACTTGTTCTGGAGTGACCTGAATGCTTGTATTATGTGGCAGATCCTGGCACCTGACAGGCAGCTAACAGTAACCTTCTCTTTATTCAGCCTAATGAGTGGGACGTCAGTGTGCCTGACTATAGAGTCACCCATTACTAGTATGTTGGGTATGTTATTTTGCCTTGAGGGCTGTGATTGCATGGCACACTGGTTTTGTGAAGTATGTGTTTCATGGTTTGTGTTGGGGGTGGAGGTTGCTTGGATGTCTGCTTTGGAGGGCTCTGTTGCTTTTGCAGATTTTTATTTAGAGCCTTCGAGCATGTTTTCGTGTAATTACGTGTGTTTTTTACAGGTGCCGGTTTAATGGGTCTATGTGAGACAGGTGGTGTGATGCCAGTATTTCCCTTCTCCTCTTGACTGTCTGATCCAGTCTTGGGTTGAGAGAGCTTATCCTCCAGTTTGGCTGTATAATTGCATCTCTCACATGTATTAGTGTTTCGTAGTAGGAGGAGAGGGTTGTCTGTGTATATGAAGTAGTTGTAACATTGCCTCAAAATGCCCAGATTCACCAGTTGGTCTGGAGAGTACACCTGAAACCGCCCTTTGGACATGCTTGGATAGGTAAAGTAAACTGTTTTACTGAATGGCTGGTAAGTTTGAATAGAGAGCCTTGTCCTTCTGCAGTGCTAGGGTTTATAAGTGCTTGCTATGAGTTTTGAGCAAGTGCTGGCTGAGAAATGAATGGCTTGAGTACTTAAGTTGAAAGTGTGTCTAGTTCCAAAGGAAAAATTGAAGAGGAGACTTTGTGGAGCCAGGAATAGATATACCCTAGCTAACTGGCAAATGTGTTTTTTTATAGCAGGGAAATGAAAGAGATAGAAATTAGCCCAAAATGGCCAATAAACTACTACTTTCTGGGCTGAAACCACTCCTCCAGGGACAGATAGGCTGCTCAAAGCTCCCCTCTCTCACAGGTGAACAGAGAAACTTCCTTCTATCCAAGTAAGGTATGGGCAAACACAGAGATTTGTAACACAGCCCTGAAGTCAGCACTAACCTGAAAACTGGACTATATATATATATATATATATATATATATATTTTTTTTTTTCAGATAATAAAGCAGATGCAATAAAAAAAACCTCTTTAAATGCGCATAAAAAGATGCTTATTGTTATATATCTCAGTTCAGAGTTGTAGTCAATGCCCCTAGTAATAAAGTAGGAAGAAACACAAATACAGTAAAAGCAGATGAATAAAGTATAATTTTATATATATATATATATATATATATATATATATATATATATATATATATATATATATAAAACAATAGAAAACAAACAATCTGATTTAAACAAGTTACCCTATTAACCAGAAAAAAACTCAAAACTGAGCCCTGTTCCAGCAGTCTTCAGTCAGACAAGTTCTAACTGCATACTCCCACTACTAGGGTGCAGGGGAACCTTCTCCAAAAAGATGGCCTGGACCAGTGCTCAAGTTATACAAACAAAGCTAGATTCAGCAGGCCTGAATCTGGTCCTATGCTACAGCAACAAGGCGCACCAATTTCAGAAAGAAACAGTTTGAATAAGCAGGCACAATAAGACTGTGACCAGAAATTCCCAGCTCAGAAGGGCAGAATCCAGCCTGTCCTCCCACAAGAGTGCAGACCACAAACCTTCTTAATGTAGAATAACTGGCCTGAAGCCCAAGTGCTTAAACTAGAACTCATACACTTTCAGAATAGCAGACACTGAGCTTTCAATCAGCAATTCCCAGCTTAGAAGGATGTAAGCTACCTGTCCTGCCACAACAGTGCAGACCACAAACCTTCTTAATGTAAAACAACCGGTATGAAGCCCAAGTGCTTAAACCAAAAGACTTAGAATAACAGTTACAATTTAATCAGGCTACTACCAAGCAGCAATAAGTGCAGCAGAATAAATAAAATTGACTACTTTTAAGAAGAGGCAAAAGCGAAATAAAGTAGGAGGAAACTTTTTTGGTAAAGTGCAATGAGAGAGGGAGGAAGAACCTAAGTGGGTTGACCTTCTCAAATCTTCTCTCTGTATTATGTAGAGTGAACACTAGACTCAGAATATGATCTCACTGTATTCAGTTAAGTGAGCAAATGAGATGGACTCAGGAGGAGTGTTCAAATACAGACTTACAGGACGGGCGGGCAATTCCAGATCCACCAACAATAACACCAAAACAAGAACAGGGAGAGTAGGTGAGGACAAACAAGAAGAAGAATAAGTACAGTTGTACAGATTACAGAGATATTAAATCAAAATGCAGACAAAAATGAGAATAAACACTTATCTTTTCTCAATATCACAGCTGGCAGAAGGTCAAATCTCTCTGCAGCAGCCAACAGGTACATATAGATTTGTACACACACACACACACACACACACATATATATATATATATATATATATATATATATATATATATATATATATATATATATATATATATATATATATATATATATATATATATATATATATATATATATATATATATATATATATATATATATATATATATATATATATATATATATATATATATATATATATATATATATATATATATATATATATACACACATATATGTATATAGATACAGATAGATCTATATATGACCATATATATATATATATATATATATATATATATATATCCATATTCTTGTTATGTGTACACATGAGTGTTGTATTTACCTTCCCAGACGTATCCCACCATATTTATCTGATATTTATACAGATATAACATACTGATTTAACAATATGTCCACTAACAAGTACTACACAATTGTAGAAGTCAAAGCAGTTGTTCACTACTATTCAGCATGTGTACTGACAAATATATTGGAAAAAACAATAAATATCTTCATAGCTGTGATGGCTTAGTGGTCAATTGCTCTGACTATAGTGTACAGGGTCCTGGGTTCAAGACCTGCAAGGGCTGTATATATTGTTGCTAGGCAGAACAAGGACTGTTGGATACAGAGTGGTTAAGACAGTTTTTAGCAGCTTTAAGTGGATTTGCATGGGTTTGCGCAACAGTAAGTGGTGCTAATGTACGTTTAAACATATAGGCGCTTAAACCATTTCAGCTTCACTTACCAGTCAGCAAATCTGCTTAGCATTTATATTGCAGCAATGCTAAAACCTGCTAAGCATGGCTCAGCCCTGGTAACTAGTGGTCACATTCCAGTCTGATAAAATAGCAGGGTAATGACATATTTAATAAGTGTATTTAATTCCATGTACATAACATGTATCTATGTACTGTCATTGCAGTAACAAGGGGAGTGAGTCTACTGTCTGGGACACCTGAGGATATATGACTTGTACAACACTCTTTTCCATTTGAATGTGTTTCATACATGGGTAGTATCCCAAGTTATATGCAGTCACACTGGCATGTAGTGTATCATTATGTTACTACTGTTGACAGTGCTTTCCCAAGTAAGAATAGATTGCAGATTATAGTACTGGAACCAAACAACCCTGCATGCAAAGATGGACTCTGAGTCCTGACTATCATTTTCTTGGTGTGTGAGCTGTGTGTCATTAAGTATTTGCTACTGGATATTGATCTGACATGTGGATATTAACTGTAGAGTACTGTGTGCATAGGACATGTCATTGAGGGCTGCTGTCATGTAGTAATGGCATACCTATCAGTGTCAGACATCTATCTGTCAAAACATTCATCCTAATGCATAACCAGTTGGCTAGCTGATGTCTGTCTGTCCTCTGTACAGATGTGCAGATGTCAGGTATCCATCTTGGCTGTTTATAGGCAATCTGTGCTTGACTGACACTGACATGTCTGCCCAGCTGTGTTATGAATGCCACAGCTAGGAATATTCACCCTGTATGCACCACATGCCATAGATACCTCAACTACACTGCCACAGTCAACAGAACATGCTTGGGTACAGGAGTCCTAGACAGACACTGACCATGTTATGTAATACATGTTGCATACATGTCAATTGGAGCACCTCACTGGCTCTCTGCAAGAGGCAACCAGATGATTGGATGTTGCATTTAACTCTCACCCTGAGGATCACTCACATGGTATCAGTTGATAGATGGCCTGCTGACAAATGGCAGGTTGCATGATACCACTGTGCCCACATCCCCTACTCTTCTCAGCTCTCCTTGGAAAATATCCTGGTACACACCTAGGAACACCTGCACCTATGGCCCCCAGTACTGACAAATGTGCCAGTGTGCATTACTGAGAATAACAGTGTCTGTGTGTTTGTAAACCTGTAGTTGATAATACCCTGAGGGCCTTCACACCCACTACACCTCCCCATTGCCATAGTTAGATATAGCTGCTGCTGTAATGGACATTACATGTACCTTGTTACACTCTTCACCCTATGGGCTACCTGGAGCTTGCAGTACCAGCAGAACACTGTTGTACAAATGGGTAGATAGGCATGGGTTACCCTCTGAGTCCTGGCAAGTGTATGTATGTGTGCAAGTGTGTATATTTGTAGGATATAGCATTCTGAGGCCACATTCTCCTAATACAATACACCTTGCCATACAGTATAAGAGACAGTGATGTTGCTGACCATAGGAGAGCCATGACAAAGCATCACCCTACTATCCCTGTGGTATGTGCAATAGATGCATATCCCTATAGTAGCACTCTTGAGATAGACAAGGGGTTTTATTGCAGTCCTGGTCAATGTGTGATTGTGGGTATGTCAGAGTATTATCATGGGTTTTAGTGAGTACAATATCCAATGTGGGGTGTGGGTGCTGGGTATACTGTCTTTATACCATGTTACCTCAGTATGTGTCCCAAGGTCCACTGTATGGGGACCACTGTCACCATCAACCATACAGGTAACTGATTACACTATCCACCCCAATGATGCATATGCTGTGTGCAACCTATCTGTAACAGAATGGACACACTGACAAGGTAGTTAGCACTGATAAACCCAGGTCTCTCAGATGTGTGTATGACCGTTATGTGTTTGTCAATCTGTATATGACAGTATGTCACACTATGTATTGTTTATAAACAACCAGTACATACCCCATTACCATACTGTACAAGGCCTGGTGATGTTCTTCACTTAACAGATACCCAGGGACACACCCTCATCCTAAATGCTGTGTGGTGTGTGCAATTAAGGCCACGCACATTAGTAGCAATAACTACCTAGGTAGGGGTTCTACTCTCAGTGTTTCCAAGTAAGAGTGTGTGTGTATGTGCAGAATCTACTTCAGTTTGCAGAAAATACATGTCCCAGGAGGTCATCTGTCTGAGAACTGATTGGCAATTGTTAACATTTCACAGGTATCATCTTGTGAAAATTCATTCCATCAAAACTAGTAGTAGATGTGTAAATGCCCTCTTCCCCACTGTATAGCTGTACAGCGATACTGGGGTTGGTATATATAGCTGGGTGTGGAACTTGTGGACACAGCCACTCTCATTGCGGTTATTGTTGGTTGTATCCCTCTGCTTAGTCAGCTGTAATACTGTACAGTTTATGTTAACAGGTTAAGTAATTGTCAGTCATACTATCTGAGGTTCTACACCACCCCAAACCCTCCAAAGAGTAGGGCTGTGCCACCCACACCAGCACAACTATGTTTACCAAGTTGAGGATTGCACTACATTGGGGAAGGGGACATATAACCTGCCAGTGCCATCGTCAATGACATTAAACTAGCAGACTGATTATTTCCCAATGTGATGTTGTGCCTATTCTGTCTTGGTGGAATTACATAAGCTAAAATGGGTTCCCTGCAAAAGTACACACATCCATGTGTACAGTATTCTCTGTGTATTGCATCAACACCAAAGCCTCTGTGTGTGAGTATTATACAAAAGCATGTGGTGTGTACCACCCAGTACACTTGTCCACTGTAGAAGGGTTGCTGACATCAGCCGCCATGCACTCACCTGTATACACCCCTCAGACCTATCAGGCATGTGGCACATGCAGTAACTTTTATACAGACCTGTGACTTGTGTTCAGCTGTACCCAGGATATGGCACAGTCAAGATGTCATCACAGTGCCATAGCCCTTGTAGGAAACAACAGCAGACCAACATCCTGTTGACACATAGACACCTACAACACAAATGGAATACATTATGGAGAGCACAACCAACTCAGTGTTAATAACAGCTTTAATGCATCATGGCTGGACAGCTACACATCCTGACATGTAAGCATTAAACTTTAGTGCAAAAACATGTTACACAGCATTACATTGGTACACCTTAGTACAGTCACCCTGTGCATCAGAACCATATTAGTCTGTCCCTGCATCAATGTTATGGATGACAGGGATGTGGCACAGGTATCATCATATGCACAGGGTGTGCTGTGGGTTTGCCAGAGACCTAAGCTGAGCCATTTGTTTGACATCATGTATGTGTGTTAGGGGATTTCATTATTAATTGGGCAGTGCAGATGTGTGTGTAGGTATGGGATTGCCCTAGCTGTGTTGGTGATGTGTGTGTGTGTGTGTGTGTGTGTGTGTGTGTGTGTGTGTGTGTGTGTGTGTGTGTGTGTGTGTGTGTGTGTGTGTGTATGCATACACACAGTTCTGCCATGTGGCTGCCCTATACAGGGGTTTGTTGGACAGCTGCAGACCATACCTGGCAGGGTGTGCAGTTCACCGTCTCCAGCCACAGACATGAGAACTGTGCCTGCCAGGGGTTCCACAGGCACTACCAGGTACAAGCCAAGATATGGTACTCTCCCCTGATGATGACATATGTCCGCTGGATCCGGGTCCTTCTTGGGACCGGCCAGGGCCACGTGCATGTGGCCTTCTATGTTGTGATGTGGACAGCTCCCCCCCTGCAGTGCTGGTGCTGGTACTGCCTCTACGGGAGTGGCTCTGACTTGTTGCACATCCACGTCGACCTCTACCTATTGGTGTTGCTGACCTACATCCACATGGCCATCGCACTACTCCCACCATATGCTCAAGCACAGACATTGCATGGTCAAGGATTCCCACCATCTCACCCAACCATCTATCCAGGACCTCTGTAAAATAATAGTGGGCACCTGCAAGATCACGGATGTTGTCAATAACAGCAGAATGTGTAGCCCTCTGGAGCCTCAGACCCTATCTGGTATAACATTCCATATGTGCCTGTGCCTCCATGATGGCCTGAAACATGTGTCTGGTGACACCAGCTGTGGCACTTCTGCCAGGGGCATGATGACCAGCAGCCCTCCTATGAGCACCCCTGTACATCTGCCTGTGTGGTACCTTGCTGGGCATCCAGCTATGGCTACTTTGTCCAGACACACTTGCCATAGTCGCCACACTGTCCTGTCCCATGCCACCACCCACCAACTGTCCCTCATCCATGGCCATTGGTGATGGGGTATGCATAGGCAATGTGACTGTATGCGGGGATGGGGTTGATAACAGTGGGATGTCAAACGATGGCACAGATTTAGCCCCTGACAACCATGCCTGTGCCTCACCACACCTATCATCATTGGCAGAGTCTATATGGACACTAACATCAGTTTGCCTGTAGGAGGGACCCTGACCCACCTCGCCACCTGTGAGGGGAAAACAAGAAATCCACTTTAAGACCTGTATGTCATATCTTAACTGTATACACACACACACACACACACACACACACACACACACACACACACACACACACACACACACACACACACACACACACACACTTACAGGTGAGGTTGCACAAAGATATTACACACAGACCTCTCATTACCAATCTATCAACATGCATGACATATGGCATTCAACAGCATGCACTGCAGCTGTAGTCAATCCCTGTTACCAACATTATATATCTCTGTGATGAATGAGTTGTGTTAGTAGGTGATGCACCTTCCCCTGGCACACACTGCACCCATATACACATGTGATGTTTTCTCAAACATATCGTGCAGCACAGTCATTCAACAGTAGGGGAAATGTGTGTGTGTATATATATATATATATATATATATATATATATATATATATATACATATATATGCATATATCTATACATATATATGTGTGTGTGTGTGTTTGTATACATGTAGACATATATATATATTGTTTTATATATATATATATATATATTTTTTTTTTTTGGATTTTTGTTTTTTATATATATATGTGTGTGTGTGTGTGTGTGTGTGTGTGTGTGTGTGTGTGTGTGTGTGTGTCTGTATATCTGTAGACATACATGTGTGTGTGTGTGTGTGTGTGTGTGTGTGTATACATATATATATATATATGTGTGTGTGTGTGTGTGTGTGTGTGTGTGTGTGTGTGTGTGTGTGTGTGTGTGTGTGTGTGTGTGTGTGTGTGTGTGTATGTGTGTGTATGTATATAGAGAGAGAGTGCATTCAAACATCAGGTCCACACTCTCTAAATCTCCTTCATCCACAGCTGCACTGTTCTGCCTTGCTACAAAACCGAAGGGTGTCATATGTGGACACAGTCTAACATTAGAGGGGTATATATAGGGACATAGTGCAGGTAAGCCTACTACAAACCTATGACATTTTTGCATGATACATTTCACGTTAACATGACTGTCCTGCAGGTGGTGGGGTCTGAAACACATGTGTTTATCATAACTTCATTACTTCCACCACCAGCTATTTGCCACACTAATATACATGTCTTGAGATACAGCACACACACTATGATGACTTACATCTTGTCATTCAGTGCTGATCTGCACAGTTGACAGGTATGGTCCACTGCCCACAGGGCCAGATGCTATGTCCATAGTAGTTGTTCAGCAGGACATCATTACAACAAGATGTCTTGATGGCACATATAAATCTTTCCATATCATCTATCCCATTATTACAGACCAAGTACTACATTCAAATACATGCATATATGTTTCACATACCTGTTGTAGTATTGTCCTCCCTTCTATGTACACTTTATGTGTCCCTTGTTTTATATACTTTGGTTTTGGTTTAATTTGTAGTTTTAATTTCTTCTTTCTCTCTCTCTCTCTGTACTACAAGGATTGAGCTGCTTTGAATAGGTTGCAGCATGGATTTTGTAGGCGATGCTCATGATCAGGTGACGGCCTCTGCATCAATCAGTGACCACCACTTGCTAATTGCATGCATCCAGCTGTGTAGTACTTCCAGTTACCACTGTCATGGCAACCCACTACTATAAATGATTACATCATGTGGGCGTTGTCCCTTTACCTTTCTTGTATGGAAGACATCCTTCCTTTGTGTGGGCAGCAGTGTTACAGACAGCAGGTAGCAATACCTCTTACAAAAGTACTTGCAGACACAGGCCAACTACATATTTGTATAAGGTTCCAGACCTACGGACAGTGTGAGTATTGTTGTTATATGCATTGAATAGCCTCACCTCAGGCTTTGTGCCCATTGAATGGTGCACCGCAACAGTTATCCCACTCCACAAAGGGGGGAGGGCCATAACAGACCCCGGGAACTACCACCCCATTAGCCTGATGAGCCTCGTCTGCAAGGCCATGGAACGTAACATCATGGAACTCATAAACAAAGACATTGGAGATCTCCAAACTCTGAACCCCACACAGTTTGGGTTTGTAAAAGGCAGATCATGTCTCCTAAACCTGATATACTTCTTTGAAGTAGTCACCAACGCCATAGATGTGGGTAAGGTGGTTCACACAGCCTATCTAGATCTCACCAAGGCGTTCAACACCATCCCCCACTCTGGAATTATAGATAAACTCACTAAACTAGGTATAAATCCCTATGTCACAAGATGGGTTGCCAACTGGCTTACTGACAGAACCCACACTGTGAAAGTAGCAGACTCCAAATCAGACTTTAGACCCGTGACAAGTGGAGTACCACAGGGTTCAGTCCTGGGTCCTCTCCTGTTTGGTATTTACTTCTCTGAAGTACAGGCTAACACAGAAGGTCTTTGGCTAACTAATTTTGCAGATGACTGCAAACTAGGAGCCATAATCGAAACTCCTAACAATGTGGACATCCTACAAAAGGACCTCACTGAGACAGATGCCTGGTGTCAAAGACATGATCTCAAGCTGAATGCCAAAAAGTGCATTGTCATCCCCTTTGGTAAAAACTCTGTACCCATGAACTACCACATAGGCGGTAGTCTGCTTAACACCGAAAGTGTGATAAGAGACCTTGGGACACAGATAGACAGTAGTCTCTCCTTTGATAATCACATTGCCACAGTGGTCAGGAAATCCTTCTACGTGGCACACCTCATCACAAAAGGTTTCTCATCCAGAAAAAAAGAGGTCATTGTTCCCCTCTACTCATCACTCATTAGACCCATTATAGAGTACAATGCCCCTTTTGGTATGTACCTCACAAGACATCTACAACAACTGGAAAAGCCACAAAAGTACCTCACAAAGAGGATTACTGGCCTCAAACATATGCCTTATGCAGACCATCTCAAAAAACTCCAGCTTTACTCCGTCGCATATCGCATACTCAGAGGCGATCTCTGCCTAACATACAAAGCTATGTCAAACCCAGAGCTGTTGGACATGCTCCACTTAAAGAAATCCCAATCCCTCTGAGCTACACACTCTAGGGACCTAAACCTTGTCACCACAATAAACAGAACATGCTGGAGGGATAGATTCCTGTCCCAGAGACTTCCCATACTCTGGAACGGACTACCTATGTCAAACAGAGCTCCTCATTAGCACTCTTCAAGAAAAATCTTGATGATTGGATGGGTAATAGGAAATTCACCCCAGGGATTACTTCTGTGGTTCTGCTTGACAGGGGCACAGGAAAATAATTTTCTTGGGTGGCAAAAGCCAGGGTACCTTTTTGGCTAGGCTTGTATAGTCCCTAGGGCCAATAGCCTAGTACCTACCTATGAACCTATGAACCTATGAATACCGCTAGTTTTACAGGGTTTGTGTGTCCATGCTAGTTTTGCATGGAATGCAGTCTGTCTACATACTCTCAACTGCGGGCCTATCCACATGATGGCCACCAGAGGATTGGCTGTTATGTTTTTTCTGTTCACCACACAGGTCTTGTCTCTGATATATCAGTGGCATTCTCTCTTTTGAGTGCTATCAATACATGGCTACATCCATTTGTGTTTCTGACTTCATATTCCTGAGTAAGGGTATGTTGCAACCAATCCTGTAACACCAGCAACTTTCACAGTGTATAACAGCAATATTGCAAATATGGCCCTGTGTTCTGGCCCCTTGCCCCTGGTCCCCACCTATATACCAGGTTTGTCCATATGTCATGCAGTAAGAGGTTGTTAAGTAGTGGCCTATCATTATTTAGTGCTGTCATTCCTGCTATCATTCCAGTAATGTTGTGGACTCACACACAAATTGTGAGGTAGGGGCCATATATATGAGGGCTACAGCTGGAAAAAACATGTGTGACCTTGTACAGTCCAGAGGTCAGTATATGTAACACTGTTGTTATATGCCATTGTAAGTCATTCTATGAGGGAGGGGTATGCACCGTTTTTAACCTAGGCTGTTACATGTGAGGGATATCATTAGTAAGACACATGAAGTTATATGTCTGTACATTTTTATACATTTCACCATGGGAACAGTTGTGGGCTAGTGCTTACTGTCTTACATACAATTCTGTTTGTCACTGTGATAGTGATGTTTTAAGTTAAGCATTGTTATGTAACAGATACATTTTCATTGTGACAACTTAATTCTTTTCCCCCTAGGGGTTGAGTACAGAGACTAATTGGAGGCTGCTGAACTACATCTGTAATTAATAAGTGTTGATTGATTCTTATCTTCAAGGTAAGTGTTTTTTTTTTACTGTTGTAGTACTTGAAGGCCTTAGCCTGGACAGCAACATATGTTAGATTTTCAGATTACTGTATCATATGTTTTGTTTGAGAGTTGCATTACTCAGTTATTATGTATTTCAAACACCTAACTGCTAAATGAAATGGCATATACAACTGAAATAGTACACAAATAAACATTTCTATGTATGCAAACTTGTGTGTGGTGTTATATCCTTTGACTTGTCTGTGGGTATATGTTTCATGCAATAATTGTCTTTTGTATGAAAGAATCAAACACTGGCCATTTTAAAAGGTGGCAACTACAGGAATACTGGCTGTTCGATATGCTGTGGACCCTCTAAATATATATCTTCTTATACATATCTATAAGTAGTAATATATGTATATGTGTATGTATGTGTATATACATATATATCTATATCTATATCTATCTATATATATATATATATATATATATATATATATATATGTGTGTGTGTGTGTGTGTGTGTGTGTGTGTGTGTGTGTGTGTGTGTGTGTGAATGTATCTATGTATCATTGGAATGTTTGCTGCTTCCAAATTGTACATTCCCTATGGTAGACAGAATGTTCTGCACGATATGTTATTGATATCATCCTCTCACCGTACAGCTGAGATGGACTACTGTTAACTTGTTGTGGCTATGTTGTGTAGGGTCCTGGGTATGAGACTTGCAAGTATTGGTTCTTGTTTTGGAAGGCAGATCTGTTCAGCTGTGGAGGAGGGGATGATATCAATAATTACCTTCATCCCCATTAACAGTGCCTTTGGTGAGATGTTTTGCAGTGAGAGGTTCAGAGTGTGTATCCAATGTGCAAATGCAATACACATGTATGTATATATATATATATATATATATATATATATATATATATATTTTTTTTTTTTGTCGTTTTTATATATGTATATATATATATATATATATATATATATATATAGAAAGATATATTGATATATATAGGCATATATATGTAGACATATATATATATATATATATATATATATATATATATATATATATAGATGTGTGTATGTATATATATATATATATATATATATATATATATATATATATATAAATATATATAAATATATATATATATATATATATATATATATATATATATATATACATACACATCTACATATATAAATACATTTCACCTACTGTTGAATGACTGTGCTGGATGATATGTTTGAGAAAACATCAGATTTATTTACATTACTACATCTGAAATGGCTTAGTGGCAAATCATTTTGGCTGTAGTGTGCAGGGTCCTGGGTTTGAGACCTGCAAGGGCTGATTAAGTTGTTGCTGGTCAAAACAGGGGCTGTTGGAGACAGAGTGATTAATGCACTTTAAAGCAGTTGTAAGTGGGTTTGCACAGAGCTAAGCGATGCTTACATAAGCTTAGCTTAGCTTATGCCTGCTTACGGCCACTTACGGCAGCTTAAACCCGCTCTAATTTCACATAAAGAAAAGAAAAAAGGAGATAGGAAAGTGGTGAAATTGGGGCAAGCATGGGGACAAACAAGAGGAGAATCAGGTAAGGATGTGCAGGATGGGGTGTAAGAAAGGACCATAGCTCTGCATTTCTTTGGCAGCAACAGCTGCTTTCAATGTGGGCAATTTAGAATTTGGAGCCTCACACCCTACAGGGACGTGTGTGAGCATCATACAATATGGATGATTGGTAGGGTTAGATTGTGTGATGGGTATATGTCTCTGGGTGAAATGCAGTGCTATGTATGGGACGTGATTTTTTTTGTGGGACAGATGCCCGTTTTTTTAAAGGTGAGAGTGAGATGTTAAGGAAGGATTGTAGGTAAGTGTGGTGGGGGAGGTTTGGTAGCAGAGGTTGCATTTGCAGACAACTCAGACAAGACAGCAGACAGGGGCTGTGTATGACACATGGGGGGGTAAACCCCTTGCCAGGGAGGGTGGTTGGGAATCCGAGGCTCATGAGCCCCCCAGTGGGCACTAGTGGCACTGATGTCCCCACCCGATGGCAGTCACCACTACTCCTCCACAGCCCCACAGGTGGCTGTGCTGGGGGCTGGGCTGGAGGGGCCACCTGCCCCTCTAGCTGTGCCAGCCTGCCCTCCACCTGGTGCAGGAGGTCATACAGCTCCATCTGGAGAACACTGCACACCATGCCACAGACCTCGTCCCAGGTGACAACATCCTCACCCTGCCCACTTGCAGGGGAGTGCAAGCCCCATCCCCTCCAGTGGTTCCACCTGAGAGTGGTGCAGGACCAGCAGATGAGGCAGGTCTGGGTTGGGTCCCAGACGTCCTGGGACCCAGTTCCTTGGCCAGATGGGGTGGGAGAGGTGGATCTGCTGGGATCTGCCTTTCTATATGTGCTATGGTGTGGAAATTAACAATGAATATTGGTTAGTCATGCACAACACATTACATTAGTCAAAATAGCATACATGGATATTCCCATTTACCCAACACAGTGCAATTATAACAGTGCCATAGCAAACAGAACTCATACATATATGGAATGGCATTCAGGGTTGCAACAACATGCCATTTAGTAGTATGTCAGGCAGGCAATAAAATGATTATTCAACAGGGAATATTAGTATACACACAGTTTAAACAATGATAAACCAAATGGAACAATGGTCACAACAGTAGAGGTTTGTTTAGGAACATACCCATATTGGTTTCAGTGTTATGGTTGGATCAGTTGAGTGGTGGGGTAAGGGAACAGATTCAACTGACAACTGTTATCAAGTATATTTGTCAGTACACTACTATTCACTACTCTACATTCTGACCACACTTACACTCTACCTGGGCCATGGGACTGCTACAGCACAACAACAACTGCAGATATCAACAGAGCAATTGTACCCTTATTTTAGTTATGCACATCAGACTTGTTTCTATACCATTTTCTTTACCTGTGGGCCCTGTGCAGATGAACTGTGTGCACATTACATTGCTGTTTCTACACATATTTCAAATTCACATATTAGTTGCAGGCCCTGGAGTGTGTGTTGTGCCTTTCATATACATCTACTGTGACATTCTCTCTGTGCAGGTTTCTTGGTGACTGAGGAAGCTATCCGTGACACTTGAGGGGCTTGTCTGGGCCAGACTGCAAAATGTGGATGTCTAGCTTGCATGTATTTGTAGGACTGGGGCTGATCAACACAGAAATTGTACACTTTTCATAGTTATACACATCATACTAGTATTTCTGTTCAGATTTCTTTACCTGTGTACCCTGTATGGAAAATGTTATGTGTTGCAGTACATTATTTTTTCTATTCAAATTGCAGTTTACAACTGTAAAACCAGACTGTGAGATGTTAGTGGTGGTCCCTGGATTCGAACCGTGGTGTGTGTATGCAAAACTGAACTACAGGTCTAGTCCTTATCAGACTGAGCTACTGGGGAGGTGTGTGTTGCTTGTGACATTTCTATCTAGTACATATTTTTGTGCACAGTACTTTTATTATGACATGTAGCATTGTTTTCCATTTTCAGTACACATTATCCATACACAACAGACATTGGTGTCACTGTTTGTGAAACATGTGCACATTAGCTGGATTGCACATTTGACTTTTTTACAACTACATACTGCTATTTAGATTCCTGAGTACACAGTGTAGGTTTTAAGTCTGCACCTGTTAGCCTTATACATTTTTCAGTACATTCACACCTAGATACAACTGAAATTGAAAGGTTAACACAAAACACTGCTGGCAGACAAACACGTAAAACACATTCTGATGGCAATGTGTACTGTTGCTTTTTTTCACTTATTTGGCATGCCATTTCTAAAGTATAGAGACAAGCAGTGCTAACTCAGTTCACCTCAGTTAATGCATTCTGCAGGACATACACATTTCTATTTTTCAGGTACAACTGAGATGACACACTCCACTGTTTGGGATCACCTTTATTAGTTTTGACATACATATCTGTGTACAACTCAGAAATCCACAATTACTATTCCTGCATGATCTGCACAGGGGAATGCTTTTCATTTCTAACTGTTACAGTAGCCCTGACATGGCACTTTCTTGGCAGGTTCACTCAGATACACTCATACGTATTCTAATATTCCTCTCCTGCATATTGTACCTTGTTTGCTACTGACATCTGTATTACACAGCAGCTGGGAATACTCCATTGTAACAATGGCAGCCAGACACAAGCATTTATTCCTAACCTTTACAGCACAATTATATATACAGGTGGTACTACCATTACTATAATTTTGATTTCTTACTGCTAATAGTAGGGGGTATTCTGTACTCACCATACTGCTGATGCAGCTGGGCCAGTTGCTGGGCATGAGCCTCAACATTCTGGGACCTCTCTGCAGCAGCTGTATGGGGAGACATCACACATTAATCACACCTGCACAGTCACAAGTTGAACGTTTTCCATACTTAGAGATACATAAGACTGCATACTTACAGACAGGTGGGACATCCTGTGCTTGGGCTTCTTGGATCCACTGGTCTAAGAGTGCACCCCTCCTCCACTTCAGGCCATTATGGTGGTGACTTACCTGCTCACCAGTCCGGAGTATGCCAGTGGCACTGGTGAGATCGCATGCAAGCTTATCCCAGGCCTCTGTTTTGTACTGCGAGCCCTGGTACTGGCCCTGCAGCAGCCTGACATCATGTTTTTTTACTAGGAGCCCAACCATGACTCTAGACTCCTGGATGCCCCAACACTGCGCTCTGTAGAGAACACCTTCACTGACACCAGACATTTTGGTCCTGCTGTGAGTAATCCAAAATGGTTATGGCTGTATTCCCACCTGTGCAGTTTAAATAGGGCAGTTTTCCCACACTTTTTCTTGATTGGCCGGTTATAATATGCTGAACTATGCTTAGCTCCGCACAAATCCACAAAGCAATGCTTACACCAGGTAAGCACAGCTGAAAGCTTGTAAGCAATGCTTACACTAGCAAAGCATTTCTTAAATCTATTTTTTAATTAAATTTATAAATTATTTTTTACATTTATATTTTATATATTCCCACCCCTACTGTGCTGTACATGAGCCATATGATTGACAGCTATCATTCAAATTCCTTAAAAGTTTACTAAATAATTTGGCAGAGAGGGGATTCAAACTGATGATGTTCTACATACTATACCATGGCAATACCACTATGCTTCAGCAACTTGATGATGTTTTCTATCACAGTAGCACTTATCTATCATTTTCAGGATTTCAACCAGGCTAAACATAGCGGCGCATTGAGCAAACAAGCTGCACACTGCTTAGATTTTGGATTTATTTGATAAAAGAAAACTTAATTTTTTTAATTTTTATTGCTTTCTTCTTCCCCTACTGCTTCCATGCATGTAGGGCAAGAGTACATACATTTGGAGGTGTGTACTTGAAGGCTGCTGCCTTCTAGGTGTTTGTTTTTGTTTTTTGCTTTTTTAGTGTCTGCAGACACTGAAATGTTAGCTACTTAACATTTCAGTGTCTGTGGACACTCGTTTACTATATAATATTACAGCCAGGCTCTAATATTATATAACTTGACAATCATCTGTATCGCAAAGTGCCGTACGACACTTTCTGAGCGAAGGAGGCCTGTTACATGTGCAAGCAGTGCTGACATATGCCCCCTGCACTCGCTCCTAGTTCATGTCTGTTTAGATTAAATAGCAGAGTGCCTTCATACATATGCAAGGTGCACTGCTATTCTAAAAGGACAAGAACCACTCCATGCAAGAATAGTCTTATTCTTGCACGGAGCTTCGTGAATCCTGGGGCTAATCTTTTCAATTGTTCCAACAGCATATACAAATGAATGCTTAGAAAATCACAATTTCATTAGAATGATAGATATAAAAGAACAAAATAATTTACTTTATTGGCATCAATTTTTAATTTGAACCAAGACACATAATGGATGTCTAGATGTAATCACAATTCTAATAATTGGTTAATACTACAAATATGTAGAGATTTTGTCAACTCAAAAATAAATAAGATATTTAACTTGGACAAGAAATCTTTCCCCCATATATTTGAATTCCTAATTAATATTAATAATATAGAAATGGAAAATAAGTCTTACTTATCACAGATTTATAGAATTCTTAAATTAATCTTCTTATACTTAGATAATATTGCTTGGAATTATTCCACAAAAATTAATAATGGAAATTGTACTGATGAAGATGAAAAAAATAGTATTAAAGTCAATAGAAAAAAATGCATCCTCTTTATATTGGAAATTATTTGCCTGGAAATACGTGCACAGAGTGTTTGTTACACCTAACACGATTACAATTATGTAAAAATAAAGAAGAATAATAGGTTCATAGGTTCATAGGTGTGTACTAGGCTAACAGCCCTGGAGCCTATATAAGCCTAGCCCAAGAAGATTCCCTGGCATCATGCCACCCAAAGTTAGTTCCCAGTGCCCCTGTCAAGCAAGGCCGCTGAAGTAATCCCCGGGGTGAACTTCCTATTGTCCATCCACTTGTCAAGATTTCTCT
>NC_056744.1:646142435-646174935 GCF_019279795.1 Protopterus annectens | reverse complement strand
ACTCCTCCTTGTACCATGTAAGCTATGTAAGATAGGTGAGCCATACTCCTCCTTGTACCATGTAAGCTTTGTAAGATAGGTGAGCCATACTCCTCCTTGTACCATGTAAGCTATGTAAGATAGGTGAGCCATACTCCTCCTTGTACCATGTAAGCTATGTAAGACAGGTGAACCATACTCCTCCTTGTACCATTTAAGCTATGTAAGACAGGTGAGCCATACTCCTCCTTGTACCATGTAAGCTATGTAAGACAGGTGAGCCATACTCCTCCTTGTACTATGTAAGTTATGTAAGACAGGTGAGCCATACTCCTCCTTGTACTATGTAAGTTATGTAAGACAGGTGAGCCATACTCCTCCTTGTACCATGAAAGCTATGTAAGATAGGTGAGCCATACTCCTCCTTGTACCATGTAAGCTATGTAAGATAGGTGAGCCATACTCCTCCTTGTACCATGTAAGCTATGTAAGACAGGTGAGCCATACTCCTCCTTGTACCATGTAAGCTATGTAAGACAGGTGAACCATACTCCTCCTTGTACCATGTAAGCTATGTAAGACAGGTGAGCCATACTCCTCCTTGTACCATGTAAGCTATGTAAGACAGGTGAGCCATACTCCTCCTTGTACTATGTAAGTTATGTAAGACAGGTGAGCCATACTCCTCCTTGTACCATGTAAGCTATGTAAGATAGGTGAGCCATACTCCTCCTTGTACCATGTAAGCTATGTAAGATAGGTGAGCCATACTCCTCCTTGTACCATGTAAGCTATGTAAGACAGGTGAGCCATACTCCTCCTTGTACCATGTAAGCTATGTAAGATAGGTGAGCCATACTCCTCCTTGTACCATGTAAGCTATGTAAGATAGGTGAGCCATGCTCCTCCTTGTACCATGTAAGCTATGTAAGACAGGTGAGCCATACTCCTCCTTGTACCATGTAAGCTATGTAAGATAGGTGAGCCATACTCCTCCTTGTACCATGTAAGCTATGTAAGACAGGTGAGCCATACTCCTCCTTGTACTATGTAAGTTATGTAAGACAGGTGAGCCATACTCCTCCTTGTACCATGTAAGCTATGTAAGATAGGTGAGCCATACTCCTCCTTGTACCATGTAAGCTATGTAAGACAGGTGAGCCATACTCCTCCTTGTACCATGTAAGCTATGTAAGATAGGTGAGCCATACTCCTCCTTGTACCATGTAAGCTATGTAAGATAGGTGAGCCATACTCCTCCTTGTACCATGTAAGCTTTGTAAGACAGGTGAGCCATACTCCTCCTTGTACCTTGTAAGCTATGTAAGACAGGTGAGCCATACTCCTCCTTGTACCATGTAAGCTATGTAAGATAGGTGAGCCATACTCCTCCTTGTACCATGTAAGCTATGTAAGACAGGTGAGCCATACTCCTCCTTGTACCATGTAAGCTATGTAAGACAGGTGAGCCATACTCCTCCTTGTACCATGTAAGCTATGTAAGACAGGTGAGCCATACTCCTCCTTGTAGTATGTAAGCTATGTAAGATAGGTGAGCCATACTCCTCCTTGTACAATGTAAGCTATGTAAGACAGGTGAGCCATACTCCTCCTTGTACCATGTAAGCTATGTAAGACAGGTGAGCCATACTCCTCCTTGTACCATGTAAGTTATGTAAGACAGGTGAGCCATACTCCTCCTTGTACCATGTAAGTTATGTAAGACAGGTGAGCTATACTCCTCCTTGTACCATGTAAGCTATGTAAGACAGGTGAGCCATACTCCTCCTTGTACCATGTAAGCTATGTAAGACAGGTGAGCCATACTCCTCCTTGTACCATGTAAGCTATGTAAGACAGGTGAGCCATACTCCTCCTTGTACCATGTAAGCTATGTAAGATAGATGAGCCATACTCCTCCTTGTACCATGTAAGCTATGTAAGACAGGTGAGCCATACTCCTCCTTGTACCATGTAAGTTATGTAAGATAGGTGAGCCATACTCCTCCTTGTACCATGTAAGCTATGTAAGATAGGTGAGCCATACTCCTCCTTGCACCATGTAAGCTATGTAAGACAGGTGAGCCATACTCCTCCTTGTACTATGTAAGCTATGTAAGATAGGTGAGCCATACTCCTCCTTGTACCATGTAAGCTATGTAAGATAGGTGAGCCATACTCCACCTTGTACCATGTACGCTATGTAAGATAGGTGAGCCATACTCCTCCTTGTACCATGTAAGTTATGTAAGACAGGTGAGCCATACTCCTCCTTGTACCATGTAAGCTATGTAAGACAGGTAAGCCATACTCCTCCTTGTACCATGTAAGCTATGTAAGATAGGTGAGCCATACTCCTCCTTGTACCATGTAAGCTATGTAAGATAGGTGAGCCATACTCCTCCTTGTACCATGTAAGCTATGTAAGATAGGTGAGCCATACTCCTCCTTGTACCATGTAAGCTATGTAAGACAGGTGAGCCATACTCCTCCTTGTACCATGTAAGCTATGTAAGATAGGTGAGCCATACTCCTCCTTGTACCATGTAAGCTATGTAAGATAGGTGAGCCATACTCCTCCTTGTACCATGTAAGCTATGTAAGATAGGTGAGCCATACACCTCCTTGTACCATGTAAGTTATGTAAGACAGGTGAGCCATACTCCTCCTTGTACCATGTAAGCTATGTAAGACAGGTGAACCATACTCCTCCTTGTACCATGTAAGCTATGTAAGATAGGTGAGCCATACTCCTCCTTGTACCATGTAAGCTATGTAAGACAGGTGAGCCATACTCCTCCCTTTACCATGTAAGTTATGTAAGATAGGTGAGCCATACTCCTCCTTGTACCATGTAAGCTATGTAAGATAGGTGAGCCATACTCCTCCTTGTACCATGTAAGCTATGTAAGATAGGTGAGCCATACTCCTCCTTGTACCATGTAAGTTATGTAATACAGGTGAGCCATACTCCTCCTTGTACCATGTAAGCTATGTAAGACAGGTGAGCCATACTCCTCCTTGTACCATGTAAGCTATGTAAGATAGGTGAGCCATACTCCTCCTTGTACCATGTAAGCTATGTAAGATAGGTGAGCCATACTCCTCCTTGTACCATGTAAGCTATGTAAGATAGGTGAGCCATACTCCTCCTTGTACCATGTAAGTTATGTAATACAGGTGAGCCATACTCCTCCTTGTACCATGTAAGCTATGTAAGACAGGTGAGCCATACTCCTCCTTGTACCATGTAAGCTATGTAAGATAGGTGAGCCATACTCCTCCTTGTACCATGTAAGCTATGTAAGACAGGTGAGCCATACTCCTCCTTGTACCATGTAAGTTATGTAAGACAGGTGAGCCATACTCCTCCTTTTACCATGTAAGCTATGTAAGACAGGTGAGCCATACTCCTCCTTGTACCATATAAGCTATGTAAGACAGGTGAGCCATACTCCTCCTTGTACCATGTAAGCTATGTAAGACAGGTGAGCCATACTCCTCCTTGTACCATGTAAGCTATGTAAGATAGGTGAGCCATACTCCTCCTTGTACCATGTAAGCTATGTAAGATAGGTGAGCCATACTCCTCCTTGTACCATGTAAGCTATGTAAGATAGGTGAGCCATACTCCTCCTTGTACCATGTAAGCTATGTAAGATAGGTGAGCCATACTCCTCCTTGTACCATGTAAGTTATGTAAGACAGGTGAGCCATACTCCTCCTTGTACCATGTAAGCTATGTAAGACAGGTGAGCCATACTCCTCCTTGTACCATGTAAGCTATGTAAGATAGGTGAGCCATACTCCTCCTTGTACCATGTAAGCTATGTAAGACAGGTGAGCCATACTCCTCCTTGTACCATGTAAGCTATGTAAGACAGGTGAGCCATACTCCTCCTTGTACCATGTAAGCTATGTAAGACAGGTGAGCCATACTCCTCCTTGTACCATGTAAGCTATGTAAGACAGGTGAGCCATACTCCTCCTTGTACCATGTAAGCTATGTAAGACAGGTGAGCCATACTCCTCCTTGTACCATGTAAGCTATGTAAGACAGGTGAGCCATACTCCTCCTTGTACCATGTAAGCTATGTAAGACAGGTGAGCCATACTCCTCCTTGTACCATGTAAGCTATGTAAGATAGGTGAGCCATACTCCTCCTTGTACCATGTAAGCTATGTAAGACAGGTGAGCCATACTCCTCCTTGTACCATGTAAGCTATGTAAGATAGGTGAGCCATACTCCTCCTTGTACCATGTAAGCTATGTAAGATAGGTGAGCCATACTCCTCCTTGTACCATGTAAGCTATGTAAGACAGGTGAGCCATACTCCTCCTTGTACCATGTAAGCTATGTAAGATAGGTGAGCCATACTCCTCCTTGTACCATGTAAGCTATGTAAGATAGGTGAGCCATACTCCTCCTTGTACCATGTAAGCTATGTAAGATAGGTGAGCCATACTCCTCCTTGTACCATGTAAGTTATGTAAGACAGGTGAGCCATACTCCTCCTTGTACCATGTAAGCTATGTAAGACAGGTGAGCCATACTCCTCCTTGTACCATGTAAGCTATGTAAGATAGGTGAGCCATACTCCTCCTTGTACCATGTAAGCTATGTAAGATAGGTGAGCCATACTCCTCCTTGTACCATGTAAGCTATGTAAGATAGGTGAGCCATACTCCTCCTTGTACCATGTAAGCTATGTAAGACAGGTGAGCCATACTCCTCCTTGTACCATGTAAGCTATGTAAGATAGGTGAGCCATACTCCTCCTTGTACCATGTAAGCTATGTAAGATAGGTGAGCCATACTCCTCCTTGTACCATGTAAGTTATGTAAGACAGGTGAGCTATACTCCTCCTTGTACCATGTAAGCTATGTAAGACAGGTGAGCCATACTCCTCCTTGTACCATGTAAGCTATGTAAGATAGGTGAGCCATACTCCTCCTTGTACCATGTAAGCTATGTAAGATAGGTGAGCCATACTCCTCCTTGTACCATGTAAGTTATGTAAGACAGGTGAGCCATACTCCTCCTTGTACCATGTAAGCTATGTAAGATAGGTGAGCCATACTCCTCCTTGTACCATGTAAGCTATGTAAGATAGGTGAGCCATACTCCTCCTTGTACCATGTAAGCTATGTAAGACAGGTGAGCCATACTCCTCCTTGTACCATGTAAGCTATGTAAGACAGGTGAGCCATACTCCTCCTTGTACCATGTAAGCTATGTAAGACAGGTGAGCCATACTCCTCCTTGTACCATGTAAGCTATGTAAGATAGGTGAGCCATACTCCTCCTTGTACCATGTAAGCTATGTAAGACAGGTGAGCCATACTCCTCCTTGTACCATGTAAGCTATGTAAGACAGGTGAGCCATACTCCTCCTTGTACCATGTAAGCTATGTAAGACAGGTGAGCCATACTCCTCCTTGTACCATGTAAGCTATGTAAGACAGGTGAGCCATACTCCTCCTTGTACCATGTAAGCTATGTAAGACAGGTGAGCCATACTCCTCCTTGTACCATGTAAGCTATGTAAGACAGGTGAGCCATACTCCTCCTTGTACCATGTAAGCTATGTAAGACAGGTGAGCCATACTCCTCCTTGTACCATGTAAGCTATGTAAGATAGGTGAGCCATACTCCTCCTTGTACCATGTAAGCTATGTAAGATAGGTGAGCCATACTCCTCCTTGTACCATGTAAGCTATGTAAGATAGGTGAGCCATACTCCTCCTTGTACCATGTAAGCTATGTAAGACAGGTGAGCCATACTCCTCCTTGTACCATGTAAGCTATGTAAGACAGGTGAGCCATACTCCTCCTTGTACCATGTAAGCTATGTAAGATAGGTGAGCCATACTCCTCCTTGTACCATGTAAGCTATGTAAGATAGGTGAGCCATACTCCTCCTTGTACCATGTAAGCTATGTAAGATAGGTGAGCCATACTCCTCCTTGTACCATGTAAGCTATGTAAGACAGGTGAGCCATACTCCTCCTTGTACCATGTAAGCTATGTAAGACAGGTGAGCCATACTCCTCCTTGTACCATGTAAGCTATGTAAGATAGGTGAGCCATACTCCTCCTTGTACCATGTAAGCTATGTAAGATAGGTGAGCCATACTCCTCCTTGTACCATGTAAGCTATGTAAGACAGGTGAGCCATACTCCTCCTTGTACCATGTAAGCTATGTAAGACAGGTGAACCATACTCCTCCTTGTACCATGTAAGCTATGTAAGATAGGTGAGCCATACTCCTCCTTGTACCATGTAAGCTATGTAAGATAGGTGAGCCATACTCCTCCTTGTACCATGTAAGTTATGTAAGATAGGTGAGCCATACTCCTCCTTGTACCATGTAAGCTATGTAAGATAGGTGAGCCATACTCCTCCTTGTACCATGTAAGCTATGTAAGATAGGTGAGCCATACTCCTCCTTGTACCATGTAAGTTATGTAATACAGGTGAGCCATACTCCTCCTTGTACCATGTAAGCTATGTAAGACAGGTGAGCCATACTCCTCCTTGTACCATGTAAGCTATGTAAGATAGGTGAGCCATACTCCTCCTTGTACCATGTAAGCTATGTAAGATAGGTGAGCCATACTCCTCCTTGTACCATGTAAGCTATGTAAGATAGGTGAGCCATACTCCTCCTTGTACCATGTAAGTTATGTAATACAGGTGAGCCATACTCCTCCTTGTACCATGTAAGCTATGTAAGACAGGTGAGCCATACTCCTCCTTGTACCATGTAAGCTATGTAAGATAGGTGAGCCATACTCCTCCTTGTACCATGTAAGCTATGTAAGACAGGTGAGCCATACTCCTCCTTGTAACATGTAAGTTATGTAAGACAGGTGAGCCATACTCCTCCTTTTACCATGTAAGCTATGTAAGACAGGTGAGCCATACTCCTCCTTGTACCATATAAGCTATGTAAGACAGGTGAGCCATACTCCTCCTTGTACCATGTAAGCTATGTAAGACAGGTGAGCCATACTCCTCCTTGTACCATGTAAGCTATGTAAGATAGGTGAGCCATACACCTCCTTGTACCATGTAAGTTATGTAAGATAGGTGAGCCATACTCCTCCTTGTACCATGTAAGCTATGTAAGATAGGTGAGCCATACTCCACCTTGTACCATGTACGCTATGTAAGATAGGTGAGCCATACTCCTCCTTGTACCATGTAAGTTATGTAAGACAGGTGAGCCATACTCCTCCTTGTACCATGTAAGCTATGTAAGACAGGTAAGCCATACTCCTCCTTGTACCATGTAAGCTATGTAAGATAGGTGAGCCATACTCCTCCTTGTACCATGTAAGCTATGTAAGATAGGTGAGCCATACTCCTCCTTGTACCATGTAAGCTATGTAAGATAGGTGAGCCATACTCCTCCTTGTACCATGTAAGCTATGTAAGACAGGTGAGCCATACTCCTCCTTGTACCATGTAAGCTATGTAAGACAGGTAAGCCATACTCCTCCTTGTACCATGTAAGCTATGTAAGATAGGTGAGCCATACTCCTCCTTGTACCATGTAAGCTATGTAAGATAGGTGAGCCATACTCCTCCTTGTACCATGTAAGCTATGTAAGATAGGTGAGCCATACTCCTCCTTGTACCATGTAAGCTATGTAAGACAGGTGAGCCATACTCCTCCTTGTACCATGTAAGCTATGTAAGATAGGTGAGCCATACTCCTCCTTGTACCATGTAAGCTATGTAAGATAGGTGAGCCATACTCCTCCTTGTACCATGTAAGCTATGTAAGATAGGTGAGCCATACACCTCCTTGTACCATGTAAGTTATGTAAGACAGGTGAGCCATACTCCTCCTTGTACCATGTAAGCTATGTAAGACAGGTGAACCATACTCCTCCTTGTACCATGTAAGCTATGTAAGATAGGTGAGCCATACTCCTCCTTGTACCATGTAAGCTATGTAAGATAGGTGAGCCATACTCCTCCCTTTACCATGTAAGTTATGTAAGATAGGTGAGCCATACTCCTCCTTGTACCATGTAAGCTATGTAAGATAGGTGAGCCATACTCCTCCTTGTACCATGTAAGCTATGTAAGATAGGTGAGCCATACTCCTCCTTGTACCATGTAAGCTATGTAAGACAGGTGAGCCATACTCCTCCTTGTACCATGTAAGCTATGTAAGATAGGTGAGCCATACTCCTCCTTGTACCATGTAAGCTATGTAAGATAGGTGAGCCATACTCCTCCTTGTACCATGTAAGCTATGTAAGATAGGTGAGCCATACTCCTCCTTGTACCATGTAAGTTATGTAATACAGGTGAGCCATACTCCTCCTTGTACCATGTAAGCTATGTAAGACAGGTGAGCCATACTCCTCCTTGTACCATGTAAGCTATGTAAGATAGGTGAGCCATACTCCTCCTTGTACCATGTAAGCTATGTAAGACAGGTGAGCCATACTCCTCCTTGTACCATGTAAGTTATGTAAGACAGGTGAGCCATACTCCTCCTTTTACCATGTAAGCTATGTAAGACAGGTGAGCCATACTCCTCCTTGTACCATGTAAGCTATGTAAGACAGGTGAGCCATACTCCTCCTTGTACCATGTAAGCTATGTAAGACAGGTGAGCCATACTCCTCCTTGTACCATGTAAGCTATGTAAGATAGGTGAGCCATACACCTCCTTGTACCATGTAAGTTATGTAAGATAGGTGAGCCATACTCCTCCTTGTACCATGTAAGCTATGTAAGACAGGTGAGCCATACTCCTCCTTGTACCATGTAAGCTATGTAAGACAGGTGAGCCATACTCCTCCTTGTACCATGTAAGCTATGTAAGACAGGTGAGCCATACTCCTCCTTGTACCATGTAAGCTATGTAAGATAGGTGAGCCATACACCTCCTTGTACCATGTAAGTTATGTAAGACAGGTGAGCCATACTCCTCCTTGTACCATGTAAGCTATGTAAGATAGGTGAGCCATACTCCTCCTTGTACCATGTAAGCTATGTAAGACAGGTGAGCCATACTCCTCCTTGTACCATGTAAGTTATGTAAGACAGGTGAGCCATACTCCTCCTTTTACCATGTAAGCTATGTAAGATAGGTGAGCCATACTCCTCCTTGTACCATGTAAGCTATGTAAGACAGGTGAGCCATACTCCTCCTTGTACCATGTAAGCTATGTAAGACAGGTGAGCCATACTCCTCCTTGTACCATGTAAGCTATGTAAGACAGGTGAGCCATACTCCTCCTTGTACCATGTAAGCTATGTAAGATAGGTGAGCCATACTCCTCCTTGTACCATGTAAGCTATGTAAGACAGGTGAGCCATACTCCTCTTTGTACTATGTAAGTTATGTAAGACAGGTGAGCCATACTCCTCCTTGTACCATGTAAGCTATGTAAGATAGGTGAGCCATACTCCTCCTTGTACCATGTAAGCTATGTAAGACAGGTGAGCCATACTCCTCCTTGTACTATGTAAGTTATGTAAGATAGGTGAGCCATACTCCTCCTTGTACCATGTAAGCTATGTAAGATAGGTGAGCCATACTCCTCCTTGTACCATGTAAGCTATGTAAGACAGGTGAGCCATCTTTTCCATCTCTTTAGTTAGTTGAACAAAATAAGCTTTCCACTCTGAGACATTCATGTTGGAATTTGTTTTGTTCTTTTCGGCTCATGAGCACTTGGCATTTCTAGTGCCAATTCAGTAGGGAGCCAGTAAGAGAGGTCATAATACAGTCATGACCATGAATGTGATAACTAATAGAGTGTTTTCTGTGATGGAGAACGATTTGTTAGCACCATCTTTATGGAGCTTTGTGGACCCCCAATTCCTTCTAGGAAAACTCAGAGCACTGGTATTGAGCTCTATCCTACTGCTTCACTTCTCAAATTACCTATCTCAGAAAACCTTTCCAGTTCAGGTGAGCAACCAAAATACCACAAGAATACCCTATCCTCCAGTGCTCCACAGGGATTCATCCTAGGTTAAATTTGATTCTATTTATTCATAACATTACTGCAACAATTAACCATTTCTTAAAAAAGACTGCACATCACTGCTGTACTGCTCCACAGATCGGGATCCACAGCACCTCAAATCCAAAATGAACGCCACAATGATTTCAGAAGTATATATCAGGGATTTCTTACTTCTAAGAAAATAGCAGTCCTTGCACACAACCACTCTGGACAACATTCAGCTTGTTTAAGTTACACAAAACAGGTACCTCAGCCTAAATTTGATCACTAACCTTTTTTCCAAAAACTCACACTGAAATTATAACACAGAAGGTTAACACACAGTAAGAGCTGCCTACTCTCTTGACAGCTGTCCCAGCCCACTTGTCCTATTTGCTCTATTGTTGTCCTTATTCCAAGACTGGAATCCGCTCTTCCTGTTGTTATGTTAAATCTCTCCTATAATATCCACTATATCCAAACTTCAGTTGACAACTCCTATAGATAAATCTTGCTCTCCTCTTGAGAGAACACTGTTTCCAATCACTGCTCAAGTCATCCTTCTTATTTCAGCCTTCACATTTAAACTCCTCCGTGAAAGGTACCGTCCTTCTCTGAAATGTAAACTCAGCATTAGACCTTCTCACTTGACCTTTATTACCAAATTTACAGTACCATCTTTTTTAATTAAATCTCAAAATTCAAATGATCTATTGGAGAAAAAAGCTTTGCTAAACTAGCCTCTGTAAACTGAAACCACCTATCAACTGATCTGAGAAAGTAAACAAATACTTTAAATTTAGGCCCAGTCCTATAAAGCACCTTAAACAAAAATACAGATTCAACTGCTAACGGGGCATGGAGTAAAGTCCATCTAATATTTTCTACTAATGCATATGCATAGATTAGCAACCTGCTCTGTGTACTCATTTGTATCAATGCATGTATATATTCATATAGATAAATGTCTCTGTACTGTTGGGACACTATAAAATGTACTAAGATTAACTGCATTGAATCATATGTCTGTCTGTTATGTGCTAGGTACCTCATTCAGTGGTATAGTATACTGTTTCTTGTTAACCATTCACAACTACTAAACGTTCTGTTGATTTGGATGGAAAGAGAGAGTGGTTGACAGAGAATTTGCTGTCAATAGAAAAGCAGTTGTCAATACAGTTGCTATCAACTGGAGTATACACTTACTATAAATGTTCTGTAAAATACTGAAAGCTTGTTTTACTCCCTTATGCATGGGTTGTGGCTGAAACATGTATTTAGACTAGTCTAGTCTACCTACCTGCTTAACAAATGAATAAATAAGAAAATAAATAGATTACATGTTTTTTGACTTAATATAATTGAACATAGTATCTATTATTCCATGGCTCTTCTTCCAAAATAGCTTTTGTGCTCAAATGTTTTTTCTCATCAATTACCATGCCCAGATCTTTATGTTAGCTTTTTTTATTTGTACTTTATATATTTTGTATGCTGAGTGCTACAAGTGAAGTCCATAGCAGACTTTATTAACTTTATGCAGTATAAAGGAAAGAATATTTACAGGATTCACAGACAAATAGCACATAGGATAGCGCCAATTACTGAGTACAGTGACGGTGTGGGTGATTCTAAAACAGTACCAATACACATTGTCTTACCTGTGAGCCACCTTCCAAACTTCATCAGATATTTGTGCTGCTCACTGTGAAGTGGTCAGCTATGAATCCCAGCCTATAATTTTATGTAAATTGTAGAGTTTTAGATAGTACTTGCTGTAAAATCACAACTTCTGGGGTTGATCTCGCAGTAAAAATTTTAAGGTCATTTGTGTATTTCACATACACTGATTTATTAGTGACAGCTATGTTGTTTATTTGTGAATGGACTGAGTAAAGCCAATCCCAAATGATGACTCTAAAGGACTCCTTCTATTATATTGTTTCATTTGTCTATAAATCCAGCATGGCTTATTGCCCACTGCCTTCTAGTGAGCTGAGGGTTGTTCCACTTTAGGAAGACAAAAGTGTGCAGTACACGATGATGCTCAGGATGCTGTAACTGTAATAGTCATGCTTGGTGAAACACTGGAAGTATGCTACAGTATCTGCTTTGAAACCAGTAGTGGCATAGAATGGCAGGATGGCAAAATAGTCCATTTGCATAAATGTGAATGTTAAAAAGGCACAGTCAGTCATAGGTAATCAGTCATACTTCCATCCCAAGAAATGTTAATGATAATATTCCATGGAGTAAGCTGGGGCACTCCTAAATGTTAACTGATTTACATGAGACAATCAGCATGGTTGTACACAGCAGAGGTCTTTTCAGTCTATGACTGAGTTGCCAGTGAACAAGATGTGGATACCTTGGGAATGAGGTATCTCTGGACCTCCACAGTATCTCTGATATTATACCTGCCTGGAAATTGATGTAGAAGTTAATGTATAAGGAAGCGGAGCACAGACTGGATAGATGACTAGGATACTAGCTGTTTGAATGGAAGCAGATGACTGTAGACAGTGAAGAAAGTGATTAGAGGAAAAAAAATGGTAGTAATCGGCATAGTTGTACAAGATTCAGTAATGGAACCAGTTTCTGTTACATGTAGGACAGCAGGATCATTTAACTACCTGACCATGCCAACACTGGTTTGATGGGCATAGATGCAGAGATAAGTTTGCAGTAAGACAATGTAATATGAAGGGTTGATGGGTAGTTATTAGAACTAGAATTTAATGCAAAATGATTGCAAAGCTATAATTTTTGGGAGGAAAATCTGTACAAAATACATGTTTGAAAAGGTTGTACTAGGAAGTGCAGATAAGGAAAAGTCATATGGGGTCATAGTTATGCCCCTCCTTGTTGTGTAAAATACTATTAAGGTTTAATGTGCCCAATTCACAAGCAGGTAGACCCATCTGGAATATGCAGCCCAGTTACCAAAATGCTGTGGGGCATGTGTAAGATGCAAGTAGCACAATATGTATACAATAGAAGACAAAAGAGAAAGGTATGCTATGGACATATTAAGGTCTCAAAGGGTAAGTTACAAGGTGGAGCTAAAGAAGAAGGAAAGCTGCAGCAAAGGAAATGCAAGGTCAGAAGGAAGAAGGGATGGCCCAACACTAACTTAAAGAAATACTATTTCCTGACAAGGTTAACACATTGCTAGACACAATTGTATGCTGTAGGCCAGTGAAGAGGTTCTGTGACAAAAATGCATTTCATGCAACAGCGAGGAGGACCTGACAAACACTATGTCTTCTGTCTAGGTCATTGTATTTTTTCACATGATGCTCAAAAGTTAGCATGATTGCATTCACTATACTAACCGGATCACTGTCAATCCCATTTCTTACCTAAAATATACATGAAGAGCTTCTGACTGCAGAGTTTATACAGTATTCTGCACAGACAGTCACATAATTCTTTCTATTCTGGGCAACAAAGAATCTGTGTACATTTCCTTTTATTTAGAATTTGCTTGCTGGAATTAGATGCTTTATAAAGTTCTTTGTCATAAAACTAAAATAATAAAAGCTAGGCTGAGTCAGGCTAAACCTAACAAGCATGTCATTTTCACTTCATTTCCGTATAAGTCATTCTCCTTTCAAGGTGTCTGTGATTGTAGCAGAAATAAAGCAACAGTCAAGTGGAATAGAACTGAAAAAGGCAAATAATCTTCCATTCACACATTTTTTTACAGTTTGTGCATATATGACATAGTAATTCTCTGGGTCATCTTGATCACCCAGCTTTTGACTCCCACACATACCCATAATACTGCAAAATGCCTTGCTTCTAGACAACTCTTCAGCAGCCAAAATTCACATAAACACATACTACGCATCAGAGAAATGGTAGAAGCATTGCTATAGTTGCTATAGCAACATGCTCACCATCCATTACCCATTCTCTGTCCAGATGTGCACAATGTACTGTCTGCAGAACCATTTCAATAGTTTTCTGCAAAAAAAAAAAATCCCTGTCACCATCGAAAAGTCAGCAAGAAGCTTTTTTGATCAAAAACATCCCCTCCTCCCTATGCTACAGCATGAGAGGCAATCAACGTGTTTTGCATAATAAGACAATAAACAACTAAACACAAGTGGAAAAGCTAACATGCATCCATTCGAAAGCACACATCTTGTAAAACTACTATTCACATAGTTAGTACCTTATTCTACAGTGACTCTATGTGTTAGGTCTCTGCTAGTCATTGAATGGGATACCTAGTTCACACATTAGAGAAAACCACATTTCCCATACTAACTAATACCTGTACAGCTTGTGTCAGGTGAATGCATAACTGTCACGATGATGCCTTTACTCTGATTATATAAAGCTACTTTAATAGTGGTGTCTAGGTCCTTGTCATAATTTACAAGGTTAGAGTTGCACTAGTATAGAAAAAGCAGCTGGGGAGAAAAGTTTATTTGCACAACCAGCCTCTCTAATAAATGCAACCTACTAGTAAGCCTCATTTCTTACTTCTGATTTACTTATAACCAAACTTTTTTAAACATCAAACAGATTTCTACTCTAACACCTGACAGAGGAGATTAAGCTAAATTACACTACTCTTTGCATAAAGAAATACCTCCTCCTCCCAGTTCTGAGAGTCTGTCCCCTAAACCATCAGTCATGCATGCCTTCCATTGTCATAGCTATCTTTTATGATCAACTTATCCCCCATCACCCACTTCACCAACCTGCACAATTTACTTCTCTCTTAACTACCAACCTATAGAGCTCTGTTATTTCAAGTGATCTGTCATAATTCTGATTCCAAAATGTGAGTGAACCTTCTCTAAATATTCTTCTATAGTTTTACATTATTCTTCAAGTAACACCAACAAAACTGCATGCAATACTCTTAAAAATTGTCTCATGAAAAATTACATAATGGTATGAGAATATTTGTCTTCCTAGATTCTGTCAACCTATGTACTATAACTTTTTTGCCACTCCACTAGCACACTAAGCAGGGTACTTCAGTCAGCAAATTATCCACAATTATCACATGAAGACCCTTCTTCTTTATACTCAACCCTAATTCATTTTTATCTAACCTGTATGTCAATATCCACATATGCGATTTGGAGTGACATATATATCTCACACAGGATACTGTTGCTGTGGAACAGGCTCTCCATCCACATAAAACAAAGTTCATCCCTGTCCATATTCAACTATAACTTAGATCTATGAATGGGAAACAGAAAATTTAGCCCAGAACTGCCCCCATACTACTAATTGACAGAGGCAGCTTGAGGAAGCAAATACTAGAGGCTACAGCAAAAGGAAACGTCACTCGCCCCCGGAAAGTGACATTATCATCTCAGCGCCTAGAGGGGAATGTTCAGCGTGTGTGGAGAATGGCGAGAATGATGGAGCCAGTCATTCTGGATTTAATAAGGATGGAAATCGTAAGGGAGGCTCCCAAGCCCTCAGGTTGCTTCACAAGTGGTGTACTACGATGAGAACAAAGTGATGAGGACAGGGGTGAGATAGAAAAATGCAGGTACTGTAACTAAACATTTTAATGAGTCTGATAATGATATAGCAGCTCTAAATGCTAGGCAAGGTACAGGAGGACACCACCGAGCTGATGGGGCTGTTGTAAGAACCGGAATGGGTGAAGAACCTTATGGTTTTGACCATCTTTTAGGAAAACAATTTATTTTTTTGGACAACAATAATTTTTGTCAAGCCAGAGAAGGGCCTGACAAGGATAGAGAAGAAATTAATGTTGGAACCTTAAAGGACATGAATTTTTTATTTTAAGACAAAATGGACAATATTAAAAAATTGCAGCTAGAGAATGGTTACTTATCAGAATGTTTTAAGAAAAAGATAGTCCCTAAGGGACTTAGAGCGTATAAATTCCCTTTTGGGATTGATTATGACAATCATTTGATTAAGAAATTTATTGAAATGTTTGACAGACATGGTCTTGAAATGATGGAAAAGATAATTAAATGTAATGATGCCAAGTTGAGCTTGCTTATAGGTCAAGCAGAGAAACTAAATCAGGATATCAAGAATGATCTTCTTTTTTCAGAATATGAAGGGTTATATTTTAAGCAAATAAAAAATGTGGACTTTAATAGTAATAGATTATTTGAAAAAAGTGTAAAAAGATGGAGAGGGATTTAAAGGATTACAGTAAGAACAGGGCATATATTTTTAGGGATAAATAAAAAAGGTAAACCAAGTATGAGTGGAGGAAACTACATGAGGCCCAACTGAGGGAAGGATCAGAAAAAGAATAACAAGAAAGGGGTTAACAGTAGGGAATATGAAGGAAAATCTTATGAACCACAGTCTTTTTATTACTGACAACATTGGGATGTGGGGTTAAATCAGTTGGATGGGGCAACAAAAACAACAAGAAGTACAGGGAAAGGTGGTAGAAAATATTATGCAAGATGGTATTATTTGGATCTACAAAGGATACCATATTTACAATTTTGCAGGTATCAATTTAAGTAGGGAACATTTTTTTCCTATGTATGAAAAGTTTGAAATTTGTACCCAGTAGACATTTTCACTACAGTGAGAAAATTTTAGAGCTAAAAATGTTTGTTAGAAAATTGAATTTGGCATATTTATTTCAGGATAAAAGTAAAGATGTGAGGGTTGTGAGACACACAAATAAGGAACTGAAAATGAAAAATGCTGTTAACCCACCTCTTGAGCCCACATTAAACATTATGGAAAAGGCAATAATGGAAGATGTATACAATCTAAAAGCAGGTAAAGGAACAATTCTATGAAATGGAACTTAAGTTGTAAAGAATATGAAGTTCTAAATGAGTTACAAAATGACAGGGGCCTAAGAATTATGTGACCTGATAAGGGAGGTGGCACAGTAATTTATGACGCCATTCAATACTCTCAAGACATTTTTGAAATGTTGAATGATTTATCTACCTATTACCCATCCTCTATAAATGAAATCAATATTAGTCAGAGACGTATTGATTTTTATTTAGAAGAGTACTTAAATAAGGGAATGATTTCATCTGAATTATATGAGTTTCTGAAAGTTAAGAACCCCACTATTGTTACAATTTTTGGCATCCCAAAGATACATATGGGTCTGGAAAAGTTAGCTTTTAGACCCATAGTGTCAGGGAGGGGATCTAAAACATACCCCTTTGGAGTTGTGATAGATAAATGGATAAAAAAGACTTTAGTTAATGCAGAACATTTAGTTAAAAATTCCTGGGATTTTCTAGGAAGGCGTGATGTTTCATTATGGGACCAGGATATATATTTTTTGACTGTGTATATATCAGATTTATATACTTCAATTCCCAAACAGGAAGGACTTGAATATTTTAGGTATAGTATGTACAACAACACTACCCTTACTGAAGATAAAATGTATTTGATTATGGAATTTATGGACATAGTTTTAGATCACAATTATTTATTCTTCGGAGAGTATTTTAAACAACACAAAGGTGTTACCATGGGGGCCTCTTGTGCCCCCATTTATGCGACTCTAGTCCTTCTGGAGTGGGAAAAAATAATGTTTTTACAAGTGAATATGTTGGTAACCTAAAGCTCTATGTCAGATTTTTGGACGATATTTTTATTCTATGGAAAGGCTCAGAGAATGAAATTAAAAATTTTGCTGAATTTTTGAATAGGAACACTGGGTTTCTCAAGTTTACTTTTTCATACAATAGAAGAAGCATTAATTACTTAGATACAGTTATACAGAAGGGTGATAAAGGGTTTAGATCTAAAGTTTATAGAAAACCTACTTTTATTAATTCGTATCTTGAATATTCTAGTAGTCACCCTTCACATCAGAAAAAGAGTATTATTAAGGGGCAACTCATTCGAGTTGCCCATATGACATCACATAGAGAGGATGTGGAGGAAGAACTACTAAAAGTTGTGAAACTATTTCAGGAGAGAGGTTACCCGGATAAAATGATTCAAGAGAACCTTCAATATGTTAAAAAAGAAAGGGGGGGATATATACCCCTGTTGTATAACCCAGAGGGAATAAAGGAAAATGGACAAGGTACAGATGTTGAAATAAAGGAATACAAATAATATGAGAGAGCTATGGTGGTCCCTTATTCAAGTAAGACAAATGAGTTTAAGAGGATTGGTAAAAATAACTGGGCAATTCAGAGGAATTATTCAAAGTTATGGTCTATGGTCTATCGTGGGTGTTAGACCTAACTTTGTGTTTAAGACTGGGGCAAGTGCTTTTCATTTTTTAGTGCTGACTTATATAATTGCTTTAGTGAGCAAGTGCCAGGCTTTACAGTGGGAATAGGGTGTTTATTATGAGAACTAGATCAGTTCTAAGGGAAAAAGTGAAGAGCAGACCATTCTCGGCTCCACAAAGTCTGCTCTTCACTTTTTCCCTTAGAACTGATCTAGTTCTCATAATAAACACCCTATTCCCACTCTAAAGCCTGGCACTTGCTCACTAAAGCAATTATATAAGTCAGCACTAAAAAATTAAAAGCACTACACCCTCACAAACTCCCCTTGAGTACTTTGTTCCCCATTGGCCCTTTTTTTCAATTATAAAGGAATTCCCAATACTATTCTAGCATGTCCAAAGGTCAGTTGTCAATCTCCTCTCCGGTCCAGCTGGTGAATATGGGAATGTTGAGGCAATGTTACAACTGCCTCATGTACACAGACAACCCTCTCCTTCTCCCAACAAATTCCAACCATATAGCCAAACTGGAGGCTAAGCTCTCTCAACTCAGTACTGACATAACCAGTCAGGAGGAGAAGGAAACGACACTCACTACAATTCCAGTCTCACATAGACCTACCATGACAGCAAACCAAACACATAAACACACAAAAACATACTCAGAGGCTCTAAATAAAAATCTGCCTAAGCAGCAGAGACCTCCAAAGCAGACACACAAGCAACCACTACCCCAAAACAAAACATGTGCAACACATAGCTCACAAAGCCAGTGTGCTGAACAGTCACAGCCCTTAAGGCTAAACAACACACATGATACACTTGTAATAGGTGACTCTATCATCAGGCACACTGACGTCCCGCTCACCAGGCTGAACAAGGAGAAGGTCACGGTGAGCTGCCTGTCGGGCGCTAGGATCCGCCACATAACACAAGCACTCAGGTCACTCCAAGGCAAGTACAAATATGACTCAGTCATTGTCCATGCTGGTGTGAATGACCTGAGACATACCTCCCTGGACTACATGAAAAGAGACATAGAGGAGCTCTCTGAGCATGTAGCCCAGGCCGGTATGACCCTGACCTTGAGTAGCATCTTACCCTCACCAAGAATGATGCCACAATATGAAGACAAGATGATCAATTTCAACAATTGGCTTAAGTATTGGTGTCATTCAAAGGGGATCCAATGCCTGTCTGCCTGGGATGACATGCTCGACAAGCCACGATGATTCGCTAGGGATGGCTTGCACCTGTCACCCCTGGGCTTTCGGATATTGGCAAAGGTTCTTGCCACCCCCATAGTGCCTTTTTTAGGCAAGGCTCAAAAGACAAACCCACCTCCATAGGTATCACAAGGGATAAGAAACTAAGAGTAATGCTACTCAACGCCAGAAGTCTAAACCTCAAGATGCACGCACTCGAAACTCTCCTTAGCATGGAGAACATCGATATCTGTGCAGTAACAGAAACCTGGCTCAAGGCTCCCGAGAGCACCCCAGCACTACCAGGTTATACCTCATACCATGTTTTTCGGCCCCAAAACTTGGACCAAACCACAAAAGGAGGGAGTATCAATATTCCAAAGATACCCACATCTCCAGGTTGGTGGCACAGCACGAAGCATCAGAGACTATCCATGTGCAACTAACAGTGGGTATAACTGCCTTCCAGTTTATAGCCTGCTACAGACCACCCTCCCAAACCCAGGAACCCCACTCGGCCTTCCTGAGAACACTGGAAAATATGAAGGTCTCTCCAAACACCATTATATTGGGAGACTTCAACTACCCTAACATAGACTGGGAGCATTACTCTAGCTCCAACACCCTAGCCCGAAGGTTCCTAGAATTTATAAACTCAAATGCTATGGAACAACTTGTTGCCACTCCCACAAGAGGGGAAAACATATTGGACCTGATCATCACCAACATGGGGACTCTATGCTCCAGACCAGAAGTGTATCTCTCACTGGTAAGACCAGACCATAAACTAATCTCACTAGATATTCACATCCCGACCCCAGCCCCTGCCCAGAAAACCACAGAGAAAAACTTCTCTAAAGCAAATTTCACACTCCTCAAAAACGAGGTGGAATCCTTCAAAGCCCCCGGGCCTGTGGAAAATACGGCCCAGACCGCAGAATCCTTTATAAACACATTCTATGAACACCTTCAGGAATGCATGGATCATGAAATCCCAAATAAAACCAAGACCCAATCCTCCAAAGCTGGCGTCCTGTCTGGTGGACCCCAGCCATAAACAAACTATACAATAGAAGGAGGAAGCTACTACATGATAGAGCAAAATCCCAAAAAGGGGAGGCATCTCTGATCAGTATTAGCAGAAAACTACAGGCACTCATAAAATCGTCTAAGGCCAGCTTTGAGAAAAAAATTGCACAAGACACTAAGAATAATCACAAGGCTTTCTTTAGTTATGTTAGGAACCTGGGTGGGAATTCCCAGATATGCTCAGAATTAGTCCAAAATGACAAAAAATTCACCGAACCCACAGGCATTGCCAACATCCTAGCTGACAGGTTCAGCACAAACTGCACCCCCCCCCTTCCCCACCAAAAGGGCAAATATCTATCCCAGCAGAGTGCTGCCCCCCTGACATCTCAGATGCTCAGGTAAGAGCCACCTTCTCCAAAGCAAAAAACACAGCATCAATGGGACCAGACGGTGTCCCGGGCTGCATCCTACATGAACTCCAAGAAGAACTAAACCCAAACATAAAACTACTGTTCAATCTCAGCCTTACTACAGGATATATACCCAAAGAGTGGCGTACAGCAACAGTGGTCCCTCTCCACAAAGGTGGTGCCTCAACGGATCTTGGAAACTATTGCCCCATAAGCCTGACTAGCTTGGTCTGCAAAGTTATGGAAAGGATCATCATGGATCTCATAAATAAAGATATTGGGGACCTACAGACACTGGATCCTACCCAGTTCGGCTTTGTTAAGGGCAGATCCTGTCTCTTAAACCTGGTTGATTTCTTTGAAACAGTCACCAAGGCCATTGACGAGGGGAAGGTGGTCCACACAGCCTACCTGGACCTTGCAAAAGCCTTCGATACAATACCCCACTCGGGAATTATAGATAAGCTCACCAGCTTAAATATAAACCCCTATGTCACTAGATGGGTTGCAAACTGGCTCAAGGACAGAACCCACATGGTTAGAATTGCTGGAGCCATGTCAGACTCCAAACCAGTTACAAGTGGCATCCCACAAGGCTCAGTCCTGGGACCTCTCTTGTTCGGTATATATTTCTCAGAGGTACAGGCTAACACAGTAGGATTGTGGCTGACCAAGTTCACAGATGACTGCAAACTGAGCACCATAATCGTCTCTCCAGCCGACACAAACATCCTACAAAAGGGCCTCATAGAAACAGACAACTAGTGCCAGAGCCATGGCCTCAAGCTAAATGCCAAAAAGTGTATAGTCATCCCCTTTGGCAAAAACAAAGTGCCCACAAATTACCACATAGATGGTAATCCATTAAGTACGGAAGAAGTAATTAGGGACCTGGGGACCCAAGTTGATAGCAATCTCTCATTTGACAACCACGTGGCCAAAGTGGTTAGAAAAACATTTTATATAGCTCACCTAATCATGAAGGGATTCACATCTAGATCAGGGGAGGTCATCGTGCCTCTTTACTCATCCCTCATCAGGCCCATAATTGAGTACAATGCCCCTTTTGGGATGTACCTTACCAGACACCTGCAGCAACTGGAAAGACCCCAAAAGTACCTCACCAAGAGGATCAAAGGGCTCAAACAGATGCCATATGCTGCCCGGTTAAAGAAACTCCAGCTCTACTCAGTGGCATACCACCTGCTCAGAGGTGATCTGTGCCTGACGTATAAAGCCATGTCCAACCCAGAATTAATGGACATGCTGCACCTCAGAAAATCCAAATCCCATTGAGCTATGCGCTTGAAAGACTTGAACTTCAGCACTGAAATAAATAGGATATGCTGGAGGGACAGTTTCATAACCCAGAGGCTCCCTTCACTCTGGAATAAAATCCTAGTCCAGGTTAGGCAGAGTCCCTCATTGTCCCTCATTGACTCTCTTCAAGAGGAATCTTGATGAGTGGATGGGAGATAGTAGGTTTACCCCGGGTATCACTTTTGTGTCACTGTTAGACAGAGGCACAGTATACTAACCTTGAAAAAGGGCATAGCAAAATTCATTTAAAATGAGTGGCAAAAGCCAAACACACTCTGGCTAGGCTTATAAATGCCCTAGGGCAGATAGCCTAGTATGAACCTATGAACCTATGAAAAAATGTTTTGAAAATGGTCCTAAAAAGGTGGATAGAATTGGCACCCTTAGGTGTGGTTCCTGTTCTTAGTGTAAATACATAAATACAGAAGATAATACTCTAAAAACTTGAGTTAAGTTTAGATGGGGCAATTGTCAAACTACTGGAGTGATCTATTTGGCGAAGTATGTATCTTGTCCGAGTTTTTACGTGGGTAAAACTTAAAGAAGACCTAGGGACAGGATATACGAAGATATGTACTAAATTACTACATGTAATTGTAATAATGCCCTGTATTAACATTCCTGCATGTGCAAAAATTTTGCAGGATTCAAATTTGGTATTTTAGAGAAAGTTTTACCAAACCCTGGTGGTGGGGGGGTTTAGAAGTTACATTGAAGAAAGAGAAGTTGGGTGGCAAATCAAATTACAGGTCAGTCAAGTTCCAGGATTAAATGAAATGATCTCTATAATGCCCATACTGAATGGGAAGGCTGCATCAGTTAAATAATTGATTTTTTTAGGAAATGGTTTTAACATTCATTCATTTTTTTAATGGGATATAAAACATTGTTTTTTATAATAAAACATTTTATAATATAACAGATTAGTGTAAAAGGTGAGGACACAGCTTTAAAAGGTAGCTAGATAGAATGTCACCAATGTATTTCATCAACCTCAACACCTTGCAGTTTCTTCAGACTCAATACAAAGTACATAACAATGAGTCTATAAATACTTATTCATTAACAACTAATTAAATGCTTAGCAACCAACTCTCCAAACAAATTCATCTATAAATCTATATACATCATTAAAACATCACTAATAAAATAGTCTTAAAACTTTCTAACTACCAATACATATTAATAAAAACATATAAATTCAATAACTTATTTAATTCTAAGTTTTCTCATCCTTAAAAAAGGTTTTAAGGATACCTCCATATCTGATCTCAACTTCAAAATCCATGCATTTTCCCTACTCTCAGTGATAGCCCAAATATCCCCACCCTGATGGTAGCATTAATCTTCTATAATCCTGAAATTGAATGTATGGGAACTATCTGTGTCCATAACATGTTTAGGTCCCTAGACATGCAATCACCCCTATTCTTGAATGTGTAAGAGTAATAGGTCAGGATGTATAAATACTGGGTCCTGAAGTCACAGAAATTGCACTTCCCACACCTCATAGTCCCAAATGGAACAGTAGTTCCAGGATTATTAATCACCCTATCACATAACAACCTCTTAATATTCTTTTTGTTCTTATACCTGAAGGATATGTGGATCCACCGACAATATACCCCAATGCTTCCTCACCACATCCTTGATGCTACCCACATCTTTAGTGTAAAACAAAGAGAAGGCAGTAGAGCTATGAGTGTGGATAATCCATTTCAAGGCTTAATTCAGAGAAAAAGCAGCTGCTTCAGATCTCAACTCAAAGATATCCTCATGTCCTCTGATGATGTCATCCATCTTATAACCCTATCTAAATCTAATAAGTCCTGACGGAACCCTTCCTCTGTGGGATTGCTGTCCCCTGACAATATTGTGAAAAACCAGGATGCATACTGTGTCTATGTAAAATGGCATTGCTTTCTATAGACCCCAGTATTAATAATACCATTAGAAAGTCTCTCAACAAATATGTCCAAAAATGATAAGAAAACTCATAACTAAACCTAAGATACTCAGTACAAGCATTTAAATCAGTTATAAAAGATACAAGCTGTTGAGCAGACCCCTTCCATAACAGGAAGAGGTCATCTGAGCTTGAAAACTGGGATGAGGAATCATATAATCAAACTCCCATTCAGCGTAGCTATTGGCACAAGAAGTGCCCATAGCTACGCCATCCAACTGAATAAAAAACTCCTGTTCAAAGCCAAATACATTGGTGTGTAGAACAACATCCAAAAATGTTAATAGAACACTGATTCTATCTTCACTATATCCAGAATAGTTATTAAGATGTCGCTTAATATAATCCAAACCTATTCGGTTGGGGATAACAGTGAACAAAGAATTCACATCCAAAGTAACAAACAGACAGTCTTGATGATCAGATGCATCCCTCAAATGTTCATAGAGATCTAACAAGAACTGTTTAGTGTCTCTCAAAATGAACCGATGGGCGTCAACAACAGGTCTCAAGAACTTCTCTAAATATAGGGAGAAAGGCTCTGTTATAATTTTATAATATAATTTTTATAATAATATTTTATGACAATGTAATAGTAGGAAGATAGTGTAATTATGTAATGTTTTATTTATGTGTTTGATAGTGTTCACAGTTTATTGTGTGTTGTTTTTTTAAAATTTATTTTAGGGATGATGTCATTGACTAATTAATTAAGGAGGGGAGTATATAAAGGTTAATTATGTTTTTAATGTCAGATTCTGATGAAGTCCCTGCTGAAGGGAAGAAAGCGCTCAATCCGTGTAATTTTGTTTGTGGAGAAATAAAACTACATTTGTGACAGTCCGTAGTACAGCAGTGTAGTCTTTTTACTTGTCGCGAACTTTGGAACTGCTTTAGGCTCTAATTGTTGCTGTTTTTATTAATGGAGATGAGTAATCCAATCTTTAAATATCGAAAAAAAAATTCTGTTAAAAAAATAAAGATTATAGATTTTGCATCAGAACTTTCCATGCAAAGTAGGCCATTAACAGACTAAATGTTCTTGTTATTATTTATATGGGTTGTTTTACTATTGTTAACCTTCTTTGTGAAAAGATTAAGATGAAAAGCCAAAAACATTTTCCCTAACAGAATATTTAATGAAAAACATATATATATATATATATATATATATATATATATATAAAATACTCCTTACTTAATTGCTCTTGCTACTACTGTGGTTTGTATCAGCATTTGATATAGTTGTTATTATAAAAATGATCTATATAAAACCCTAGGTCACTTCAGGAGCCCACAAGTTGCACACAATGCATTCATTCATGCTACTGAAATTAAAATTTGCATAAACCATGATTACTGTTTTATCATCATAATCATGAAGGTATGTTCAACAATGTTTCCTCTTTGTTTCATAAATTCAAGTCTTTCATATTATTGTTACATTTACTTTTCAGGTGTATCTTCCAAAACAATGACATTTTCCACACCTACAGAACGATTCATTCCTCTGAATGAATGCTTTTTAGAATCAATGTTATTTTTGTGATAGTTATTAGTGTTAAGTTGTTCATAAGCTGAAAACATATAAACTGCTTAAAGAACAACAAAGATTACATTTCATTTAATTAAGAGACTGAATAATCATATAAAGAATGATGAAATCAGATGTTTGTTTCCAGATGTCACCAAGGGAAAGGAGAACTGAGTCAATAGAAGAAAAGGCAGAACTGTAATATCGTAAGCAATGCAAGTAGGAAACGCACATAGTGGTTGAGTAGCAAACATAATTACATACACGTAAATTGTTGTTTGTCTTTCGGCTTTTCCCGTTAAGGGGTCACCACAGCGGAACTCCAGTCTGCTAATTGGCAGTAGATTTTTACGAAACGCCGAGGTTCCAGCTCGACGCCCAACCTTCAACGAAGGCACGCCCATTTACACACACATGTCTTTCGAACGCTACCCAACTGTGGGGAGGACATGCAGACTCCACAAAGAAGGCACTCCCAAGCCCAGCCGAGAATCAAACAGGAGAACCTCTTGCTGTGAGGTAACAATGCTACCGCCGTACCACCACAGCATAACAATTACCTACACATAAATATGAAGTAGAAAATGAAATCAAGACAGGATAAATAAGAAGACAGAAACTTTTAGGGAGTTTAGTTTGTGCATTATAAAATATCATCTTTATAGTGCATAGAGTTTAGTAATCTGTCTAAAAAGCACAAGTAAATTGCAGAGTTATAAATACATATTCACTAAATTCCTTAAAGACATATTTGTCTTTTGTAGTGCATTATATTTTCCATATAGCCATCTAATGATAATTAGCAGAGGAACAAAGATCAAGAAAAGTATCAAAACTGGACCTGTAGATCTCTTACTGATATACTGCTCAACAGCTTTTATTTCAACTATCCTCCAGAAAAATTGTGCAGCCTTGGACTAGGTTGTGTTTTGTGTAAGTCTGAGGGATGAGCATACTTCACTGTATGTGAGTTAGAATTGGGACTATACAGTGGCCAGTAATGTAAAAGTTTGTCTTCCATTAATCACTACATAAAGCTCTATTCATAAGATAATTGCACTTATGGCGGGGACCATATAATTACTTATTAGGATATAAGAGACACTTAATCAGGATTTGGGAAGAAATCATTACTGTATTCTTAAAGTGTAATGCTGTGGATTATATATATATATATATATATATATATATATATATATATATATATATACATATATGTATACATACACACACACACACACACACACACACACACACACACACACATATATATATATATATATATATATATATATACACACACACACACACACACACACACACACACACACACACACACAGATATATATATATATATAGGTTCATAGTTTGGTACTAGGCTATCGGCCCTAGGGCCTATACAAGCCTAGCCATAACAATTCCCTGGCTATTTCTTCCCACACTATTTACTTCCTTGGACCCCTGTCTAGCAGGGCAACTGACATGATCCCTGGGGTGAATTTCCTTTCTCCCATCCAATCATCAAGGTTCCTTTTGAAGAGGGCCAAAGAGGTGCTCTGCTTGACATGTATGGGCAGTCTATTCCAGAGTCTGGGGAGTCTCTGGGTCAGGAACCTATCCCTCCAGCATGTTTTGTTTATTGTGATGACAAGGTTTAGATCCCTGGAGCATGTGGCTCTGAGGGATTGGGATTTCTTTAAGTGTAACATGTCCAACAGCTCTGGGTTTGACATGGCCTTGTATGTTAAGCAGAGATCGCCTCGGAGTAGACAATATGCGACAGAGTATAGCTGGAGTTTTTTAAGGCGGCCAGCATAGGGCATCTGCTTTAGGCCTGTGACTCTTTTAGTGAGGTATTTCTTCGGCCTTTCCAGTTGTTGCAGATGTCTTGAGAGATACATACCAAATGGGGCATTGTATTCTATAATGGGTCTAATGAGGGATGAGTACAGTGGGACAATGACCTCCTTTTTTCTGGATGAAAAGCCCTTAGTGATGAGGTGTGCCACATGGAAGGATTTCCTGACTGTTGTGGCAATGTGGTTATTGAAGGTGAGACCACTGTCCATCTGTGTCCCTAAGTCTCTTATCACACTTTCAGTGTTTAGTGTACTGCCACCTATGTGGTAATTCATGGGTACATGATTTTTCCCAAAGGGGATAACTATACATTTCTTGGCATTGAGCTTTAGCCCATGGCTCTGGCACCAAGCATCTGTTTCTGTAAGGCCCTTTTGTAGAGTATCAACATCATTTGGGGATTCAATAATGGCTCCCAGTGTGAAGTCATCTGCAAACTTTGTTAGCTAGAGTCCCTTAGTGTTGGCCTATACTTCAGAGAAGTAGATGCCAAGCAAGAGAGGTCCCAGGACTGAACCCTGAGGTACTCCACTTGTCACTTGTCTGGAGCTGGATTTGGAGTCAGCTGCTTTTACAGTCTGGGTTAGCCAGTTGGCAACCCATCGAGTGACGTAGGGGTTAATGCCCAGCTTAGTAAGTTTATCTATGATTCCAGAGTGGGGGATGGTGTCAAAGGCCTTGGCAAGGTCCAGATAGGCTGTGTGCACTGCCTTACCCTCATCCACAGCTCTGGAGACTGATTCGAAGAAGTCAATCAGGTTCAGGAGACAAGATCGGCTTGCCAATGTCTTTGTTTATAAGTTCCATGATAATACATTCCATGGCCTTGCAGATCAGGCTCGTCAGACTGATGGGGCAGTAGTTCCCGGGATCCAAGGTGGATCCCCCCTTGTGGGAGACATACACACACACACACACACACACACACACACACACACACACACACACACATATATATATATATAAATATACATATATTTTTACACACACACACACACATATATTTATATTTATATATATATATATATATATATATATATATATATATATATATAGTTACGTAGTCATATACATATAAGTCTTATTTCACTTGAAGCCAGAAAAAAGCTGAAACATGACATGTCTACTGTTAGTAGGGTGTGGCTTATTAGTCTGAATGTACTCATAAAGACTTAAAAGGTAAAAAGTAAAAAGTTATGGGCACTTAGAAGCTATGTAGCTGAAATACTGGTATTTCCTGGAGTCATTTGCATATACCCCATGGGCCTTCTTTACAAAGGTCTAAGGTGTTACACAATAAAAGCTCTAGCTTGACTGGGAATTTCCTGCAGCTTTTACTGAATGGTTTGTTAGTGTGACCTTTTAATCCTTTGGTCTGGAAGTTATTCAGGATATATTGCAGGCACCCTAGTGTTTATGGACATCAGTCTTGCTTTTAAGTTCTGTGTTTGTTATGTGTATCTAAACAGCCCACTTAGGCTGCAATGCTGACGTTGGGAAAAGGCAGAAATATGGCATATCTACAACCATTCAGTTTTGGCTTTACTGGCTTAAGTGTATCTTTCAAAGATTTAAAAGTAAAAAGTCATAAGCATTCAGAAACTAAGTTGCTGAAGCACTCGAAGGTCCTTTGGAGTTATCTGCATATACCACATGGGTCTCAAGTGCAGGAATTTTAATGTATAATACAATAAAGGCACTAGTTTGGTTGTTCTTGTTTTTTTTTTATATTGTTTAAACACATTTTATACAAAACTATAGGTTTTACTCTGAAAATTGATAATGTTCAGCACTCCATTCCTTGTCAACAAACAGTGTAGCGCACAGAAATGTGCACAAAACCTTTCACCAAAGGAAAATGTGAGTGAAATAGTTAGCAATCGGATTCAGTTATTTACACTACATTTGAAAATATAAAGCTGAAGTGTGAAAAACAGTTCATGGAACAAAGGCACTCTAAAAGAAAATTTATTGCAGAGAGAGCATGTGTGGGTGAAGAATTGTTACCAGCAGTAGTCTGGAGAGCACATGAGGCAAACTCCCCAAATTATCAGCACCTAAAATATGTTTGCATTGTTTTGGGTCTTTAGATCATAGTAGTGCATGCTGTGTTTTTACCCATAATGGGTATTTTCTCATTTCCCCAATGTTTAACCTCACCAGTGTAAAACCTCATAGCTTACAGGAAAAAATAACTAGCAGTGTCACTAAGTATCACATTCTTCAAAAGAACATAGTGGTGGGAAGATCCTTCCCTGTATCACACAACAGAAATGTGGTTAAAAATGAAAATAAGAGTCTCAGTGCTACTTCTTGTCCGAAGATATCTCTTTATTTGTAAATATTACCTCCAGGATTTGGTTTGCAAAGTTTGGTTTTCCCCAGTGTTTGTGTAACATGGAGTTAGTGTGTATATACAAGTACAAATATGTGTGGAGGTTGAAGTCCTCCACACAGGAAGTATGCTATGTTTTACTGATTTTCCCTAAACACTCAGTGGCATACCCCTCAACTGTCCAGATGTTTGCCTCATGTTTTGGTCTGTTTCTTATAAAATCTGTGGTTTTCTAACAAATTGCTGGAATGATTTAAGGATCAGAGTTACTAAATAATGACTTACATTTGAGTTTCAGTCTTCATATTCTTCAGAAAAATGCATGCTAAGACAAATCCTGTGTTCTGTCAACTTAGTTTATATAAAACCTGTCCCTTTTTGTGGGCCTTTCTCCCTCCATTATGTCAGGCTTTGTCCAGATTTCTTGTGCTAAGAGGTTGAGAGGTATGCTCAGTGGGTGTATAATCAGGGAAAATGCATTGGGAAGGAAACAGCTCCAGTGACATAGAGGAATAAAATCTTGTGACCCAGGTGGCCTGGGATCATTTAGTGGCAGCAGTTTCCTGACAAAGCTGTTAGGGAAGGTTTGGCTTACTTACCCTTGGAGAAGAGGGGGTAAAGCAAACCACACACTGTCATAATCCCTCAGACTATGGAAGGTAATGCAAATGGATGGCCTGGGGCAGGCATTAACCTAACAAATACACCGCCTGGTGGTAGCCATCAATATAGGTGTGTGTAAGCATGGACTTGCATGGAGAAAGCATGGTCAGAATCAATGATGATGTGGTCCACTTCATTATACGGATGCTGCTAATGGTATAAGGTGATCTTGTGCTGCCTAAATGATAGCCCCTCTGAACAGCTCTCATCCTGATCCTGAGTGAAATTCCTGCACAAATGAGCTGTGTTTCATTAGAAGGGCTGATGGTCAACATGTACGGTGCCAAAAAACACATAAGAAAATGTTTTGGTAGGTATTTGTGTAGAACATCAGACTTTGAGTTCTTGGAGTGGATTTAATGTAGTCAATAAGTAGACCAGATAAAGGATCCATGACAACTCCTAATATAGGCATATTCAATATAATGCTTATTTGAAAAAAAAAGTAATCCAGCAGTTGTATAAAATAAAATCATGTGTGCAGTATGGTACATTTATACCACTGGTTTTGCACTCGGGTCAGGATTATGTAGTAGCATTTTATTTATTTATTTATATCTTGGTTACAGAGTTGGTTGAATGAACCAAAGCTCATTTCCAGCCTAGGCCTGAAGCAGAAAAAAATACACAATTACAATAAAAGTACAGTTACAGTATGCTGCTCAACTGAAGCACCCCAGTACAATTGTAATACCATACAAACAAGGCAGTAATGGAATACACATAGTTTAGTCTTTAGTTACAGAAAACTTTTTCACTTTCTACATGCTTCTTTTTAGTCACAGAAAAGAAAGAGGGGGTGGTGCTGGATGAAAAGTAAGGCATTAGTGCAGAAAACCAGAAAAGGTTAAATAAAACAAAGCACCTCTGAGTAAACCATAAGAAGAGGGGAGGTACAAAAGGAGACTGAAAAATAAGCGTGGGGAAATAAAAATGTTATGTAAACCAGAAGGAAGAAAAAAACTGAACAGAAAAGGGACAGAGGTGAAATATGTGAAGCAGTTTCATGTAACAATGCATGCTTTGCAGTATAGTGGGACAGCAGAGTTTTCCTTGATCGTTTTGTTGGTGTAGGTAAAACAATACTAGATTGTGGGGTAAAAAAGTATTATTTGGACCTATCTGGGGAACTCCTGTGCAGTATAATCATTTATTCTATTCTGGACTTTGTTGTAGCATACTTTTCCACCCAGTTAGAATATTTACATTTCAGGACAGTTTCTTCCATGTTTGTGATAGAGTTATTGAAACTGTATCACAAAAGTGACATGACTCCTGATGAAACTAAAACTCATTGAGTGTATGTCATATTAATTTTTATTTACCTGTGACCACAGTGTGTCACGGAGGAGGTGGCTACTTCAAATGCCGATTCAAGTTTGGTGTGACAGTGTTTAGATATAATGGAGGACAGGACTGCACCAAAAGTATTTTGGAGAGCATTTGTGTAGAAGTTAGTTTGATTCCTGTAAAGGGACATAGGAAGACTTTGATTAATTCTGAAGGCCCTCAATAATCTGAATATATATATTTTTTTAACTTATCAGCCCAGGGTGCTCACCCATACTTAGGGGCTTGTCAAGTATGACAACTCCATATCTGACAGGTTAGCTCTGACTTGTTCAACAAGGAAACAACAGAAGAGATATACAATTTTGTCAGTGTTAACAATAAAAAGTGATGACTGGAAAAATAATAATTTTTGCCTTGTAGACATCTAGCAATATCCTTGAGACCCATAACAATGACTATAGCTTGGAAAGCCTACTCAATTTTTTATTAAACAATGGATCGATTGTCTGCTAGAAACATAATTATGACCTCTGCATATAAAAGAAGTGCAAAGCCACCTAGCTAGCTAAGCGTTTCTTGACTTTCAAGACATTTGTTCTCTGATCTAATACTTTATTTGACTTTTGATCAGTGGATTGTAGGTTCTTGATTGAAAGCACAATAGCATTTTAAGTCCATCAGTTAGTGCAGAGGATTAAGGCTGTGAGCTGTTAGCCAGG
>NC_056744.1:645884935-646139935 GCF_019279795.1 Protopterus annectens | reverse complement strand
GAAAAGAGTGTCAGATAGAGTGATGTTTATGAAGCTGGAAATTGATGGTGTAATGATGAATGTTGTTAGTGCATATGCTCCACAAGTCGGGTGTGCGATGGATGAGAAAGAAAAATTTTGGAGTGAGTTGGATGAAGTGGTGATGACTATACCCAAGGGTGAGAGACTGGTGATTGGAGCAGATTTCAATGGGCATGTTGGTGAAGGGAACAGAGGGGATGAGGAAGTGATGGGTAGGTATGGTGTTAAGCAAAGGAATGCAGAAGGTCAGACGGTAGTGGATTTTGCGAAAAAGATGGACATGGCTGTGATGAATACGTATTTTAACAAGAGGGAGGAGCATAGGGTGACATACAAGAGTGGAGGAAGATACACACAGGTGGATTATATCTTATGTAGAAGGGCCAGTGTAAAGAAGATTGGAGACTGTAACATGGTGGCAGGGGAAAGTGTAGTTAGGCAGCGTAGGATGGTGGTTTGTAGGATGACATTGTTGATCAAAAAGAGGAGGATGAGTGTGAGGTCAGCACCAAGGATCAAATGGTGGAAACTGAAAAAGGGTAATTGTGAGGTGATGTTCAGGGAAGAGTTAAGACAGGCACTGGGTGGCAGTGAAGAGTTACCGAATAGCTGGGTAACTACAGCAGAGCTAGTAAGAGAGATGGCTAGAAAGGTGCTTGGTGTGACATCTGGAAAGCGGAAGGAGGTCAAGGAGACCTGGCGGTGAAATGAAGAAGTACAGGAGAGTATACAGTGAAAGAGGTTGGTGAAGAAGGAGTGGGATTGTTAAAGAAATGAAGAAAGTAAACAAGTGCATAAGGAGATGAGGTGCATGGCAAAGAGAGAGGTGGCGAAGGCTAAGGATAAGGTGTATGAAGAGTTGTATAAAAGGTTGGACGCTAAGGAGGGAGAAAAGGACCTGTACCGACTGGCTAGACAGAGGGACCGAGCTAGTAAAGATGTGCAGCAGGTAAGGGTGATAAAGGATAATGAAGGCTAAGGATAAGGCGTATGAGGAGTTGTATAAAAGGTTGGACGCTAAGGAGGGAGAAAAGGACCTGTACCGACTGGCTAGACAGAGGGACTGAGCTAGTAAAGATGTGCAGCAGGTAAGGGTGATAAAGGATAATGAGGGAAACATACTCACAAGTGAGGAGAGTGTGTTGAGCAGATGGAAAGAGTACTTTGAGGGGTTGATGAATGAAGAGAATGAGAGGGAGAGAAGGTTGGATGATGTGTGGATAGTGAATCATGATGTGCAGTGGATTAGCAAGGAGGAAGTAAGGATAGCTATGAAGAGGATGAAGAATGGAAAGGCTGTTGGTCCAGATTATATACCTGTGGAAGCATGGAGGTGTTTAGGTGCAATGGCAGTGGAGTTTTTAATTAGATTGTTTAATGAAATCTTGGAAAGTGAGAGGATGCCTGAGGAATTGAGAAAAAGTGTTTTGGTACCGATTTTTAAGAGTAAGGGTGATGTGCAGAGCTGTAGTAACTACAGAGGGATTAAACTGATCAATCACAGCATGAAGTTATGGGAAAGAGTAGTGGAAGATAGCTTAAAAAGGGAGGTGTGATTAGTAATCAGCAGTATGGTTTCATGTCAGGAAAGAGTACTATAGATGCAATGTTTGCTCTGAGAGTATTGATGGAGAAGTACAGAGAAGGTCAGAAGGAGTTGCATTGTGTCTTTGTGGATTTAGAGAAAGCATATGACAGGGTGCCTAGAGAGGAGTTGTGGTATTGTATGAGGAAGTCGGAAGTGTCAGAGAAGTATGTAAAAGTGATACAGGATATGTACGAGGATAGTTTGACAGTGGTGAGGTCTGCGGTGGGAGTGACGGATGCATTTAAGATGGAGGTGGGATTACATCAAGGATCACCTCTGAGCCCTTTCTCATTTGCAGTGGTGATGGACAGGTTGACAGACGAGATCAGACAGGAGTCCCCATGGACTATGATGTTTGCAGATGACATTGTGATCTGTATTGAGAGTAGGGGACAGGTGGAGGAGACCTGGGAGAGGTGGAGATATGCTCTAGAGAGCAGAGGAATGAAGGTCAGCAGGGCTAAGACAGAATACATGTGTGTGTGAATGAGAGGGAGGATAGAGGAATGGTGAGGATGCAGGGAGTAGAGGTGGGGAAGGTGAATGAGTTTAAGTACTTGGGATCAGCAGTTCAGAGTAATGGTGAGTATGGAAGAGAGGTGAAGAAGAGAGTACAGGCAGGATGGAGTGGGTGGAGAAGAGTGTCAGGAGTGATTTGTGACAGACGAGTACCAGTAAGAGTGAAAGGGAAGGTCTACAAGAGGGTAGTGAGACCAGCTATGTTATATGGGTTGGAGACAGTGGCACTGACAAAAAGGCAGGAGTCAGAGCTTGACGTGGCAGAGTTGAAGATGTTAAGATTTGCACTGGGTGTGACGAGGATGGACAGGATTAGGAATAAGTATATTAGAGGGTCAGCCCAGGTTGGAAGGTTTGGAGACAAAGCCAGAGAGGCAAGATTACATTGGTTTGGATATGTGCTGAGGAGGGATGCAGAGTATATTGGGAAAAAGATGCTAAGGATGAAGCTGCCAGGTAACAGGAAAAGAGGGTGGCCTAAGATAAGGTTTATGGATGTGGTGAGAGAGGACATGCAGGTGGTTAGTGTGACAGAGCAAGATGCAGAGGACAGGAAGAAATGGAAACAGATGATCTGCTGTGGCGACCCCTAACGGGAGCAGCCGATAGAAGAAGAAGATATATATATATATATATATATATATATATATATATATATATATATATATATATATATGTATGTATAAAATATGTATCAACTCATATGAGCAACAAATGCATATAATGTTACATATATTTCATATTAATTAATGCATGAAAGCATGTATATACAAAAGTAAGTCTCAATAATAAATATATATAAAATATATATATATATATATATATATATATATATATATATATATATATATATATATAAACAGTATGTAATATATATAAAGCAAGCAGAGAATGACATGAATTCATAAAATTCCTTATCTAATTAAACTCCTTAGTTTCAAGATGCAAGCTGTTGACCACACATCATTTCTAAGACAAATTTAAATTGGTGGTTATAAAAATTTCTAATGTGCTTGGCAAGAGCGTTAACTTCACTCTGATCCCTAATATCTCTCATATGTTCACAGAAAAAAGAATTGTGGCTGAAATATTTAGGAAAGAAACATATTCCAACAGTTTCCTTCATTATGATAGCTGTTATCTCTTTACACAGAAATGTGCTGTGGTAAAAGGACAATTTGTATGAGCAGCACATATGATTATTGCATGGACAGCTTTTACTAATGAGTGCCACAATTTGAAAGAAATGTTCCTTAAGAGAGGGTACCCTTTATAGTTAATTATCAACATTATGTCTGAAGTGAGAACCAAAAGAATAAAGGGACATTTTTTGCCAATTTTGGGTACATCTCATTTGAGGCCCTCCAATACTATGTCAGTCACTCCAGAGATAGCGACAGTAACAAATTCCCCGAATTCCACTCAGAATTTGAACTATCAATCTGATGATATGCCGGTTGGGAATAATTGTAATTCTACGGAACTTGTAGTCATTAATTATAACTCTAGTTTTACTACATCTTTTTCATGTGATGCACAACACATAAGAGACATTCTCATTAAAAACTGGAAATTACTTTGTCATGAGAGGGACCTCTTTAACATTCTGGGTGAGAAAATTTGTGCATATTTAAAAAGGGACAGAATTTAAAGACATTTTTGAACATACATCTAGACAGTCCAGATATGGACACATGTTTAAGTGTGAAACTTGTAAATTTTGCTCACATATTTTGGAAACTGATACGTGCAGAATCAACAATGTCATGGTTAGGATCCCAGGTAGATGCAGTTGTTTCACAAAACGGGTAGTCTATTGCACTATTTGTTCAAACTGTCCATGTTTTTAATGTTGGTAAAACTGAACGTAAACTTAAGATCAGGATTAGTGAACATATGAGAGATATTAGGGATCAGAGTGAAGTTAACGGTCTTGCCAAGCACATTAGAGATTTTCATAACCACCAATTTAAATTTATTGTCTTAGAGGTACAAGGAAAACATGATGGGGGGCCGCATGGCCCTATCTTCTTGAGAAGGCTGAACTAACCTGGCAGTTATGATTAGATTGTCTACATTGGCCAGGTTTGAATGACAGCCTGTCCATAAGTTGTTTATTAAAACTTAAAGCACTCAACAGATTAATTTTTAACAATTTTTAACTTTATTTCATATATTTTTGTACATTTTCATATGTGTTATGATAGTTAGGAGTTATTGTTTTTGCTATTGGATTGATCCCATAAGCTTATTAGTTAATTCTTCAACTATTTTACATCCATTTTATATCCTTTTAGGATAGGTTTTATATGTTTAATTCAGACAGTGTTTTTATATACTTTATATATTTACATTGTTATACAATAATATTCTATAACTTATTCCAGTCCAGCTTCATTTTTGAGATGTTCACATCTGAGGTTATAGTAATTCAGTTTATTTTATGTGTTACTGCTGCTTTTTACCTTTTCTCGTCTTGTGTTGCTTTATGTCTTAATTGAATGCATTTAACTAGTACAGGAAATGACATCATGTTAAAAAGTGGTTAAAATAATGCATTTCTGTATTATGTTTGTATCTAAGTTCCTTTTATTATTTGGGACGAAAGCGCTTATATTTATATTTGTTTCTGTTGCAATAAACTAAAAGTGACTATGGAGTTCCTGGTGTACTTGCTACTTCATTTTTGGCTGGAATCCGCTTTTTGTATGGGTTCTGCGGCTCTTATTCCCTGCATCTTGTGGTTTGTGACTTTTTCTTCCTGCTTTTGGTTTTATTTGTTTTTTTGGATTATGAAATGATAACTGCTGTTTTTAATTAATTTCTGAGAAGTTTGTTACTGCTTTATCTTTAGAATTGGACAAGGGGTGATACTCCACCCAGGTAAACAAATATAGCTTCCCCCTTACTTAGTTCTGAAGATGAGACGGTAACAAACTTGTTCAAAAATCACTTTGAAACTGCAAATCATCTGCCCCTATTTATATAAATGCATCGCTACTGAACCAAATAATTTAATGCAATTTAGTTCTCTCTAAAACAACACATCTCTTAAAACTCAGAAAATTACTAGCTAGGCTCCTTTAAAGAAGTCCTTGAATAAATATATACTTTTCGGATCTACTTGAAAACATCGACTTACCAGGATGTCGACATTCACAACAGTGAGACCACAATGTTGAAACTTCAGAAAGCCAAACTACCAAAAGGTTGGAATCAACCAAACCCCCCCCATGTGGGGGGGGGCTTCACCCCCCACACCCACATCCCCGTGTAAGAGGGCTGCACCCCACCTCTGCTCACTAAATATACCAACTCTGAGATTCCACTACAGTGGAGAACAAGGCAAAGGTCACTATGGCGGCCCAGTGTTTATTTTCCTGAGTATCGATTGACAAAAATATAATACTGTCAATACAATCAATACACCGCCACACCAAGTGTGTGTGTTATATTGGCAGTGTGTGTGGATATTATTTCTATATCTTAGAATTACTATGTTCACCATTTTCATTTATTGGTTTCTTATTCATTTCTTGGTTTATTTTCCCTGAGTTTGCTTGCAACATTCCAGGAGTTCGGCTTTCTGAAGTTTCAACATTATGGTTTCACTGTTGTGAACGTTGATGATCTGGTGAGTCAACGTTTTCAATGGGATCCATACTTGTTCTATTTGGCAGGAAGCAGTTTGATTTACTCACTCTAACAAAAGTCTTATATTGATTTCTTATTTCTCTATATGAACTCCATGAAGTGGGATTCCTAGTTTTAAAAGATAAATAGAGCCCATGCTCTATCATGAGATCTAATAAGAGAGAATTTTACTTTTTAATTTCCATTTTTATGCTAGAGAAAAATTGTCCTTTTTGCCCTATAAGCTTTAATACCAGCTACATCATTTAGCAATTTAGGTAAACTATTACTGTATAGAGTTAATGAGTAATATATGATATCCATTATTTTCTGATTTCTCATTTTAGGATTAACTTTTGTGACACTGCACTTGGAAGCAGTTGTGTTTTGTTTTTTTTTTTTTTTTTGGGGGGGTGATTATTTATTTATTATTTGTTCACCGAGTCAAATGCTGAACTCATACTTTACAGAACAGCTAACAACATATGAGGGCTATCCTGGGCACAAGAAATACAGCTGTGGTACAAAATACATTTCTGCAATGGGACATAAGAGAAGTCTATCCTAGGAACCAGAAGTATGTTTATTATTATAAAGGAATGGGAGGCAGAAACCCCTCTAAGCAAGAGAATTTAGGGCTTAATAAAATATATGAGTATAGACAGCAGATAACCTTGAATATCAGCATCATACAGTTTATTTTGTTCTAGGAGGTTCATAGGTGTCACTGTCGAGTAGAGCCACTGGTGTTATCCCCGGGGTGAATTTTCTGTTTCCCATCCACTCATCAAGATTTCTCTTGAAGAGGGTCAGCGAGGTGCTCTGCTTGACATGTATGGGAAGTCTGTTCCATAGCATGGACTGTCTCTGGATTATGAACCTGTCCCTCCAGCATGCTCTGTTAATTGTGGTAATGAGGTTGAGGTCTCTGGAGCGTGTGGTGCGGAGGGATTGAGATTTCTTTAGATGTAGCATTTCTGGGAGAAGGAGTTCCCAAGACATGAGCATTTTAAAGTTTTTTCAAAAGTAGCAGGTGAGGATATCACCCTAGACATGAGCATAAATATGTATCATAGGAAGGGATGGGAGGTTGTAGAATGACCCTGTGCAAAACTTCCACATATCTTTTAATGGGTGGCAGGAGAGATATTAGATATGTATGTTTGTTTATTTTCTTTGTTTATTAATTACTTTATTTATTTATTTATTTATTTATTTATTTACATTTGTTGACTGCAAGAGTATGACTGGGCAAAGCCCCTTTTCAGTAGAGGCCTGGGGAAAAAAGTTCCACATAACAGAAATAATGTATACATTCTTAGAAAAAAAGTGTTAGAAAGAGTGAATAAAATATGCCAGTGAAATGGGACTGAAAGAAGAGTAATGGCAGGCAAACGTACTATTGTTGGCTATACAAAATTTGATAAAAGTCAATTTAGAGGATATAAGTAATCTATTTTAAAGATCACAAATAATGTAGTCTGTGTAAGGATAACTATAATAATTACGTAGGAGGTAAATCCTTGTATGACATGTTTGAGGAAGTAGGCTAGGTCAAATTAATTGAGAAGGAAGAGTATTTGCAGAGTTGGGAGTCTAGTAAGCATATATTGAAGTGGTTTGAGAAAATTATGTGTTATGGATTAGTTTAATGTCAGGTGACATTTTGTTCCATAGTTATGAGACAAAATTAGACAGATGCACCTCCTGTGTTTTGTGCTTTTGTGGTTATGCTCATGACTTTGTTGTTAGATTAGAACACCCATCTGGATTCATGCCAATTGATTTCAATTGAGATAAACTGGCATTAAAGAGGTTCTTTTTGAACAGACTTTAACTGGGAGAGAGTGAGGTGATTAGGATATCCTAGCCAACTAAGTTTATGGATTGCAAGGCCGTGGTGAGTGAAACCCTTATCACATTGCATGAAAGTTCTGCAGAGAGTGATTGATAAATGAATACACTGAATAGAAGAAAGTAAATTGTGAGATGAGCAGTTCAGATTCAGATCAGGATACAGTACAAATGATCCAATGTTTGCAGTGAGACAGATAGTTAAGAAGAAGCTAGAGATAAGGAAAGAGTCAAACTGGGCACTCCTAAACTTGGAGAAAGCATATGACAAGGTCCTAAGAAAGCTGATTTGGGCAGTACTGCAGTGGTTTGAAGTCCCAGAAAAATTCACAGAATTAGTGCAGGCTATGTACAAGGACCCAATGACTCAAGTACGAACAGTGGTCTCACAGAGGGGTTCCCAGTGAGAGAGGGTGTGCACTAGGGTACAGCCCTGAGCTCACTGCTGTTCATACTGGTGATGGACTACATTAGCAAACAGGTCAGATGGGACAGATGAAGTTACTGTATACAGATGATGTGGCATTACAGGCAGACTCTGAGCAAGAACTTCAATAAAGGATAGGGGAATGGAATGCAAAGCTGATGGCACATGGGATGAAACTAAGTGCAGATAATACAGGGGTAGTGGCAGCAAATTGAGGAAATCAGAAGAAGCTGAGAATTGAGATAGAAGGGAAATTCTTCCATTTCTGTATTCATCCTCCTTGGTGTATCCCTTTTCCATAGTATTCTTCAAATTCATGCCTCTCTTAAACACAAATCTAGGTGTAGTTTCAATCCAATCTAATAAATTAACCCCCCCCCAAACACTCCATTCCAATTTGTTAATTCCATTATAAGTCTATAAAATGCTGTAATTGTATAGAAAATATTTATAAATGTTTTTAGTAATGATTGGATGGTTAGGATTGGTTAATTGAAGCTAATTTATTAATTAAGCATGGTATATAAAGGAACTGAGGGGAAGGTAGACTGTTCTGATGAAGTTCACTATTTAAGTGAATAAAAGCATTTAACCTATTGTAATTTGATTAAAGCATTTTTTTTATTCAGTAGAGAGCATCTTTCCTGCAATATTCCAACCATGTTTTGTTTTTTATTTACACTATATGCATGATGTGTCATTCGCACATACTGGCTGAGAAATACTGAATTATTTTAAATATTTAGTTACTACAAATTTTTCAGACTACAAAGCCCACACAAAATAAAACTGAAAAGCCAACCAAAATTATTTTAGTTAATCAAAAACACATATTCCCAATCAATTTGAGTTAAATATTCTCTAGTTTATATGGTGTATAAAATGCTCTATGTAAAAATTTCCAAGTGAATACTTTCCAAAATAGGGACTATGATATCTTAGGTCTATATTAAATAAGCAAACACTTAAAAAAGTGAACGCTTATTCATCGACCCTAGTTCAGCAAAAGCTGAAAATGCCGAACACTTGGAACAGAGATTTTTTTCCCCAGGGAATTTAAATATTTTAATTAATGCTAGAATTTATAAGCACAACAGGAATTTACAGTGTTTTTTTTTGCTAGTCGCCATGAAAAGCAGATGCCAGCAGCTCCTATCCTTTCTCTTTGGTTACCCACTATCCTCATACTGTTTCTGTGTATATTCTCCTGTTCTACACTTTACCCTTCCCTGAATTTAATTTCTAGCCTCACTCATAACTGCCTTTGTTAGTCCACCTGCCCTATTTTACTGTCTTCAGACTCTTACATATTAATGTTTTTTTTATTTTCTGCCCTGCTTTTAGCTGCTAGTAAGACTCCCCCTCCAAAGCCCCTCTCTATTGTAGCTTATTTTAACCATACAACTCTGGGTTTGCTTCAAGTAAATCTACTTGTGTAGCTTAAGGCCAGTGCCCTTTTGTAAGCATACTTCTGCTCATATTTTATTTCTTTTTTATTTATTTCTGGTGACTATACCTTTAGAAACTTTATATCCTTGTCTCTTAAATTAGTTTTTCACTATCTTTTTCTGATTGTTTCTCTGACTTCATCTTGACCAGGGTGCTAGCCCAGCCCAGTATTAGCCATTACCCCTCCCCCTCACCTCGCTTCCTCTTCCTAGTCTTCATAGGTGCCTCACAACAGCTGGAGCCATTTTGAAACCTTCTTCCCCTCTCATGCTGCTGAGCATCTGCTGCTCTGTGTAAGGTAAAGTTTTGATTCTTTGGCATTAATTGTTTTGTGATGTCCTTCTGTCACCTTAACTGCTTTAAATCATACAATATTTGGTGATTATTCATTTGCTGTATCTGCTTTAGGTTATATAGTATTTTGTTATTATATTGAGATGAATATTGCTTGCATATGCAGTCGCTGGTGTACTTTTTCTCGCGACTCTAGTTTTGTGAATATTTAAAGTCTGTTTTCCCTGTTGGAAGGAGCTCCAGCACCTTACAATCAGAGGTAGCTTAGCTTTTGAATTGTACTCATCTTATTTCTTGTTTTTTAATGAAAGACAACTGTAAATGTGAATATTTACTGACAAAGTTTCTTGTTGCAAGGAGCACCAGCACCTTAACTTCACATTTAGATGTATCTGTAGCATTTTCACTGCAATTTCTTGGTGTAGTACTAAAGTAAAAGGAAGACCTATTACCTGAAAGTGTACCAATTGTTCTTGTCCTCAGTATCCAGAAGTTGTTTTCCTGCTTTGTGAATTATTGCCTTGTGTATGTCTAAACTGTGCTATTGTTAACTACTGCTGTTCTGCATAACTTTATGCATAGGTGTAAACACTGCTGTGTTCTTAGCTAGCTATGTGTGTAAGACACTCATACAATGGAAATTAAAGCTTGGTATACTGCCTCTGCCAACCTGTATTACTTTTTTTCTCTCTACCCATGGTATTTTTGTCTCTCGCTCTTTTCCTGAATTACTTGCTCATAACTAATCCCCCTCCTCTCTGTTTTTATAGCCCTAGTGGATTTTTCTCTGTGGTTTTCTCCTGGTTACAGTACAGGCAACACAGGTTTGAGGACCTTAACAGATACCCTGCAACTCTAACCATAGGTCCAGTAGCCACCATTTTAAGTTTAAAATAATACCATTGAAGTATGTGTCCCAGTGAATAACTACTGCATGATAAGCTAATATTTTAATTAATGCTAGAATTTATAAGCACAACAGGAATTTACAGTGTTTATTTTTGCTAGTCGCCATGAAAAGCAGACACCAGCAGCTCCTATCCTTTCTCTTTGGTTACCCACTATCCTCATACTGTTTCTGTGTATATTCTCCTGTTCTGTACTTTACCCTTCCCTGAATTTCATTTCTATCCTCACTCATAACTGCCTTTGTTAGTGCACCTGCCCTATTTTACTTTCTTCAGACTCTTACATATTTATGTTTTTTTATTTTTTGCCCTGCTTTTAGCTGCTAGTAAGACCACTCCCCCCTCCAAAGTCCCTCTCTATTGTAGTTATTTTAACCATACAACACTGGGTTTGCTTCAAGTAAATCTACTTGTGTAGCTTGAGGCCAGTGTCCTTTTGTAAGCATACTTCTGCTCATATTTTATTTCTTTTTTATTTATTTCTGGTGACTATACCTTTAGAAACTTTATATCCTTGTCTCTCAAGCTAGTTTTTGACTATCTTTTTCTGATTGTTTCTCTGACTTCATCTTGACCATGGTGCTAGCCCCGCTCCGCTCCTCTACCCTACCCCCATTCCCACCCACCCCTTTACAATTACCTTTATACCTAACTATCCCTCCCCAGCCTATCCCACTAGCCACTATAATTCCACTTCCTGTCTATTGCTACAACCACCTTACTAAACTGTCAATCTTGTCATCACCACTTCCTGTATACCACTGTCTCTACCTACTCTATCTGACCATATTTTATTCCAACATGTATTATATTCTAATACCTTCTATACTATTCCTTATTCTCTCTATCTCCACCTCTTTCCACTCCAATCTCTCTGACCCACTCCTATGTTCACCAACTTCTCACTCATAAAACATATATCCAACTACTTCATCTTTCACTATCTCCCCTAATCTCTTTACTACCTCTACCTCAAGTCTATATAAACTATCCATAATACAGGTTTTTAAACCTTCCCACAAAGCTAAGTCAAAACTATACAAATGCCATCTAGCATCTACTACACACTCTCTCCTCACTAAAAACCTACTTTGTTCTGGAGATATCCATCCCAACCCTGGCCCCTCTTCTTCTCTCCCCACCCTCACTCTCCCCAAAACTACCTCTACACTGCCCCCATCTTACTCCTCTAACAGTCACCAACCTCAGACACAACAATCATCTCTATTCAAATACCTAACTATTTACTCATTGAATATTCAGAGTCTAGCAAATAAAGTTTCTGAGCTGCACTCATGGATAGCTCTCAATACCCCTCACATCCTCTCCCTATCTGAAACCTGGCTCAAGCCACAAATCTCAAATAGTGAAATACTCCCACCAGGTTATAATATCTTCTGATCTGACAGACCTGTAAAAAAGGGGGTGTTGTGGCCATCCTCTACTCAAACAATGTTAACTTCTCACCTTACCCTTCTCCAATTCCTGATTTCTTCCCGGCTGAAATCATCATCCTTAACTGCCATCTGAATCCCCACAAAAACTTGCAATTGCCTCTATCTACCTTCCTCCTGGTAACAATCTGCCCATTCTTGAAAACATCCTATCCTGGTTCTCCCACAACATACCATATGAGACACTTATCCTTTGTGATGTCAACATTGACTGGTCCAAACTCACAACTGATTCCCCCCAACTCAGTATCCACCTGCACGGCTTCCACCAAATTATAACATCTCCCAATCACTTCCATAAAAATTCCACCTGCAGCTCTATCATAGACTGGATCCTTACCAATTCCCCCAACCAATATCACAATCCCACCACCTTACCTGACTCCCTCAGTGATCATCTCCCTACCACCATCTTAAGACACTACTCCCATATTCCTAAACCCCACCTTATCAAAGACTGTTGAAAACTATCGACTTTCAATTTATCCCAATTTAACTCCATTCTCCACAACATAGATTGGTCCATCCTAAAACACCTCCCCCTAAATGATGCTGTAAGCACTTTCAATAGCATCTTCACGAATACTCTAAACTCCTTAGCTCCCTCTAGGAAGATCAGAGTAAAATCAAATCATGCTCCCTGACTCTCCAAAAAGACTAGGTCCCTTATGAAACAAAGAGATAGTGCTTGGAAAACCTGGAATAAAACTAAACAACCACCTCTTCTTCAAAAATACAGGCAACTGAGGAACCTTGCAAAAAAAGCATACAGCTAATGACAAAAAGTTATACTATAGTTCTGCTCAGCTTAACAACAAATCCAATCCTTGAAAATTTTGGTCAACTCTCAAAAACATCTTCTATCCTGGAAAGCCCTCTAATCCCTCCCCATACCCTAACTCTTCCTCTCAGGAAACAGCTACCCTTCTGAATAAACACTTTATCTCTTCCATCCAAAATCTGGTAACCTCTAAGCTAAACTCTACTTTGACACCCACCCCTCCAAGTCCCACTAACACAACTGTGTTTTCATTTGAGCCAGTTCCCATTACTTACATCAAATCTCTACTACTCAAGCTAAAACCTTGCTCTCCTTCCACTGATAATCTATCTCCTACATTCCTCAAACTTGCTGCTGACTCAATTGCCTATCCTATATCTATACTAATTAATTGATCTATTCTGGAATCAACTGCCCCCATCCTTTAGAAATCTTTCTTTACTATCCCTCTTCATAAAGGTGGAAACTCCGCTGACCCCTCAAACTACCAACCCATTGCCATTCTGTCCCCCCTCTCCAAGATATTAGAAAGATGTATTCACTCACAGCTTCTCAATCACCTCCTCACGCACCACTTATTTACCCCTACCCAACATGGATTTCGTCCTCACCACAGCATCACCACTACCCTCCTCTCCTTCACTCATATCATTGCAGAGGCTCTAGACAACAATAAACTCATTTCCTGTCTCTTCCTAGATCTCTCCAGCCTTCAATAATGTCTCTCATCCTCTACTACTATCCAAACTCGCAAATCTCCACCTATCCCCCTCCACACTTGCCTGGTTTAATAGTTACCTATCTGGCAGGGAACAATCTGTCAAATGGCTCTCATCCTCCTCACCTTTCCTTCCCATCTCCACTGGTGTTCCCCAAGGCTCCATCTTGGGACCCATTTTGTTTAACATCTTCACCAATGATCTTTACACCTCATGCATAAAATCATCCCTTATTCAGTATGCCCACTACTCTATACTTATATCTATCTCAAATAACATTCCTGAACTACATTCCCTGACCCAACAAGCCCTACTATCCACTGAACAATGGCTCTCTCACAACCTACTGATCCTAAATCCCAAAAAGACCAAACTCCTACTTTTCCTTCCCAATTCTCCTTCTCATCACAAAACCTCCTTTTTTATTACATCTTCTAACAATACAACTATCCAACCTGACACCCACACAAAACTCCTAGGGGTCATTACTGATGACGAACTAAAGTTCAACCTATACATACTCCAGTGTATAAAAAAAACAAACCAGAAACTAGGTCTGCTATATCGAAACAAAAAAATTCCTAACCCCTGAACCTAGACCTAACCTGGGCTAGGCACTCCTCCTCCCCTCCCTCTTATACACTGTCCCATTTCTTACCAATATCCAGTCCTCCACTCTAAACAAACTCCAACAGACTTATCATAAAATAGCCAGATTAATTACTAACTCCCCATACAACTAACACCACTGCATTTCTTTAAACTCTCTTCAATGGCTTGAACTTCCCCAGTTTCTTCTATCTTATCAATTTTATATGCTACACTCTATTCTTTATAAAACCTCCTTCTGTCCATCTCTGTCTTCCTTAGTCTCCATCTACATCCCATCCTGGACCCTCCATACTTCTAACCAACAATTACTTGATGTCTACCACCCAAAAAGGTCAGTAGGCAAACTACTCTACAAACTCTACCTTGCCCATGCTTGGAACAAACTTCTCCTTACGTTCAATCTCCCACACCTTACACTTTAAAAATGAACTAAAAGCTTATTTTCTCAATTCCATGACCTGCCCTTGCCATGACCCCATCTAGTCTTCCTTCCCTTTATGTACCCTCAAAAGGACCACACTTAGTACCTCATTACACCTCTCTCTCCAATGTGTCTATTACGTATTTGCATAATTTTATACAAACAAAAAACTTTTATTGTTGACCTATTGAACTATATCAATGTAAAATTATGTTACTAAGCTTCTTTTTGATGCAACTTTAACTTTATGCATGTAACCTAACATATGTGAATCTTTTTGCTATAACTGCTATTGTATCAATATTGTTTAAAATTGTACTTGTTTAAAAATGTACTACTGGAGCTTTTATCCTTGGGTCTCCACTGAAAATGGGCCACAAGCCCATTTAGACAAACCCGGTTAACAAATGTCAATAAATAAATAAATAAAATAAATATTGTATTTCAGGACTATAATTTCAGGACTATTTTATATAACTCAAATAAAGAAATGATTGTGACAAAACATTTCCTGTTACTATCAATTTTATATATTTTAATAAGGTAGGGTATTCAGTTAATTCTTCTTATGTCATGGCTTTTATTTTTATATTCTAATATTCTCTTAAATTCTGTACTAATAGCCACCTTTTTCAATCTAGATTAAATGTATTCTTTAATCAGCAGTTAAAAAAGAAGTCACTTTAAGGCAATCAGATCAATATGTAAGTCAATTTCTTCTTCAATATATCATTTCACTGCATCCCTTACAAAACCTGAAGTAAAAGATATCAGAAATATGGAAAATATCATCTTTTTTCAAAGTTGGATGTTTACATGTGGAGTTTGAAAAACTAAAATGTTAATATAATTTGAATTTATAGGATTAAAGATAGAAAGAGACAAGTAATTATTTAAAATCCACAATGTTTTGTTATGTATAACAGTTCATAACCAATTTGAATTTGCTACAAGCACATATTCCTTTATATAGGTATTTCCATTTATTTGTATAAGCATGAGCAAACCAATGAATAATCACCTTAACAATCGATGTTATAAAACAGCATTCTGCATTTGGAAATCCTACTCACCCCATTTACACATGTCCTGATAGGTATAGAAAAAAGTGATTCTATATCTAGGTGAAAGCCACAACAATGATAAAAAAGTTTATTAAAAACCATTATATGTTTTCTGTTCAACATAAAGGATGTGATCTGTATTACATAGAGAATATTAGGCAGAAAAATCATTTTAATTAGACGTACTCTATCGTCAAATGGAAAAAAAAAGTATTTAATTTTTTAATCATATCTTCACAAGTCTTGATAAAATTAAAATAATTATTCTGTAAATCATCCAAACTAGTCAGCAAAATAACTCCTAGACACAGTTTACTGTTATTCCAATTATATTGATATTTTGTTGATAATGCATTTCAGTCTTTAGAAGTAACAAGTATATATTTTAGTTTATTAGAATTCAAATTTAAGCCACTGATTGTTTCAAGAGTTGTGACAAAATAATCTATTTGCACAATTCAAGGATTCAAATCTTATAGCATCAATAAACTATCATGCAAAAAATCAGAATTTTAATATAATATTAAATTAGTCAGAATGCCTTTTATAAATGTTCTTATCTAAATGCATTGGCTAATTCCTTGACAGATAAAAATAGTAGGGGTGATATTGGGCATCTCTGTTAAATTAAAGCGCCCTGTTAAAAAGTCTAGTTTTAAAGGGATTCTGGATACTGACAAAGGCTCTTGCCACCCCTATAGTGCCTTTTTTAGGCAAGGTTCAAATGACAAATTCACCACCGTAACAGATACAAGCAAGCAAAATCCGAGGGTAATGCTACTCAATGCTAGAAGACTAAACCTCAAAATGCACTCACTCGAGGCACTCCTTAAAATGGAGAACATTGACATCTGTGCAGAGACAGAGACCTGGTTCAAAGCTCTAGAGAGCACCCCTGCATTACCAAGCTATAATTCATACCACACCTTTCGGCCACCAAACCTGGACCGAAAAACTAAAGGTGGAGGCGTGTCCATATTCATTAAGGATATCCACACCTCCAAGTTAGTTGCTTGTCATAATGCATCCGAGATTATCCAAGTTCAACTAACTCTGGGCAAAACTGCAATCCAGATTGTAGCTTGCTACAGACGCCCCACCATGCCCCAGGATTCCCACTCCTCTTTTCTTGAGACACTGGAAAATATTAACGTACAACCCAACACTCTAATAATGGGTGATTTCAACAACCCTACCATTAACTGGGAAAACTACTTATGTACCAACTCTTTTGCTCAATGTTTTCTGGAAATCATCAATTCCAATGCCTTGGATCAACTTATCCACACCCCCACCAGGGGCAGCAATATCCTAGATGTGGTCATCACCACATGGGTGACCGGTGTTCCACACCAGAGGTCAGCTCCTCGTTGGTCAGATCCGACCACAAGCGAATTACCCTAGACATCCACATCCCGTTCCCACCCCCCATTAGGAAAACAACCATAAAAAAGTTCTCCAAAGCCAACTTCACGCTTCTTAAGACAGAAGTGGCAAACTTCACGACACCCATGCAGATTGATGACTGCTGAATCCTACACAAATGCACTTTATAAGCACTTACACGAGTGCATGGATCGTGCTATGCCTAACAGAACCAAGATGCTATCCTCCAAAAAAAGGAAGCCAATCTGGTGGTCTTCTGCCATAAACAAACTCTACAACAGAAGAAAGAAACTGTTGCAAAAGAGTAAAATCCCACGATTGGAGGAACTCCCTGGTCAGCCTCAGTAAGAAGCTGAGATCCCTCATAAAATCCTCCAAAGCTAGTTATGAAAACAAAATTGCCACTGATTCTAAAGACAACCACAAAGCATTCTATAGCTATGTCAAGAATCTCAATGGCAACACTCAGATCTGCTCTGAGTTACAGCAAAATGACACTAAATATACAGAACCAAATGATATTGCCAACATCCTGGCAGATAGGTTCAGTGCTAACTTTGCCCCCCTCTCACCCCCTAAAGGGCCCATCTTTATACAGGAAGAATGCAAAGTTCCTGTAATCATGGCTGCACAGGTAAAAACCTCACTCTCCAAAGCCAAAAACACAGCATCCATGGGACCTGACAACATCCCAGGCTGCCTTCTACACGAACTACAGAATGAATGGCACCCCACCTAAGTACCATGTTCAGTCTCAGCCTCACCTCAGGTTTTGTGCCCATTGAATGGCGCACCCCAATGGTTATCCCACTCCACATGGGGGGCCACAACAGACTCCATAAACTACCGCCCCAGTGGCCTAACGAGCCTGGTCTGCAAGGCCATGGAATGTATCATCATGGAACTCATAAACAAAGATGTTGGAGATCTCCAAACTCTGGACCCCACACAGTTCGGGTTTGTAAAAGGCAGATCATGTCTCCTAAACCTGACAGACTTCTTTGAAGTAGTCACCAAAGACATAGATGAGGGTAAGGTGGTTTACACAGGCTATCTAGATCTTGCCAAGGCGTTCGACACCATCCCCCACTCTGGAATTATAGATAAACTCACTAAACTAGGTATAAATCCCTATGTCACAAGATGGGTTGCCAACTGGCTTACTGACAGAACCCACACTGTGAAGGTAGCAGACTCCAAATCAGACTTCAGACCAGTGATAAGTGGAGTACCATAGGGTTCAGTCCTGGGTCCTCTCCTGTTTGGTATCTACTTCTCTGAAGTACAGGCTAACACAGAAGGTCTTTGGCTAACTAAATTCGCAGATGACTGCAAACTTGGAGCTATAATCGAAACTTCTAATGATGTGGACATCCTACAAAAGGGCCTCACTGAGGCAGATGCCGGGTGTCAAAGCCATGGTCTCAAGCTCAATGCCAAAAAGTGCATTGTCATCCCCTTTGGTAAAACTCTGTACCCATGAACTACCACATAGGCGGTAGTCTACTTAACACCAAAAGTGTGATAAGAGACCTTGGGACACAGGTGGACAGTAGTCTCTCCTTTGATAATCACATTGCCACAGTAGTCAGGAAATCCTTCTATGTGGCACACCTCATCACAAAAGGTTTCTCATCCAGAAAAAAAGAGGTCATTGTTCCCCTCTACTCATCACTCATTAGACCCATTATAGAGTACAACGCCCCTTTTGGGATGTACCTCACAAGACATCTACAACAACTGGAAAGGCCATAAAAATACCTCACAAAGAGGATTACTGGCCTCAAACAGATGCCGTACGCAGACCATCTCAAAAAACTCCAACTTTACTCCATTGCATATTGCCTACTCAGAGGTGATCTCTGCCAAACATACAAAGCTATGTCAAACCCAGAGCTGTTGGACATGCTCCACTTAAAGAAATCCCAATCCCTCTGAGCTACACTCTAGGGACCTAAACCTTGTCACCACAATAAACAGAACATACTGGAGGGATAGAAAACTTCCCATACTCTGGAACAGACTACCTATCTATGTCAAACAGAGCTCCTCATTAGCACTCTTCAAGAAAAATCTTGATGATTGGACGGGTAATAGGAAATTTACCCCGGGGATCACGTCTGTGGTTCTGCTTGACAGAGGCACAGGAAAATAATTTTCTTGAGTGGCAAAAGCCAGGGTACCTTTTTGGCTAGGCTTGTATAGGCCCTAGGGCCAATAGCCCAGTACCTACCTATATACCTATGAACATATGAAATAGAGTTATAAAGGAATTTAGAAAAAGAAAATAGTTCAAAGTTGAAAACTTTCAGTAACTGGACTTATAATACCTAATTCTGAGTTATTGCTTTTCTAAAAGTCAGTCGATGTAAAAACGTTTGTTTCTTAATAATACTTTCCATTTGATCTTCCTCTATCAAAGATGGTCGTATTAATTAGGTTCGTAGGTGTGTACTAGGCTAATGGCCCTGGAGCCTTTACAAGCCTAACCCAAAAAACTGCCTAGGCACCATGCAACCCGATGTTAGTTCACAGTGCCCATATCCAGTAGGGCAACTGGAATGATCCCTGGAGTGAACTTTCTGTTACCCATCCACTCGTCAAGATTTCTCTTGAAGAAGGCCAGTGAGGTGCCCTGCTTGACATGAATGGGAAGCTTATTCCAGAGTATAGGCAGTCTTTGGGAGATGAACCTGTCCCTCCAGCATGTTCTGTTGACTGCGGTAATGAGGTTGTGATCTCTGGAGCATGTGGCATGGGGGGATTGGGATTTCTTTAGGTGTAGCATTTCAAGTAGGGCTAGGTTGGACATGGCTTTGTAAGTCAAGCAGAGATCACCTCTAAGTAAACGATAAGAGATTGAGAACAGCTGAAGTTTTTTGAGTCTGTCCATGTAGGACATGTGGTTTAAGGCCTGGGATCCTATTTGTGAGGTACGTTTGTGGCCTCTCCAACTGTTGGGGCATTATATTCAATGATTGGTCTAATGAGGGATGAGTAGAGAGGGATGATGACCTCTTTCTTCCTGGATGCAAAACCTTTAGTTATAAGATGTGCCACGTAAAAGGACTTTCTGACCACAGTGACAATGTGGTGGTTGAAGGTGAGGTGGCCATCGACCTGGGTGCCCAGATCTCTTATGGCCCCTTCAGTGTTCAGTGGGCTCCTATCAATGTGGTAATTTGTGGGAACTGATTTTTTTTCCAAAGGGGATAATAATGCATTTTTTGGCATTAAGCTTCAGGCCATGGTTCCGACTCCAGTCATTGGTCTCAGAGAGGCCCTTTTGTAGGATGTCTGTATCACTTTGGGAGTTGATAATGACTCCTAGCTTGCAGTCATCAATGAACTTTGTCACCCAGAGTCCTTCTCTGTTGGCCTGGACTTCCAAGAAGTAGATGCCAAACAGGAGAGGGCCCAGGACCGAGCCCTGTGGGACTTCACTCATGACTGATCAACAGCCTGACTTGGAATCCGCAACTTTCACTCTGTGGGTCCTGTCTGTGAGCCAATTTGCAATCCACCTAGTGATGTAAGGATCGGTGCCTAGTTTGGTGAGTTTAGCAATGATATCTGAATGGGGAATGGTATTAAAGGCTTCGCCCTCGGGACCAAACCACGCCAACCGTGGGTAAATTTAGCATTACCCACACCCAGGCGTGGGTTATTGCTATATTCAGACAGCATTGTACTAATAACAGGTCATAAATCATTACATCCTCTAACTATAGTTTTGCAAAAGTAATTCCTTTCACTTGGATTTGGATTGCCACATATAAATTACTATTAGTACTGCCAAATCTAATTTTATTGTTTTTGGCATTGCAAAAGAAATAAAAGATTAGCTAAAATTTCAGTACCCTGTATTACTGATCTCAAAGGAATATTGCTCCATTTTATGAGACAACAAAGATGTTTAGGTATAACATTGATTGGTACTCTTTCCTTTTATAATCATATAGACCATACAAATACTACAGTATTACAGTAACTAAAGATGTCCAAAAGTACTTCACATTTGCTTACTATACAAGCTCATTGAGCAATAGTCATCATTGTTTTAATTACAGGAATAGAATTTGTCTTACCTACAATGTCCCCTGTGTCAGAACAAAACACAACCTTATTACAAATGTAAAAATAAGGTTCTCAGATTTATTCACCTTACTAGTTCTACAAAACATTGTTTCCTTTCTATACAAAGAGCAAATTAGTTACCTGTCATTGCTACAGCCATGTATTCCATCAGTCACATGTCTAAATTGCTTAGAGACTCAGCATACCCTCTTGAAAGCAATACCATACTAACTGAATAGACCCCATTTCTCAGCTGCTGTCTTTGAAAAGTTTATCAACAAATTAGCTCTTGCTTCATGGAAAGTACTACCTAAGAAATTTGCTGTATTAGACAATCTTTCACATTTCAAGAAAAAGTTGAAATCTCAAAAATATAAAAGCATTTGCATTTGAGTGGAGGGATAGTACAGTTTACTATTTCACAGCTCTTATTCTTCAAATCTAGTGAAATATTTCAGGATTATACTTGTATGATATGAACAAATTTATGAACATTTCACTGCTATAGTATCAAATAATGATCTGCTTTTATTTTAACTGTGAATACAGATGTTGTCTTATGTTACTAATGTCTCATACTTACTGCTTGTCAGTAGAACTCTGTAATATTTGCTGACTTTATTATACTTGTGAATCAATTTACTGTCTTATGTAACATAGTTAATCTATACTTCCTTATCTACTGTGCAATATAGTCATTTCTATTGTAATATGTAATATGTAATAATAACCGCTTGTTGTCGGTTCTGCTATTTATCTGTTACCTTTGATATCTTTGCCATGTGGCCCAGGTATGCAGTTTTGCCTCTTATTTTGCCTTGCCTCAGATAAAATGTTTGATTTAAGTTGTTAATTTTTACAGCTAGTAAACACTTCCAGACATTAGATGTTTATATTTTATTATTTTTCAGAGAATGCATTTTGATGCAAAAACCTGTTGTTCTATTAACTTTTTAAGTAAATTGGAGCAATATTTAAAAATGATCCCTGATTTTAGACCACTGTCCTGCAATATTTTTGGATTTGTCCCTGATTGTTTAACAAAGAATTTGAGAACTATATATGTATGTATGGGCAATTGCAGAAATGAGTCTTATCCCCCCCCCCCCCCCCCCCCCATTAACAAGCAAACAATAAATACATCAAGGAAATAAAAATAAAATGAAAGAAAGTAGGTTACAAAACCAGTCAAGGTTTTGATACCAAGAAAAACTAAGTGCATTACAATACAATACAGTAAGGAAGAGATATATTACCATCTTTGCACATGGCTTGCTGCTAATTCTTCTAGTGTTTCGAGGACTTTGAGCCATCACAGGACAGCCTAAATCAGTTTTATGGGACCTTGATTTCATGTGCTTTCTCCAAGTCTAGGAATACTTGGTTGGACTACTTTGTCATCTCCAGCTTAATTTCCACTACCTGTCTCACTGCAAATATCAGGTTATTATACTGCATCATCCCAGTCAGAACTGCTCATTTCCTATACTATTTTTATTGCTTTGTGTATTCATTTATCAGTCATCCTCTCCAGCACTTTCATAAAGTGTGACAGGAGTTTGTTACCTCTGTACTGCCTACAGTTGTAAATATTCTGTTTGTTCTTGTATGCTGCCACTAGAATGCTTATTCTCCAGCAGACCTCTCAAGTGTCACTATTTTGGAGGAATGTTTCTATTTTCTGGCTTGATTTACCCCTTCACGCAATTTTCCTGTCATCAAGTGTAATTTTTAAAGCTATCTAGCACAAAGAAAACTATATTACCAGCATACTAGTGGCATCAATAATTTAAATAAAGAGGGCATATGTTATACATCAACTTTTTTCAGAAGCAAAAATAAATTACCTTTTATGGCAGAATTTTTAAATATAGTCCATTAAAGTCTACAGATTTTACGCAGTACCTTTGATTATGAGTTTATATTTTCCCATCATTTTTGTCATTCTCTGTTTTTTAAACGTGTTTCTCAGTAGTATCCCACATTCCTAATGGAAAAGGAAGCATTATGCACTATCTGGGACTCAAATTTTATGCTACGTAGAAGTCTATATTTTGACAGGATGTACCTACTTTTAAAGGGCCTTTGTACCTATTTTTAATGTAGGCAGGTTGTGAAGCAACTTCTCCAGCCACCTGGGCTACACCTCTCTTTCTCTCTCCATACTATGATAAGTACCCTTAGGAGCCATTTTTCCCCTAATCCATCCAACATCTTAATCGTATCTGCCATGGTTTCATCTAACTCTGACGCATTCTCCAGCTTCATTTTCCTTAATGCATTTTGCATTTTTTCTATGGTATGTTCTTATTCCTTTTACATCATAGACTGTGGATGAAGCAGTACAGCTTCTGTTCGGTTTTCCTCATTCAGTAGCTTCTTAAAGTACTCCTTCCGTCTGCCCTTAATGTCCTTTGGACTGGAGAGCAAATAAAATCCATTATCAAAACCATCTGATGACTATCCCCTTTACCTTTTGATCATTACCTTACAACCCATTAGAGCTTATTGTGCTATCTGCTGCATCACTTTCCAAAAGCTGTTGGGGTTTCTGTCATACCTTACTCTTTGCCACTATAACTGCTATCTTAGCCTCTTTGTCAACCAGCCAATATCCCTTCTTAACTTGGCCCATTATCTCCCAATTCTTCCTGCACAACTTTCTTTTGATAACTTCCAGGACTTCTACATTTAACCACCACTTTTCCTTATGTAACCTTTTTCATACCTGTCTTAACCACATCTTTTCTACCATCTTTACACGTGCTGTTTTGAGATGCTGACATTCTTCTTCATCTTCACCTATTTCTTCATCTTGCTGAGGTGTTACAGCCCTTAGTATTTCTTTAAATTCCTATGATTTCACTCCAGGAAACTTCCAGGTCTTCATCCTACACTCTGTCGCCTTAGCAATCTGCAGATGATCATGGCCACCAGTGGTTTATGCTGGAGCTGACCATTCTGCTGAGGATGGCTGCGAGCTCTGATTTAACTCCACTGCCCTTTCATTACTAGAAGTCTTGCTGAAAACTTGTATGTGATTTTGTGTCTGTCTCTCTTGTTGGACCATTTGTTATATACCATTAAGCAATTTGCCAGACACAATTCTAGAAATGAATCTCCTTTAATATTTGTATTGCCCCACTCATGTGGACCCAGTCCCAGAAAGTCCTCATATTTAGTTGTGTATGTCTGTATATGAACATTCAGGTCCTACATTATCATGACTAACTCATTTTGTCCCACTTAATTAAAAATGTCCCGCAAATGCCCTCTTTCACATACCATCACAGCCCTGTTGAGGGTCTGAGGCCAAGATTATGAAGACTGCACTATCTTTACACTGGAATTTGTGCCATGCATCTATTCCTGATTCTGATTACATCTCTTCAGAAGACCCTCTTTCTGTCTCTCATCACAACTCCAGCACCAATTCTATCCTGCCTCCCCCTGAGTAGTAGACTCTAGATCCCAAGCCTAAAGATTTTGCTGCACTTCACTTCCACTTCTTGGGCTAGGCTTATATAGGCTACAGGACTGTTAGCTTAGTACATACCTATGAACCTATGAACCTATGAACCTCATCTCCTGGATACACAGGATATCCAGTTTCCCCTTACTATGCTTTCATCACTTTAAAATTGTTCCTGTCAGTGAACCTATGTTATGTATAGCAGTCCATTTTGGCAGGTTGATTAGTTTTATACCCAGCTGTCATGCAACAGACTTATCCAAGGTAATCCATGCTGGGCAACTGGATACAAGCTAGCCAATATCTTACTGATCCAGGGTTGCTGGGCGTTTTGGCAGATAGAATCTGGTCAATAAGGACCCTTAGACCACTCCCACTATTAGCATGGTACCCTGGCATAGGTCAGAGTAGGCCAGGTCATCCACCCACTTAGCACTGACAAATACCCATGCCTATTTTTGGTGACATTAATCAATGGGACCACATCACCTGCAGCCAGTTGTTACACCCCCAGATGTCTAGCCCTGATGCAGAAGACAGTCTGCAGTCCATATTTTTTCTGTCTACAGGATACTGTGTACCACAGTTGATGCCAAAAGTGGTTGGGCCATGCAACCCAATTTTTTTCTCCATAAGACTAATATTAAACTTATATTCAATTGTTCAACTTGTGGAAAAATAAATACGAAGCTACATTTGCTGGAAAGGGTTGATTTGCTCTCCTCCTTACAAAGCAAACCATTTGCTAATGCTGGAAATCAACAATCACATAACTGTAAATGAAATGTGTATGTATGCTAGACAAAGTAATCTTAACAGCATTTACCTCATCAACTGGTTATGCCTTTCATTGCAGACAAACACAGGAAAATCATGGCTATAATGCTGTAGTTATAAAAAACACTGTTCAAAACATTCATTACAAATGCATCAGCTGCCATGAAATTTGAAACAAACAAACAAACACTGAACTTTTCAGGTAATTTTAGTTGGAAGCTAAAAGAGTGTCTCAAACTAGAAACAAGTTAGCAGACCAGTTTTGGCAGTAAAATGCATTCTTGCTATTACAAATATCATAGCATTTCTCTGTTTTTCATTCATACATGTATTGTTGATCAAAACAAGTACTCAATCACATAATGTGATGTGCTATGAGGGTTGCAGTACTTCCACATGTTTAAAGCTTTATCTGTTCAGTGTCCTCACTCTACACATGCAGTAAGAATCATACTTCTCAGCTGTGCAGAACGTGCCACATTTTGATACATATTTTTACCCTTCCCCTCATAAAATTTTTATTTTGTCATAAAATCACTGAGGATTGCAGCGTCAATAAAGCTAGACATTTGAGATTCATTCTGCTTACTATTCACTAAACTGAGACATGTTATGATATTTGTAATAGCAAGAATGCATTTTACTGCCAAAACTGGTCTGCTGACTTGTTTCCAAGTACCAGACATAATCCTTGCCCTGACACCAGCAAAACTGACCCAGAAATAGCCACTCTATTCAACTCCTTCTTTACCAACTCTATAGCAGAACTCACCAAGACCTTCCCAAATCACAACCCCTCACCTCAAACCCTCTTCCCTAACCTCTACCCAACCTTCCATCCACAGCAATCCTCCCATATTTCAACTCAAACCCATCTCCACCTCATACATAAAAAACTTCTCTCTAAGCTTAACCCATGCTCCAACGCCCCTGACAATATCCCCCTCACTATTCCTAAAACTTGCAGCTGATGGCATCATGACCCCCATTAGTATTCTCATTAATAGATCCTTACAGGAATCTTATGTCCCCAAACTGTGGTGTGCTGCCTTTATCTTACCCCTCCACAAAGGTGGCAAAAATAATAACATCTCAAACTTCCAGCCTGTAGCCATTCTCTCCCCAATCTCAAAATTTCTTGAAAAATGCATCCACCTCCAGCTCATGCCTTTCCTTACCAATAACCAACTCCTCACCCCTACACAACATGGTTTCTGTCCTGGCCATAGTACAATAACTGCTCTTCTCTCTTACCTAGACATAGTAAACCACACCCTTGACTCTGGAGAAATTGTATCCATAGTCCTTCTTGATCTCTCCAAGGCGTTTGACACTGTCTCCCATTCCCACCTCCTGAACCACCTTTCTAACCTTAATCTCTCTTGAAATACCCTGACCTGGTTCAATAGCTACCTCTCTGACAGATCTCAAGCAGTGAAATAGCAAACTGTCACCTCAGCCTTCCTACCCACCCTGACAAGGGTACCCCAAGGATCCATACTCAATCCAATGCTCTTTAATATATTCATTAATGATTTCCATGCAGCCATTCCAAACACTAAAATTGTACAATACGCAGACGACTCAACTTTAGTCTGCTCCGCGTCTAACCTCCCAGAGCTCCAAACAAAAACTCAAATCACCTTCTCAATCACTAAGAACTGGATTCTTCAAAAACATCTCTCTCTAAATGCCAACAAATCTAAAATTCTACTTTTTTCCCTCAAAATCCCTCCCTCTCGACAAACACTCGTTCAATATTATCAGCCATGCCAACTCCACCATAGAAGTTGTTCCTTCTGCTAAACTTCTTAGGGAGATATTTTAAATATTGCTCTTATAAACTCAGAAAGTTGCTGGAGTAACAATATTTGTTTAAACATACATTTTCTGAAGGATGTGAAGTCTGAAACTCAAGTATATGTCATTATTTAGTGACTTCAGCCCTCAGATTATCCTAGTGATTTGCCAGAAAAACACAAATTTTATGAGGAACAGACCAAAAATTCTGTGAAAATCTGGACAGTTGAGATGTATGGGGCATCTCCATATTGGTTGTAGATTTTAGATTGTTTTATCAGTTGCACAATGAAGGAACAAAGGCTACTAGTTAAATACCACTATATATGTCTTCAGGGTTGAATAAAGATGTATTCAGGGTTGAATAAAGATAAAAGAGAAGCATAAAAAGAGCAATTTAACCTTGGCTCTAGATTCTACCTAATTTAGATGCTTAAAAAGTCACAGCACTGGTGTTTGCAGGAGAAAAATAAGTAGATTTATAATACACATCTTCCATTTTGGTGAAACCTCCTATTAACAGACCAGTAGAATAGTTTGAAGAAAAAACAGCGCTATGACATGCTTTTACCCTTGGCTGTTCGGTGAAGGTACTATGTTTGTCAAGTAATTGGAAATTGTCAGGTATAACACCTAGTTACTTAATGCAATATACACAATAAACCAAAGGTCTACTAGTAGCAGTGATAACAAGGTCAGATGAATAGGAGATGTGATAATAGTCACTACAAAAATGTTAATAACAGACACTGATACGAATGCCGTAGTACAAGTTTTAAAAATTCTTCTTGAAATTTGATCTGGATATTGCAATGAGATACTTTGTGTATAACAGTACAGTATCACAGCTACAAAGATATACTTTTAACATATCCTGCACAGTAAAAGCCCAGTAACTGATTCCTGTTGTACAACACTGCCAGTGTGCAACTCTCTGGAATATACAGACACATATTTTACTTTGTATTTTCTGCTATTTAGACAACTAGTCAATCTCGTAAAGATATGCTTAATTATAAAACTATCATGGCCAATGGCATTGAAAACCTTGAGTAGATCAAGAAACAATACAGACATGCAAACTTTAAATTTTTTATATAACAATGACCATATTCACATACAGATTAGACAAAAGTATTAACTGACTCCTACTAAATTGACTCTGAGATTAGTTACATCATGTGCAAATGTTTTATTGTATCGTTTTGCTGTAATGCTTTCATCATGTAAAATTGGCCTTTCATCCTAAAATTTGTAGTTTTTAAGTTTTGGTATTTCTGTCAGACCATACATATTAAGTTTAATAATCATGTGTTTATATTTATGTTATGCTGAGCAGTTGTCCATTTACTTTGGAGCTTTTCTCCCCAGGCCTCCACTGAAAATGGGCTAATTTCAGCCCAGTGGACTTTCCTGGTTAACAAAAGCAAATAAATAATAAATAAATAATACTTCCTGATTCCACCTTATCTTCTACCATGATGCAGCTCTCGGTGCCAACAGTTTTCAATGGATAGGCATGTCACATAAAGTGATGCAGACTACAGTACAGTCACCCAGTCAATCTGACAGTAAATCAATGAATAATTAAATGCAGTTATTTTCCAGAAAAGATAACAAAAGCAAAAGGGAGCAAAATAAGATTCGTAGTGGAAACCTGAATACAGTGTAATAACACCGATTTAATAAACAGTTGTCTACTATGGGATGATCACTTTTAACAAGAAAACAAGGGGCATGTGAAGCACCTCAATAGTCTTAAAGTGCATTTGTGAGTATTACCCGTTGAATGGATTAGTGCTGGAATAAAACTGAAGAAAAATTGTGTGTATCTCTGAAAATGAAGCTGTGACGAAGATGAAAGGAAGATGCCTTCGCCCAGAATGATACCACAGTATAAGGACAAAATGATTGACTTCAACAATTGGCTAAGCTTCTGGTGTCATTCAAAGGGGATCCAGTATTTGTCTGCCTGGGAAGACATGATCGACAAACCATGATGCTTTGCCAGAGATGGTCTGCATCTGTCACCCCTGGGATTCAGGTTACTGGCTAAAGCTCTTGCCACCCCTATAGTGCCTTTTTTAGGCAAGGTTCAAAGGATAAAACCACCACCGTAACAGATACAAGCATGCAAAATCTGAAGGTAATGCTACTCAATGCTAGAAGTCTAAACCTCAAAATGCACTCTCTCGAGGCACTCCTAAAAGTGGAGAACATTGTTATCTGTGCAGTGACTGAGACCTGGTTCAAGGCTCCAGAGAGCACCCCTGCAATACCAGGCTACAATTCTTACCACACTTTTCGGCCACAAAACCAAGACCGAAACACTAAAGGTGGAGGAGTGTCCATATTCACCAAGGATATTCACACCTCCAGGCTAGTTGCCCAACACAATGCATCTGAAATTCTCCAGGTGCAACTAACACTAGGTAAGACTGCAATCCAAATTGTAGCTTGCTACAGACCCCCCCACCATACCCCAAGATTCTCACTACACCTTCCTAAACATACTGGAAAATATTAAGATACAATCAAACACCCTAATACTAGGTGATTTAAACTACCCTGCCATTAATTGGGAAAACTACTCGGGTACCATCTCCTTTTCCCAACGGTTCTTGGAATTCATAAATTCCAATGCCCTGGATCAACTAATCCATTGTCCCACCAGGGGCTCCAATATCCTAGACCTGGTCATTACCAACATGGGAGATAGATGCTCCACACCAGTGGTCATCCCCTCATTGGTCAGGTCTGACCATAAGCAAATCACCCTTGACATCCACATCCCACCCCCACCCCCCAGTAAGGAAACCTCCTTAAAAAACTTCTCCAAAGCCAACTTCATGCTACTGAAGTCAGAAGTGACAAACTTCACAACACCCACGCAGATGGGTTCTGGATGTTTGACTGCAGAATCCTACACTAAGGCACTGTACAAGCACATCCACTCATGCATGAATCGTGCTATCCCAAATAGAACCAAGATGCTCTTCTCCAAAAAAAGGAAGCCAATCTGGTGGTCCCCTGCTATAAACAAACTATACAACAGAAGGAAGAAACTGTTGCAGAAAAGAGAAAAATCCCAGGATGCAAAAAACTCCCTCACCAGCCTCAGTAAGAAGCTGAGATCCCTCATAAAATCCTCAAAAGCTAGTTACGAAAATAAAATTGCCAAAGATTCCAAAGACAACCACAAGGCATTCTATAGTTATGTCAAGAATCTAAATGGCAATGCTCAGATCTGCTCTGAACTACAACAGAATGGCATTAAATATACTGATCCCAAGGATATTGCCAATATCCTGGCAGATCGATTTAGTGCCAACTTCACTCCCCTCTCACCCCCTAAAGGGCCGATCTCAATACCAAAAGATTGCCAAATTCCGATAATCACAACCACACAGGTAGAAACAGCACTCTCCAAAGCTAAGAATACAGCATCCATGGGACCAGATGACATCCCAGGCTGTGTACTACATAGGTTCATAGATTAGTACTAAGCTAACTGCACTTGTGAGCCATTTTAAGCCTAGCCAATTATCCCTTGTGAGACTCAAACCCTGCACTTTGTGTTTGCAAGGCAAACAATCTTAACCATTAGGCCACCCTCTCAACCCTCACTATTTTCTATAAATGAACTGGCACCCCACCTAAGTGTCATGTTTAATCATAGCCTCACCACAGCCTTCGTGCCCACTGAGTGGCGCAAAGCTACAGTTATCCTGCACCACAAGGGAGGATCCACCTTGGATCCCGGGAACTACCGTCCCATCAGTCTGACAAGCCTGATCTGCAAGGGCATGGAACTCATTATCATGGAACTTATAAACAAAGACATTGGCAACCTCCAGACACTGGACCCCACCCAGTTTGGGTTTGTGAAGGGCTGATCTTGTCTCCTGAATCTGATTGACTTCTTTGAGTCAGTCTCCAGAGCTGTGGACAAGGGTAAGGAGGCCCACACAGCCTATCTGGACCTCGCCAAGGCCTTCAACACCATCCGCCACTCTGGAATCATAGATAAACTTACTAAGCTGGGCATAAATCCCTACATCACTCGATGGGTTGCCAACTGGCTTACTGACAGAACCCAGAATGTAAAAGTAGCCAACTCCAAATCCAGCTCCAGACAAGTGACAAGTGGAGTACCTCAGGGTTCATTCCTGGGACCACTCTTGTTTGGCACCTACTTCTCTGAAGTACAGGCCAACACTAAGGGACTCTGGCTAACAAAGTTTGCAGATGACTGCAAACTGGGAGCCATTATTGAATCCCCAAATGATGTGGATATTCTACAAAATGACCTTACAGAAACAGATGCCTGGTGCCAGAGCCATGGGCTCAAGCTTAATGCCAAGAAAAGTATAGTCATCCCGTTTGGAAAAAAAACATGTACCCATGAACTACCACATAGGTGGCAGGACACTAAACATCGAAAGTGTGATGAGAGACTTAGGGACACAAGTGGACAGTGGCCTCACTTTCGATAACCACATCGCCACAACAGTCAGGAAATCCTTCTACGTGGAACACCTCATCACTAAGGGCTTTTCATCCAGAAAAAAGGAGGTCATTGTCCCACTGTACTCATCCCTCATTAGACCCATTATAGAGTATAATGCCCCATTTGGTATGTACCTCACAAGACATCTGCAACAGCTGGAAAGGCTACAGAAATACCTCACTAAAAGGATCACAGGCCTAAAGCAGATGCCATATGCTGACCGTCTAAACAAACTCCAGCTATACTCTGTGGCATATCGTCTACTCAGAGGCAATCTCTGCTTAACATACAAGGTCATGTCAAACCCTGAGCTGTTGGACATGCTCCACTCAGAGCCACATGCTCCAGGGATCTAAACCTTATCATCACAATGAACAAAATATGCTGGAGGGATAGGTTCCTGACCCAGAGACTCCCCATACTCTGGAATAGACTGCCGATACATGTCAAGCAGAGCACCTCATTGGCCCTCTTCAAAAGGAACCTTGATGATTGGATGGGAAATAGGAAATTCACCCCAGGGATCATGTCAGTCGCCCTGCTAGACAGAGGCCCAGAGAAGTAAATATTGTGGGAAAAAATTTCCAGGGAATTGTTATGGCTAGGCTTGCATAGGCCTTAGGGCCGATAGCCTAGTACCAACCTATGAACCTATGAACCTATGATGATATTGAATATATGATGCAGATGATGATGTGATGATGATGATAATGAAGATGATTAAGATGCCTGAGGATGACAATGAAAACCATACTGTGAACAAGCATATTTGTTTCATATTTGCAGGCTTAGGCACAGTGGTATGACTATAGCTTATAGTCCATTTGTTCTCCATTGCTAGAACACTAAGTACTGCTCCAACATCTGGGGCACAATTCAAAGACAGGGGCTCATTAGTTTGCATCATTCAGTATTACAGCACACATACATTTCAGTGTTCTAGCTTGCTCAAGAAATGTCAGACATGATTTGTTATGCTCTGTTATGCGATTTGACTATATGGCTACAAACAGATCCAGAAAGACTATCTCTGGTTTTGCTCCTCCACAGGGTGCCAGTATATATGGGGCACCATCACCAGCTACTGTGCATACAGCATATATGTTTTAATGATATCTGCAGGACACAGAGAGAAAGAGAGACAGAGTGCATGTGTGTGTGTGTGTGTGTGTGTGTGTGTGTGTGTGTGTGTGTGTGTGTGTGTGTGTGTGTGTGTGTGTGTGTGTGTGTGTGTGTGTGTGTGTGTGTGTGTGTGTGTGTGTGTGTGTGTGTGTGTGTGTGTGTGTGTGTGTGTGTGTGTGTGTGTGTCTGCATGTGTGTGTGTGTGTGTGTGTGTGTGTGTGTGTGTGTGTGTGTGTGTGTGTGTGTGCCTGCATGTGTGTGTGTGTGTGTGTGTGTGTGTGTGTGTGTGTGTGTGTGTGTGTGTGTGTGTGTGTGTGTGTGTGTGTCTGCATGTGTGTGTGTCTGCATGTGTGTGTGTGTGTGTGTGTGTGTGTGTGTGTGTGTGTGTGTGTGTGTGTGTGTGTGTGTGTGTGTGTGTGTGTGTGTGTGTGTGTGTGTGTCTGTATGTGTGTGTGTGTGTGTGTGTGTGTGTGTGTGTGTGTGTGTGTGTGTGTGTGTGTGTGGCTGTGGGTGCTAGATTTACTTGCTAAAACATAGGAATACAGCTGCTGCACTCACAGTTATGATGCATCGTGTTCATTATAATGCTGTACATGAAGCACTGCACAGACGCAGCCATAACTCTACAGAGGTTCTGATTTCTGTGACAGTTTGCTACACTGTAGCAGTATCACCTGCTCATCCATACAACTTGTCTACTGCCTACAGCCTTATGACAGCATCCATGAGTTGTCACAAAGTGTTGTAACACTGTGTTCTAAGGATTCCACACTAGTAGGAATCTTATTCTGCTCCATTTTGCTTTTATTATCTTTTCTGGAAAATAATGGAATTGAATTATTTATTGATTTATATTCTGATTGAGTGAATGATTGATTCTGCTGCAGTCTGTATCACGTTATGTGTTGAAATCTGTTACAAACTACGAAAGACATGCCTGTCCACTAAAACCAGTTGTAACACTGGCCTCATGACATTGCATAGACAGTTGGCTATATCAGATTGCTGGAGACAGATGCATGGTGATGAATGACTGGGAGGTGTCAGACATTGCATATGTCCTATGTGGGAAAGAAAATGCTCCCAGCACTGACAAACATTGCATTTTTACTCTGTTTCAATACGATTACTTCTGCGCACAGTGGACAAAGCCAAAAAAAACTTTGCAGGTGATGAGTAAGAGGGCAACTGCTTGCAGGATTGCATATGCCGGCTACACAGGGATTGTTGCATATTGTGTTTACATGGGATGATGTATGTACAAACAAGAACTGGGTTTATGGATTGCACATTCCCTGACCACAGTCCCAGATAACATCAATTGTTCCAGCCTAAGGAAATACATAGCTACATATATCTTTAATAGCCCCATTTGTCAGATTAGCAAAACCACATTCAGTTCTGTATGGTATATGATGACTTGGCATTTGAATCACATGTCAAGATATATTCCTAATTTTACAAATAATTTCAATAAGTCTGAAGTACTAAGCTTGACTGTGGTATGGAGACACATAACAGCCATTCAGAAGTGTCCTAGTGATCTTGTTGAATCATATGGATATATTTTCGGATCCTACCCAGGTACACTGCCTCTACACACTGATCAGCAGGTTACGGGCAATATCATTTATTTATATTTATTAAGATGCCTAACCCCAGGCACCACAAAGCTTAAAAACAAGAATGAGCACTCATCAGAAAAAAAAATTAAAACTTAAAAAGAACATGGCAAAATATATGTACATAATTAAAATATCAGGAGGCGCAGACATGTAGTGGTTATCAGTGATATTTCACAGCACTTGATTTTCAAGTTCTGTACCTGGCTGGAATGCCTTTGTGTCAGGCCCAAATTTTCCCCCCTGTCTAGGTGGGGGGGGTTGTTGGGGGGGTTGTTTTGCCAGGAGTTCTTGCTTCTTTCCATGTCCCAAAGATGTAAAAGTAAGCGAATTAATGATATGCTAAACTACCTATAGTTATTTGAGTAGTGTGTATGCGACTGTATATACGTCTTGTAATGGACTAGTGACTCAACCAGGACTGGGTTTCTGCCTCATGCCCACTGGTTACTGGCTCCCCATGACCATGAATATGATAATATGAGTACTGGAACGTTAATCCTTTGGCAAATTTGTTAGAATAAGTACACCATAGCCACTGTGTTTGGTAAAGAAGATTAGTTCTGCAGATAAATACATGCCAACAATGTTAAAGCTAATGATGCAGAATATGAAAATAAATATTTTTACCTCACAGAGCAAGGAGCTAAAAACACAAGTACCTCATTATCACCAGTGTCACAAACCAAACAGATCAACTGATGCCAAGTTCTGTAACTCCTGTACTTTGCCATAATCATCAGGAAGGCAATGAGATTTTTTTTAAGCTCTCACAGGTCAGCAGCCAGCCTCACGTATGTAGGTAGCTGATTCTAGGTCTAAGGATCCATAACTGAAAAGGCATTGTCACTAACTTTAACCATCTCAGTCTAGCAGCCTAATTTGCATTCCATCAGAAGTTATAGTGTTCGGTAATAAAACTCAAGAAAAAACTAGCCAATCTAGAATTTTCACTGTGAGATAACTTAAAGCTTATGTAATAGAGGCCCATGGAATATATGTAAATAACTCCTTAAGAACATCAAGTGTTTCAGCTATATGGCTTCTGAATGTCCATGACTTTTTCTTTTTTCTTTTTATGTCTTTGTGGATACATTCAGGCCAATAAATCCAAACCTCATTGATCCACAAAATCATGGACATTCTGAAGCCAATATAGCTGAAACACTTTCTGTCCTTAAGGATCATTTTCATATATCCCATGGGCCTCTATTACAGGAGGTTTAAGGTATCACAAAGTGAAAATTCTAGCTTGGTTAGGTTTTTCTTGTAGTTTTTACTAATTTGTTTGTCAGTGTGACCTTTTTATTCTTTGGTTTGGACATTCCTAGAATTCAGTAAAATAGGTAGACAGAGGTCCAAATAATGGATTTTAAAAAGGAAGGCAGAGAATGTCAGATTTACCTAAGAAACACGGAGGTACAGTGTGCTTTAAACTGACAGCATCAACTTTTCTACCCTTTCAGGTACTGCATTTGTTTGTTTGTCTATCAATAAATTACATAAATTAGCTAGTCTAAAGGCCCTCTTTCAGCCACAGTGCCTTTTTTGCCAGTGGTACTGCAGGTGAAAGGAACTGAGACATAAATACAACACTGCCAATAGCTGCCTTTCAGCACTGGCTGTGTTGTAAAAGGAAAAAACAATCTGTCAAGCTGTTTGTAAAACAAGTCTGTTGCTTATCACGCTCCAACTTTTCTGTCAACTCTATGAGCAAAGGAATGTTTTGGTGAAACCAGCCCTTCCTACCCTCTAATTCATTTCCCATTTTTCATAGATGTGTTACATTTGTATGATGGCAGAAAGAGACAATTAATGCATGTGCAGCAGTACACCCTTAAACTACACACAACATTTTGCCTCTCCTTCACCTCCCCCTCGTTTTTTTCACTGTTGCATGACTTCTTGAATGCTTCCATGGATTATCTCTACCACTCATTCTAGTGGTGCATTACATGAACGCACAGCCCTCTGTAATGAAGTAATTTCATAGAAACAAGGAATGGTTGGTCCCCACAATCTGCAGCCTGTGCCCCAATCCCCCTAATGGCTGACTGTCCTAGTCTGTGTGACCCCCTGGCACTGCAACATGACCTTGTGACCCACAAAATGTCTTTGTCCATCTCAACTTCTCTAGTGAGAAGAAAAACAGTCTTCTACACTATGATTATAGTTTTTCCAGTTGATCTCACACACCCATCTGGTGACTTTTCTCTGGACTTATTCTTTATAGAGCCTCCAGAAATGCATAAATTATTCAGAGTGATGCCTGGCTAAGCCCAAGTAGAGAGGGTGCATGGTTTCCTTTCTTCTGGCTTTAATCACATTAAAGATATATTTTATTTATTTATTTATTTGACATTTGTTAACTGGGTTGGTCCGACTGAGTAGAGACCCTTTTTCAGCGGAGACCTGAGAAGAAAAGTTCCAACATTACAAAAATAATAATAAACAATTGTAACTTTATACAGTAGAAACAATTCTAAAAGGAACATGCAATAGCATACAGTAAAGTAATATGGTAAATTACTTTTTTTTGTCCTGTGAGACAGGTAAATTACTACTTTTTTTAATCTTATGAGAAAATAATATTAAGGTAAATTTAAAACATATGTAGTCCAAATTTGCTAAAGGTAAGACAGCCAGAAGAACTGCATAATGCAATAGGAATTTCACACTGAGCTGATCGAAGGAAACACACTGAGGAAACTCGGAGCAATAATATATAACATTAAGTATCCTGTTTTTGTTTATTTTGTTCTTTATTTCTTTGTTATTTATAGCACTTTGTGTACTGTGTATTTTTCTAGCTAGTTTCACTGTGTGTGAGGTATTAACTGGAAATTGTCCACTTTTATTAAGCATCTGTTGGGTTGTTTGTTTCTGATAACTTGTTGCAGTTAAACTCTTTTTTCTAGAGGCTCCTTCAGCTGTTTAAAACTTTCATTTAAAGGCTCACTGCTGCTTTTCAGCTGTGAGAAACATTTCTGCAGTTTGTTTCCCACCCTCCTTTCCTGTTGGTATAGTGTTTTTATAGTTGGTGGCTTTGCAGTTGCCCGCCCCTAGTGTAAATTTGATCTGGGACCTCCTCCCAGTCTAGTGTCATTACCTCATTCTAGCCAGTACAGGGAGAACATTTGAGAAGGCCAATCAGCTTAGTTTCTGCTACTCCTTTCTCTCTTTCCTTTCTCTCTTTCCACTTAAAAAAATGTTATCTGCTTTTACTGTATTTGTGTTTCTTCCTACTTTATTTTGCTTTTGCGCCATCTTAAAAGTACTCAATTGTATTTATTACTGTTTGGTGTAACTCATTCTAAGCTTTTTAGTTTAAGCACTTGGGCCTCAGACCAGTTGTTTTACATTAAGAAGGTTTGTGGTCTGCACTGTAGTGGCAGAACAGGTAGCTTACATCCTTCTAAGTTGGGAACTGCTGATTGAGGGCTCAGTGTCTGTTATTCTAAAAGTGTATTAATTCTGGTTTAAGCACTTGGGCTTCAGGCCAGTTATTTTACATTAAGAGGGTTCGTGGTCTGCACTCTTGTGGGAGGAGAGGCTGGACTCTGCCCTTCTGAGCTGGAAATTTCTGGTTAAAGGCTTATAGTGCCTGCATGTTTGAACTGCTTCTTACTGAAATTGGTACACCTTGTTTGCTGTAGCATAGACTAGATCCAGGCCTGCTGAATCTAGCTTTGTTTGTATAACTTGAGCACTAATTCAGGCATTCTTTAAAGTATTCAATTGTATTTATTACTGCTTGGTAGTAACTTGATTAAAGTGTAGCTATCATTCTAAGTCTTTTGGATTAAGCACTTGGGCTTCAGACCAGTTGTTTTACATTAGGAAGGTTTGTGCCCTGCACTGTAGTGGCAGGACAGGTAGCTTACATCCTTCTAAGTTGGGAACTGCTGATTGAGGGCTCAGTGTCTGTTATTCTAAAAGTGTATTAGTTCTGGTTTAAGCACTTGGGCTTCAGGCCAGTTATTTTACATTAAGAAGGTTCATGATCTGCACTCTTGTGGGAGGAGAGGCTGGACTCTGCCCTTCTGAGCTGGGAATTTCTGGTTAAAGGTTTATAGTGCCTGCATATTTGAACTGTTTCTTACTGAAATTTGTACACCTTGTTTGCTGTAGCATAGACTAGATCCAGGCCTGCTGAATCTAGCTTTGTTTGTATGCTTGTTGTTTGTTTGCTTGTTATTTCCCTGAAACACTAATTCTGCCTAAAACGTGGCTTTTCAGTGCTTCTGTGGATCCGTAGTGATATCTGCATTGCTTACTGTACTTATTTCCTTGTTTCACTTAAAAGAAAGTTACTGTTTGTCGTTTTTGCATTTAAGTTACCTGTAACACATTGCATTTAAGTTACCTGGCACTTGCTCACTAAGTCAGCACTAAAAATTAAAAGCACTACACCCTCACAAACTCCCTTGAGTACCTTGTTCCCCATTGGCCCTTTTTTCAATTATAAAGGAATTCCCACTACTATTCTAGCATGTCCAAAGGTCAGTTGTCAATCTCCTCTCCGGTCCAGCTGGTGAATCTGGGAATCTTGAGGCAATGTTACAACTGCCTCATATACACAGACAACCCTATCCTCCTACCAACAAATTCCAACACATGTGAGAGATCCAACCATATAGCCAAACTGGAGGCTAAGCTCTCTCAACTCAGTACTGGCGTAACCAGTCAGGAGGAGAAGGAAACCACACTCACTACAATTCCAGTCTCACATAGACCTACCACGACAGCAAACCAAACACATAAACACACAAAAACATACTCGGAGGCTCTAAATAAAAATCTGCCTAAGCAGCAGAGACCTCCAAAGCAGACACCCAAGCAACCACTACCCCAAAACAAAACACGTGCAACACATAGCTCACAAAGCCAGTGTGCCGGACAGTCACAGCCCTTAAGGCTAAACAACACACCTGATACACTTGTAATAGGTGACTCTATCGTCAGGCACACTGACGTTCCGCTCACCAGGCTGAACAAGGAGAAGGTCACGATGAGCTGCCTGTCGGGCGCTAGGATCTGCCACATGACACAAGGACTCAGGTCACTCCAAGGCAAGTACAAATATGACTCGGACATTGTCCATGCTGGTGTGAATGACCTGAGACGTACCTCCCTGGACTACATGAAAAGAGACATAGAGGAGCTCTCTGAGCATGTAGCCCAGGCTGGTATGACCCTGACCTTGAGTAGCATCTTACCCTCACCAAGAATGATGCCACAATATGAAGACAAGATGATCAATTTCAACAACTGGCTTAAGTATTGGTGTCATTCAAAGGGGATCCAATGCCTGTCAGCCTGGGATGACATGCTCGACAAGTCACGATGCTTTGCTAGTGATGGCTTGCACCTGTCACCCCGGGCTTTGGATATTGGCATGCCTTTTTTAGGCAAGGCTAAAAAGACAAACCCACCTCCATAGGTATCACAAGGGATAAGAAACTAAGAGTAATGCTACTCAACGCCAGAAGTCTAAACCTCAAGATGCATGCACTCAAAACTCTCCTTAGCATGGAGAACATTGATATCTGTGCAGTAACAGAAACCTGGTTCAAGGCTCCTGAGAGCACCCCAGCACTACCAGGTTATACCTCATACCATGTTTTTCAGCCCCAAAACTTGGACCAAACCATAAAAGGAGGGGGAGTATCAATATTCATCAAAGATACCCACACCTCTAGGTTGGTGGCATAGCATGAAGCATCAGAGACTATCCATGTGCAATTAACAGTGGGTAAAACTGCCTTATAGCTTATAGCCTGCTACAGACCACCCTCCCAAACCCAGGAACCCCACTCGGCCTTCCTGAGAACACTGGAAAATATGAAGGTCTCTCCAAACACCATTATATTGGGCGACTTCAACTACCCAAACATAGACTGGGAGCCTTACTCTAGCTCCAAGACCATAGCCCAAAGGTTCCTAGAATTTATAAACTCAAATGCTATGGAACAACTTGTTACCACTCCCACAAGAGGGGAAAACATACTGGACCTGATCATCACCAACATAGGGACTCTATGCTCCAGACCAGAAATGTATCCCTCACTGGTAAGATCAGACCATAAACTAATCTCACTGGATATTCACATCCCGACCCACCCCTGCCCAGAAAACCACAGTGAAAAACTTCTCTAAAGCAAATTTCACACTCCTCAAAACTGAGGTGGAATCCTTCAAAGCCCCCGGGCCTGTGGAAAATATGGCCCAGACCGCAGAATCCTTTATAAACACATTCTATGAACACCTTCAGGAATGCATGGATCATGCAATCCCAAATAAAACCAAGACCCAATCCTCCAAAGGCAGGCGTTCTGTCTGGTGGACCCCAGCCATAAACAAACTATACAATAGAAGGAGGAAGCTACTACATGATAGAGCGAAATCCCAAAAGGGAAGGCATCTCTGATCAGTATTAGCAAAAACTATGGGCACTCATAAAATTGTCTAAGGCCAGCTTTGAGAGAAAAATTGCACAGGACACTAAGGATAATCACAAGGCTTTCTTTAGTTATGTTAGGAACCTGGGTGGGAATTCCCAGATATGCTCAGAATTAGTCCAAAATGACAAAAATACACCAAACCCACAGACATTGCCAACATCCTAGCTGACAGGTTCAGCGCAAACTTCTCCCCTCCCACCAAAGGGCAAATATCTATCCCAGCAGAGTGCTGCCCCTGACATCTCAGATGCTCAGGTAAGAGCCACCCTCTCCAAAGCAAAAAACACAGCATCAATGGGACCAGACGGTGTCCTGGGCTGCATCCTACATGAACTCCAAGAAGAGCTAAACCCAAACATAAAACTACTGTTCAATCTCAGCCTTACTACAGGATATGTACCCAAAGATTGGCATACAGCAACAGTGGTCCCTCTCCACAAAGGTGGTGCCTCAACGGATCCTGGAAACTATTGCCCCATAAGCCTGACTAGCTTGTTCTGCAAAGCTATGGAAAGGATCATCATGGACCTCATAAATAAAGATATTGGGGACCTACAAACAATGGATCCTACCCAGTTCGGCTTTGTTAAGGGCAGATCCTGCCTCTTAAACCTGGTCAATTTCTTTGACACAGTCACCAAGGCCATTGACGAGGGGAAGGTGGTCCACACAGCCTACCTGGACCTTGCAAAAGCCTTCGATACAATACCCCACTCGGGCATTATAGATAAGCTCACCAGCTTAAATATAACCCCCTATGTGACTAGATGGGTTGCAAACTGGCTCAAGGACAGAACCCACATGGTTAGAATTGCTGGAGCCATGCAGACTCCAAACCAGTTACAAGTGGCATCCCACAAGGCTCAGTCCTGGGACCTCTCTTGTTCGGTATATATTTCTCAGAGGTACAGGCCAACATGGAAGGACTGTGGCTGACCAAGTTCGCAGATGACTGCAAACTGGGCACCATAATTGACTCTCCAGCTGACACAAGCATCCTCCAAAAGGGCCTCATAGAAACAGACAACTGGTGCCAGAGCCATGGCCTCAAGCTAAATAACAAAAAGTGTATAGTCATCCCCTTTGGCAAAAGAAAGTGCCCACAAATTACCACATAGGTGGTAATCCATTAAGTACAGAAGAAGTAATTAGGGACCTGGGGACCCAAGTTGATAGCAATCTCTCATTTGACAACCACGTGGCCAAAGTGGTTAGAAAAACATTTTATATAGCCCACCTAATCATGAAGGGATTCACATCTAGATCAGGGAAGTCATCGTGCCTCCTTACTCATCCCTCATCAGGCCCATAATTGAGTACAATGCCCCTTTTGGGATGTACCTTACCAGACACCTGCAGCAACTGGAAAGACCCCAAAAGTACCTCACCAAGAGGATCAAAGGGCTCAAACAGATGCCATATGCTGCCGGTTAAAGAAACTCCAGCTCTACTCAGTGGCATACCGCCTGCTCAGAGGCGATCTGTGCCTGACATATAAAGCCATGTCCAACCTGGAATTAATGGACATGCTGCACCTCAGAAAATCCAAATCCCATCTAGCTATGCGCCGAGAGACTTGAACCTCAGCACTGAAATAAATAGGACATGCTGGAGGGCAGATTCATAACCCAGAGGCTCCCTTCACTCTGGAATAAAATCCCAGTCCAGGTTAGGCAGAGTCCCTCATTGACTCTCTTCAAGAGGAATCTTGATGAGTGGATGGGAGATCATAGGTTTACCCTGGGTATCACTTCTGTGTCACTGTTAGACAGAGGCACAGCATACTAACCTCGAAAAAGGGCATAGCAAAATTAATTTAAAATGGGTGGCAAAAGCCAAACACACTCTGGCTAGGCTTATAAATGCCCTAGGGCAGATAGCCTAGTATGAACCTATGAACCTATGAACCTGTGAATATTAGAGTAGAGATAGCTGTTAGCCAAACTAATAAGAATTGAGAAGGGGAAATATAGAGTAAAGCAGGACAAAATCCCAGGTAGTAAGTAGGAGAAACAGCAATTTAGGTAGGGAATTAGTGAAAGACTAGAAAAATGGAAGCTAGGGGGACAAACAGTCCTGTTTGCTGAGTAAATTCATTTTATAGAAGGTGCAGCTTAGGGAGGGGGAGAGTAAGCAGAAATAGGAGATGACAGGAAGGTTGGTTATGTTGGGTCAATTGCAAAGACATGAACCAACATAACCAACCTTCCTGTCATCTCCTATTTCTGCCTGCTCCCCCCTCCCTAAGAATACATACATGTCCCTAAGGATAGTACATACTGTCCACCTGGTGAATCTGGGCATACTGTGGCAATGCAGCAATTGCCTCATGTACACAGACAACCCTCTCCTCCTACCACCTTGCACTACAAACTGTGAGAGATGCACTTACATAGCCAAACAGGACGCAAAGCTCTCTCCACCCAAGATTGTGCTAGACAGTCAAGAGGAGAAGGTTAACACCTGCACTACACCTCAAGCAACACATAGCCCTTCTAAACTCACACCACCAACACCCACTGATACCAACACTAAATCCACGTATGCGGAGGCCCTTAACTGTAACCAGCCCAAGCAGCAAGAACTTCCGAAGCTGAAACGCAAACAAACACCAATCACAACCAAAGTGTCACATAGCTCACAACACTAGTGTGCCACCCAGCAACAGCCCCTAAGGCAAGACAACGTACCTAACTCTTTAGTCATAGGTGAGTCTATAGTCAGGCACACTGATGTCCCACTCACCAGGCTGAACAAGGAGAAAATTGCAGTCAGCTGCCTGTCAGGTGCCAGGATCTGCCACTTAACGCATGCACTCAAGTCAATCCACAACAAGTACAAATATGACTCTGTCATTGTCCATGTTGGAGTGAATGACTTGAGACATACCTCCCTGGACTACATGAAAAGAGACATGGAAGAGTTCTCAGATCATGTGGCCCAGGCAGGTATGACCCTAGCCCTGAGCAGCATCCTGCCTTCGCTCAGAATGATACCACAATATAAGGACAAAATGATTGACTTCAACAATTGGCTAAGCTTCTGGTGTCATTCAAGGGGATCTAGTATCTGTCTGCCTGGGATGACATGATCGACAGACCATGATGCTTTGCCAGAGATGGTCTGCACATGTTGCCCCTGGGATTCAGGTTACTGGCTAAGGCTCTTGCCACCCCTATAGTGCCTTTTTTAGGCAAAGTTCAAATGACAAAACCACCACCGTAACAGGTACAAGCATGCAAAATCTGAAGGTAATGCTACTCAATGCTAGAAGTCTAAACCTAAAAATGCACACTCTCGAGGCACTCCTAAAAATGGAGAACATTGATATCTGTGCAGTAACTGAGACCTGGTTCAAGGCTCCAGAGAGCACCCGTGCAATACCAGGCTACAACTCTTACCACACTTTTCGGCCACCAAACCAGGATCGAAACACTAAAGGTGGAGGAATGTCAATATTCACCAAGGATATTCACACCACCAGGCTAGCTGCCCAACACAATGTGTCTGAAATTCTCCAGGTGGAACTAATACTAGGTAAGACTGCAATCCAAATTGTAGCTTGGTACATACCCCCCACTATGCCCCAAGATTCTCACTACACCTTTCTAAACATACTGGAAAATATTAAGATACAACCAAACACCCTAATACTGGGTGATTTCAACTACCCTGCCATTAACTGGGAAAACTACTCGTGTACCAACACCTTTGCCCAACGGTTCTTGGAATTCATAAATTCCAACACCCTGGATCAACTAATCCATAGTCCTACCAGGGGCTCCAATATCCTAGACCTGGTAATTACCAACATGGGAAATCGATGCTCCACACCCATGGTCACCCCCTCGATGGTCAGGTCAGACCATAAGCTAATCACCTTAAACATCCACATCCCACCCCCACCCTCCCAGTAAGGAAATCTCCATAAAAAACTTCTCCAAAGCCAACTTCATGCTGCTCAAGTCAGAAGTGACAAACTTCATGATCCCCATGCTGACAGGAACTGAAAGTTCAACTGTTGAGTCCTATACTAAGGCACTGTATGAGCACATCCACTCATGCATGAATCGTGCCATTCCATATAGAACCAAGATGCTCTCCTCCAAAAAAAGGAAGTCAATCTGATGGTCCCCTGCCATAAACAAACTTTACAACAAAAGGAAGAAACTGTTGTAGAAAAGAGGAAAATCCCACAATGCAAAAAATTCCCTTACCAGCCTCAGTAAGAAGCTGAGATCCCTCATAAAATCCTCCAAAGCTAGTTACGAAAATAAAATTGCCAAAGATTCCAAAGACAACCACAAGGCATTCTATAACTATGTCAAGAATCTAAATGGCAATGCTCAGATCTGCTTTGAGCTACAACAGAATGGCATTAAATATACTGATCCCAAGGATATTGCCAATATCCTGGCAGATCGATTCAGTGCCAAATTCACCCCCCTCTCACCCCCTAAATGGCCCATCCCAATACCGGAAGACTATCAAATTCTGGTAATAACGGCCACACAGGTAAAAAACACACTCTCCAAAGCTAAGAATACAGCATCCATGGGACCAGATGACATCCCGGGCTGTGTACTCCATGAACTACAAAATGAACTGGCACCTCACCTAAGTGTCATGTTTAATCATACCCTCACCTCAGGCTTCGTGCCCACTGAATGGCGCACAGCTACAGTTATCCCATTCGACAAGGGGGGATCCACCTTGGATCCCGGGAACTACCGCCCCATCAGTCTGACGAACCTGATCTGCAAGGCCATAGAATGTATTATCATGGAAATTATAAACAAAAATATTGGTAACCTTCAAACACTGGACCGCACCCAGTTTGGGTTCGGGAAGGGCTGATCTTGTCTCCTGAACCTGATTGACTTCTTTGAATCAGTCTCCAGAGCCGTTAATGAGGGTAAGACAGTCCACACAGCCTTTGACACCATTCCCCACTCTGGAATCATAGATAAACTTACAACGCTGGGCATTAATCCCTACATCACTAGATGGGTTTCCAACTGGCTTACTGACAGAACCCAGACTGTAAAAGCAGCTGACTCCAAATCCAGCTCCTGACAAATGACAACTGGAGTACCTCAGGGTTCAGTCCTGGGACCATTCTTGTTTGGCATCTACTTCTCTGAAGTACAGGCCAACACTAAGGGACTCTGGCTAACAAAGTTCGCAGATGACTGCAAACTGGGAGCCATTATTGAATCCCCAAATGATGTGGATACTCTACAAAAGGGCCTTACAGAAACAGATGCTTGGTGCCAAAGCCATGGGCTCATCCCTCATTAGACCCATTGTAGAATACAACACCCCATTTGGTATGTATCTCTCAAGACATCTGCAACAAATGGAAAGACCGCAGAAATACCTCACTAAAAGAATTACAGGCATAAAGTAGATGCCCTATGCTGACCGCCTTAAAAAACTCCAGCTATACTCTGTCGCATATCGCCTACTCAGAGGCAATCTCTACTTAACATACAAGCCCATGTCAAACCCAGAGCTGTTGGACATGCTACACTTAAAGACATCCCAATCCCTCAGAGCCACATGCTCCAGGGATCTAAACCTTGTCATCACAATAAACAAAACATGCTGGAGGGATAAGTTCCTGACCCAGAGACTCCCCAGACTCTGGAATAGACTGCCCATACATGTCAAGCAGAGCACCTCCTTGGCCCTCTTCATAAGGAACCTTGATTATTGGATGGGAGAAAGGAAATTCACCCCAGGGATCATGTCAGTCACCCTACTTGACAGGGTCCAGGGAAGAAAATAGTGTGGGAAGAAATAGCCAGAGAATTGTTATGGCTAGGCTTGTATAGGCCCTGGGACTGATAGCCTAGTACCAACCTATGAACCTATGAAGTATCATTTGCTGCCAACTGCAGTTACCCTCTCACTTTGTTCCTGGTAGTCAAATCCAGGTGTGCTGAGCACCCGAGATTCTTTCTCGAATCGTTTAGCTTTGGCCATTAGTTCCATTGCTACATATAAACACGTTACACCAGGGCTGCTGTGGCCCAGCTGCAGTATTTTGTATTTGCCTACAATGACCCTCACCTGCAGTCATTCTCCTTAAATAGACATACTTTCTAAATCCTCCCTTATGCTTTTGTCTTCATTCTCTGCTGCATTACATATCCTTGTATAATATTTGAGAGGCTGATCCTGTACTTTATTTCATCTCCTGTGAAATTTCAAGGACTGCAATTGCAATCATCAAAACAGAGGGATTATAAGTGATAATATAAGTCTGAGTTTGCAGTGCTTCACAGTGGATCCACTATTCTAAGAATGTGTCTTCTTCTTTCGGCTGCTCCCATTAGGGTTTGCCGCAGTGGATCATTTGTTTCCATTTCTTCCTCTCCTCTGCATCTTGCTCTGTCACACCAACCACATGCATGTCCTCTCTCACCACATTCATAAACCTTATCTTAGGCCTTCCTCTTATCCTGTTACCTGGGAGTTTCTTCCTTAGCATCTTTTTCCCAATATACTCTGCATCCCTCCTCAGCACATGTCCAAACCAACATAATCTTGCCTCTCTGGCTTTGTCTCCAAACCTTCCAACCTGGGATGACCCTCTAATATACCTATACCTAATCCTGTCCACCCTCATCACACCCAGTGCAAATCTTAATATCTTTAACTCTGCCACATCCAGCTCTGACTCCTGCCTTTTTGTCAATGCCACTGTCTCCAACACATATAACATAGCTGGTCTCACTACCCTCTTGTAGACTTTCCCTTTCACTCTTACTGGTACTCGTCTGTCACAAATCACTCCTGACACTCTTCTCCACCCACTCCATCCTGCCTGTACTCTCTTCTTCACCTCTCTTCCACACTCATCATTACTCAACCACCTTTGCCACCTCTACTCCCTGCATCCTCACCATTCCTCTATCCTCCCTCTCATTCACACACATATATTTAGTCCTGTTGACCTTCATTCCTCTTCTCTCTAGAGCATATCTCCACCTCTCCAGGGTCTCCTCCACCTGTTCCCTACTCTCACTACAGATCACAATGTCATCTACAAACATCATAGTCCACAGGGACTCCTTTCTGATCTCGTCTGTCAACCTGTCCATCACCATTGCAAATAAGAAAGGGCTCAAAGTTGATCCTTGATGTAATCCCACCTCCACCTTAAACACATCCATCACTTCCACCGCAGACCTCACCGCTGTCACACTACCCTCGTTCATATTCTGTACCACTCTTACATACTTCTCTGAAACTCCCGACTTCCTCATACAATACCACAACTCCTCTCTAGGCACCCTGTCATATGCTTTCTCTAAGTCCACAAAGACACAATGCATCTCCTTCTGACCTTCTCTGTACTTCTCCATCAACACTCTCAGAGCAAACATCACATCTGTAATGCTGTTTCCTGGCATGAAACCATACTGCTGATCACTAATCATCACCTCCCTTCTTAACCTAGCTTCCATTACTCTTTTCCATAACTTCATGCTACGACTGATCAATTTAATCCCTCTGTAGTTACTACAGCTCTGCACATCACCCTTATTCTTAAAAATTGGTAGCTTCATAGCTATCCTTACTTCCTCCTTGATAATCCACTGCACTTCATGATTCACTATCTGCACATCATCCAACCTTCTCTCCCTCTCATTCTCTTCATTCATCAGCCCCTCAATGTACTCTTTCCATCTGCTCAACACACTCTCCTCGCTTGTGAGTACATTTCCCTCATTATCCTTTATCACCCTTACCTGCTGCACATCTTTACTAGCTCTGTCCCTCTGTCTAGCCAATCAGTACAGTACAGGTCCTTTTCTCCCTCCTTAGTGTCCAACCTTTCAATACAACTCTTAATACGCCTTATCCTTAGCCTTCGCCACCTCTCTTTGCCATGCACCTCATCTCCTTATACTCTTGTCTACTTTCTTCATCTCTCTGACAATCCCACTTCTTCTTCGCCAGCCTTTTTCTCTGTATACTCTCCTGTACTTCTTCATTCCACCACCATGTCTCCTTGTCCTCCTTCCTCTTTCCAGATGTCACACCAAGCACCTTTCTAGCCATCTCCCTTACTTGCTCTGCTGTAGTTACTCAGCTATTCAGTAACTCTTCACTGCCACCCAGTGCCTGTCTTAACTCTTCCCCGAACTCGACCTCACAATTACCCTTTTTCAATTTCCACCATTTGATCCTTGGTGCTGCCCTCACACTCTTCTTCCTCTTCTTGATCACCAATATCATCCTACAAACAACCATCCTATGCTGCCTAACTACACTTTCCCCTGCCACCTCTTTACAGTCTCCAATCTCCTTCAGACTGGCCCTTCTGCATAAGATATAATCCACCTGTGTGCATCTTCCTCCACTCTTGTATGTCACCCTATGCTCCTCCCTCTTGTTAAAATATGTATTCACCACAGCCATGTCCATCCTTTTCGCAAAATCCACTACCATCTGACATTCTGCATTCCTTTGCTTAGCACCATACCTACCCATCCCTTCCTCATCCCCTCTTTTCCCTTCACCAACATGCCCATTGAAATCTGCTCCAATCACCACTCTCTCACCCTTGGGTACAGTCATCACCACTTTATCCAACTCACTCCAAATTTTTCTTTCTCATCCATTGCACACCCAATTTGTGGAGCATATGCACTAACAACATTCATCATTACACCATCAATTTCCAGCTTCATAAACATCACTCTATCCGACACTCTTTTCACCTCCAAAACACTCTTAGCATACTGTTCCTTCAGGGTAACCCCTACACCATTTCTCCTCCCATCCACACCATGATAAAACAATTTGAACCCACCTCCAATACACCTAGCCTTGCTCCCCTTCCATCTGGTCTCTTGCACACACAATATACCAACCATCCTTCTGTCCATCATATCAGCTAGCTCTCTCCCTATACCAGTCATACTGCCAACATTCAAAGTTCCGACCCTCACTACCACAGTCCTAGCCTTTACCTGCCTTCAGGCATGCCTTCCCCCTCTTCTCCTCCTTCGGCCAACAGTAGCCCAATTTCCACCAGCATCCTGTTGGCAACAGTACTGGTGGCGGTCATTGTTAACCCGGGCCTCGACCAATCTAGTATGTATATCTGTACTGTTGTCCGCATGTGTGATGTGGCAACATTTTACACCAGATGCCTTTCCTGATGCAACCCTCCCCATTTATCTGGGCTTGGGACAGGCACAAAGCAATGCACTGGCTTGTGCGTACATTTTTAAATTCAGATCCATTTTGCTGCTAATACCACTTTCCATCGACTAGTTGTCAATCTACTTCTGTTTTATGCTTACCAGGTAAACTCTGTGGATGGCAGTGGCTGTTCAGGGGTCACTGTAGGAGGTCATTGTGACTCGGCAGCACTGGATGGATGGATGGAAGAATGGATGGATGGATGGATGGATGGATGGATGGATGGATAGATAGATACAGCTGTGGTACATCGATTTTTTATTTTTATTTTTTATTTTTTATTTTTTTTTTTCCATTTTACTAATGTGAACTTTCATTTCTAGAGACTAAATTTAGATGGACAGTGTTATTCTGAGAAACTTTTGTGTATATATTTTGTCTGTGCAGTTCATGAAGACTCATTTTTTTCCTTTTAGTGAAAATGAGTTTCAGCTTCCTAAGTTGATGTCACAAGTGGAGTAATTATAAATGGTAACACAGACAAAGTGATGATAAGTGTGTGATAACATGGATAAGATCATGAATAAAAAACTACTCATATTTCAGGTTTGGTACACACTTTTTATCACACTTCATTATCAATGAATTATTAAGCTATGTACTTTTCCGTTAACGGGGCAACAGCTTTTTAGGGTCTGGTTTTAATGTTGTCTTCCTTGTCGGAGTGCTAGTCATTATCTGACATGTCAGTAATGCTTATTTCACACTCCTGCTGGGGGGTGGTTGCTTTTCTCTGACCATGTGCAGCTAACGGAAAATTTCCCAATGAAAACTCATAAATGGAGGCAAGACTTGCCGGGAAATGGCTGAACATTACAAGAACTGTAAAACTTTTTCCTGCGTGTCTTACTATTTCTGTTTATTTCTCTACCTTTTCACGGAGTTACTTAGGAAACTGAACATTAAGCCTTCAGAGGTTTTCTGTTAGTACAATAAATGCAAGTTCGATGGTTGGCCAGGGTACGCATTGTTAGCTTTACAAATGCTGGAAAAAAAAAGTCCCACCCTGACAGACAGTAAGTACAGTCAGTTAACTGCAGCCGTTTTAATGATCACAATTTCTTTTCAAACCTGGCACAGTACTGTTTCTAATTGTTTAATGTCTATCTATACACAGTAGCACATATATATATGGGTGTGTATATATTTTAGCATATAACATTCAATTCATACGTAAGGGATGTGCCCTCACGTTTCCGCACTATCCCCGAGACAACAATTTCCAGCTTTATAGTAGTAAGTCAGTCACATGGCTGTGTTATGTAAAGGAACGCCACTGAAAACTCTCTCACAGACATACACAGTTATGTTTTACTTGATTTTGGACTGAATTAAACCTTTGGCACTTTTCCGTTACCGCAAATCCAGGCCCATAAAGCTGTTGCCCTGTTAATGGAAAAGTACCTTAAGATAAATATGTAGTGTGTGTGTGTGTGTGTGTGTGTGTGTGTGTGTGTGTGTGTGTGTGTGTGTGTGTGTGAGTGTGCATACACATGTGTAAATGTATATTAAGTATACTTTTGGCACATGCTAAACAGATATGACTGCTCACTCATCATGTAAGGCATATGCACAATAGGTAAGTGCCTTAGAAATCTGGACATTTGATTATATCTTTTCAATGGACAATCTAGCATGCATTAATACTGTTATGAAAAACTGTATTTTTTGTTCTGCACTCATTTTATGAGAGAAATTATTTAAGTCTGGCCAGTCAGATAATTTGGTTTTCTAAGCCCCTTTTATAAAGACAGACAGACACAAAAATGCACATACATGTATGTAAAAATGCAGATATTGTTGTTTTAAAGAAATTAACATGACTAGAATAAAACTACTGTAGTTTAATATTCAAGTTAAAGAATAAGAGACCAATAATAATGTACCTTAAAATATATTCTTGAATGTTGCATGCATGCTTCTAGTGAAAAACAATCTAGAAGAAACCAATTACAACCTGGACTGGTGCATGGACCATTTTCAGCCATGACCTGGAATCAAAGGCACAATCATGTAGTTTTAATTGAACAGAACAACATGGCAGCTCATACAACAGCTATACCAGTAGGCTATAATACCACATTGCAAGGCCTGAGTAAAATTAATACAAGTGCATAATTCTCCAACAAGCATTTTAGCAAACCAGTAAAGTACAATTGCTACATTCAATGAATATGAAATACATCCTGTGAACAAAAATTAAATGAACATTCATCAAAGAACAACCCAGTGAATTGTTTGAAAGAATTTTAGAACATTATCCAAAATTCCAGGAGCTAATGGCTCAAGACATGATTATCCAACATTCTTATGACAGCAAACTCTATATTAATTGATCAGGTAACCCAGTAACTTTTCGCATAATTTCCTTTAGTTCATCACATTTCAAATATTAGCATGGCGATGATTTCAGATAACTGGTGCCACCATATTATAGGTTCATTGACTCATAGGTAAGTACTATGTTAGCTGCCCTTATGGACCTTTTTAAGCCTAGCCATTTTCCCTTTTTGTGCTTGGAATAACCTTTCCTATTTGGTTAGAAATTGGCCTTACCCATCCCATGGCCAATAATTATATATTACCCCAATGTGAATAAATGGGATCGTACCACAGATTTCAGGGGACCTATGCATGGAATAAAGCATTTAAGAACTGCCTCTGTCTATTAATAGTACAGGGGTAGTCCTGGGGTAAATTTTCTGTTTCTCATCCGTAGATCCAAGTTGCGCTTGAATATGGACAGGGATGAACTTTATGTGGATGGAGAGTCTGTTCCACAGCAGCAGTATCCTCTGTGAGATATACCTGTCCCTCCAAACAGTTCTGTTGATGTTGCAGAAGATGTTTAGATCCCTAGACCTATTAGCTTTATTATTAGTAGTAGTATTAAAAATGTCTCCCCATTCAGGAACCTGAACACCTGTCTTTTGAGAGTTTAGAGTCCCAGATCTTGGGACCTTATTTTTATTGGAGTTTGAAGGTGAGAGGCAAGTAGTAATGTGGCTTTAAACTGTTGTAGGACGCTGTTTACCCTCCCTTAATGGATTCCAATGGTAATCACAGGGATCTGACAACACAGAGCTTCTTGTGAATCATTTGTACCAAATACATCTTCTGAGATTTGACCACAATAATAATGACTGCGTACTCTAACTTAGGCACAAAAAGATCGATCCGAGATTCTGAATAAGGTAGTTAGCTCAGCCCAAGATATTTCAGAGAATTTTCAACACATATTCCAGTTAAATCAATATCAAGGGGATAAGACATATGAAAACAAATACAGTTAAAATATAAAATACAAAAAATGTTTGTCTGTGTGTGTGTGTATCTGTGTGTATGTGTATATGAATTTAACATGGAAAAGAAACAAACCTGAGAAGGTTTGGCATAGTGGTTAAGGTCTTTACCGCACAGATATAAAATGCTAGGTTTGATTCTCACCTCTGTTTTTGGCTAGGCTTGTAACAGTCTGCAAACTGATAGCCTAGTATTTACCTATGAACCTATGCTGCAACTCAAAAATTAATATCTACAGCATGGCTGAAATGATGTATGCCTGGTTATGCCATGTCTTCCCTGTCACCCTGTATAGTCATCTGTTATGTTTTACTCAAATAGCAAAACATCACAAATGGCGGACTACAGCTATATCATCTCATTCTTTATTTTTATTACATCCCTTTTAAGGGCTCGTTTTGGATATCATGTATGACCTATTGTATCAACAAAGGTAACAAAATCAGTGCCTAGTGCATGTCACCTGGAAATCAGAAACAGAAATATAGAACACATAAGATGGCTCGTCTGATGTGGCTTAAGAGAAATCTTCACCCTTAAACTCCAACAATATGCCTTTTTATGTGGTATATCAACATATCAGAGTCACTGATTGTTTCAGATATTACTTTCTTTACCCCATAATGACTGTCACAGGGCCTGTCATATTGATGTGATTTTGTTTTTTATAGATTTTTTTTTCTTTCCTCCCAGTGCAGGTTGTGTCCTGTTTATCTGCCTTATCTTAGACATAAGGAAATGTTTGTCTTCATTTAAATACAGTAATAGTGCTGTGACTCAGTGACTTTGTTGCCTTTGGAAGTTGTGACTGAATTTTAATTTTTCACTAAATAATCCTCATTTGTGCTAAGTGCATGATGTTTTATACATTTAAATCCACTTTAAAGCAGGAGAAATAAAATAGCAGGGCTTTCTGAAGAACAAGCTTTTAGTGCTTAAACAGCTGCCAGATATTCCCCCAGTTGTATCAAGCTTGTCAGTTCAGTATAACAGCACTGCAATTTATTTGTGACAGAAATCCGTCCTTTCATGGACAGCAGTATTCACTTCATGTTGTTTTCAGTCTGACCTTTAATTGTGCATAAAAGCAACATTTTGCTGGCCAAAAATGAGAATACCTACTAGTTTGTTTATGCTGTATTGCAGCATAATTAACTCTACCATATTATTTTACAAAAACATTTACCCAAAAACTAACTTTTTGGAAGACAGTTTCTCTGTAGCTGTTATGGTTTACAGTTTAGCTGACCTCATCAAAACAATCTCAAGATGTAAAACTGTAAGTGGCGAGTAATACTGAGTATAGCAGCTGTAAAACTGTAAGTGGTAAGTAATACCGAGTATGGCAGATGAAAACTCTTAAGTGGTGAGTAAAACTGAGTATAGAATATGTAAAACTGTAAGTGGTAAGTAATACAGAGTATAGCAGATGTAAAACTGTAAGTGGTAAGTAATACCGAATATAGCAGATGTAAACTCTTTGTAGTTAGCCCCAGTATAGTGTGGAAAGTGTTATAGCACTTACTATTGTATACTTATTACTGGAACTACTCCTGCTGAATGTATTCATACATAGTACTATGTATACCTGTATTTCTCTCCTTACATCCTATTCTTCTAACCACCTATGCTCTCCAATTGCTATTTTTATTCAATTATTTTTTTTTTTGTAGTTCTCATCTTAAGTGCCCTTCCTGCTCTCATCCTTCCTGCTGGCTTATCTGAGCTTATCTCTTGGCTATCTACCTGAAACTGAAGGCTGCAATCTCTATCTCCAAGCAGGTAAAGGCTCTTCTCCTCCTTTTTCTCACCTGCTCTCCTCTCCTGTCCAATGGGCTTTTGGCCACTTGGTGTCTATGTCCTCTTGTGAAGGTGTCACGAGTGCACAAAGCTAAAGCCAATGAGCCAAGCTTACTCACCTCCCCATACTCACCTCGCCACATACTATTATTTGTTTTTACCACCACCTGCCCCTGCTAAGGTCTTTCCATAACTGCTACATGAGCCATGACTTTGGCTCTTGCCTCTGTCTCCTCTCTGTCTCTACTCCTTTCTGGCTGCTGCAATTCTTTTTGTTCTTCTCCTGCTCTCTGTTTACGACTGGGTTGGACATATTAATATACATATCTGCTTATTTTTATTTTTTTTTTTTTCCTGTGTCCCTCTGCAACTGTGTACATATTTTCCCCTATACTTGCACCTACTGTCTCTCCTTGTATTCTCTTTCTCCCTCTTGTTTTTTTGTCACACCCAACTATACCTCTTTCCCACTTATACCAGCACCTGTTATATTTACTTACTGCCTGAACCCTCAGGCTCCTTAAATAACTTTCCTTTTTCTTGCTCTAAACTAAGTAGTATAGGTAACTCGTGGTGTTCAACATGTCTACAGACATCCTCTGAACTTCTAAACAATCTTACTTGCAATACAACCACTTCTACCTTGGTAGATGGTGACATCCACCCCAACCCTGGTCCATCTAATTTTGGACACCCTTAAGCCCAAGCGTCAATAACAAAATAACCCAACTCCACTCTCCTGGTTAAAACCCTTTACTAAAGACACTGAAATCATACCACCAGGTTATAATATCTGTTCAAAACAGAACTAAAAATAACATTAGTACCCTATGAGAACCTTGGATTTACTAAAACTGAACTTCTTATCTCAAAGCTGCAACTAAACCTCAAAAATCTATCTATATCATCTGTATATAAATAACTCTACTACTGTAGAAAATATCCTCAGTTGGGCCTCATCCACCTACCGACTGGTCCTCAATATCCACTAACAACCCAGCATCTCATATTAATCTCCAAACAATTAACACCACTACTAGGATTAACAAAGACCACAACCTAACCTATATTATAAGACAAAAATACCTCTAACTACTCTCCTTTATATCAAATGCTTTAACCCAACCCAATTTAAAACTGAACTAAAGGCTTGTAACTGGAACCCACTAAAAACACTTCCTCTTCAAGAAGCTGTTAATTACTTTAACAACACATTCCTAACTATTCTAGATTATCATGCACCAAAACGTTAACAGACTTTCAGGCATCTGAGAAACAATACCAAAAAGCAATCCTCTCTGACAAAAGGAACTATTATAGCAATCTTCAGCAAGTGAATCACAATAACCCTTCACCCTGGACAGACTACCACCCCCTTCTGGGTCTGATAAAATTTCTCCCCTTGATACTGCCAACACTTTCAACTCATTCTTCATTAATACTCCTCCCATCTCTCCTGTGACAATACTAGCATCCATGACCATGCATCCTCCAATACCTTTATACAGAGATGCATTCTCAAACTTAAACCTTGCACCCCTCAGCTGACCAGCTTCTCTGAAATAGCTTATCCCATATCAATTTCATACCATTACATAAAGGAGGAAACTCCTTTGAACATTCTAACTACAGGCCCATAGCCCTATTGTCCCGCTAAAATAATGGAAAAATGTGTCCACCATCAGTTAATGAATCACCTTATACAAAGACCTGTCCAAAGCCTTTGACATGGTTAACCACTCTCTCCTATTAAAATTCTCGAATCTCTTTCCTTGGGACCTGAGGCTATCCACTGGTTCAGTTCATATCTCACTAACAGGAAACAGGCTGTCCTCTGGGATAACAAACTCTCATCTCTTCTACCAATCTCGCTCTGCTAAATCCATTTCTGAACTTCAAACTAACACTCAAGCTGTATTTAAACTTGGTTCCTAAAGAATAATGGAACCATTATATCACCTGACTTTGATAACAATCTCTCCTTCGACTTTCATATCAATAATACCATTAAATCTGTAAACAGGAAACTTGGCTCTCTATATAGAATCAAAACTTTTAACCTTCCCAGAATCTTGCCCCTCACATCTTATTTCCACACTTCTATGCCTCACCTATCTACACTAATCTCAAGAAAACAATCAAACTGTCTACCACTTACAATAACATAGCTAGATTTGTTACTGGAAAACAATTTAGAACCCACCATTGTCAGAATCTGCAACAACTTAACTGGCTTGAACTGACAAACATGTTGCTTCTATCCCAAAAATCTAATAACCTTGCTGGTGATTCCAATTGCATCTACTGCTCTGTTTAAACAAAACTAAGAGTCCACCTTAAAACCACTGGATATGTTCCTGCTCTAAGCCTGATTAAAATTTTCTTGGTTCTTTCTCCTCCTCATGGCTATTTGTCTCTCTCTTTCTGGCAATACATATCTCTTCTAATCTGTACCTTCTTTTCATTAATGTTCTCTCTTTCCTTGGTTTCATGCTTAATTGATTCCAAAGATGAAATTATGTTGAACATGTGGTTTATACCTTTAAAATATAATTAATCATTCATTATGTATTTTTAAAATAAATAAATAAAACTGTAAGTGGTAATACCGAGTATAGCAGCTGTAAAACTGTAAGTGGTAAGTAATACCGAGTATGGCAGATGTAAAACTCTTAAGTGGTGAGTAAAACTGAGTATAGAATATGAAAAACTGTAAGTGGTAAGTAATACCGAGTATAGCAGATGTAAAACTGTAAGTAGTAAGTAACACCGAATATAGCAGATGTAAAACTGTAACTGGTAATACCGAGTATAGGAGATGTAAAACTGTAAGTGGTAAGTAATACCGAGTATGGCAGATGTAAAGCTCTTAAGTGGTGAGTAAAACTGAGTATAGAATATGTAAAACTGTAAGTGGTAAGTAATACCGAGTATAGCAGATGTAAAACTGTAAGTGGTAAGTAATACCGAATATAGCAGATGTAAAACTGTAAGTGGTAATACCGAGTATAGCAGATGTAAAACTATAAGTTGTAAGTAATACCGAGAATGGCAGATGTAAAACTCTTAAGTGGTGAGTAAAACTGAGTATAGAATATGTAAAACTGTAAGTGGTAAGTAATACCGAATATAGCAGATGTAAAACTGTAAGTGGTAATACCGAATATAGCAGATGTAAAACTGTAAGTGGTAATACCGAGTATAGCAGATGTAAAACTGTAAGTGGTAAGTAATACCGAGTATAGCAGATGTAAAACTGTAAGTGGTAAGTAATACCGAGTATAGCAGATGTAACTGTAAGTAGTAAGTAATACCGAGTATAGCAGATGTAACTGTAAGTGGTAAATAATAAGTATCGCAGGGAATAGTAGTATGTGTAGCCAAGGTCACACAGGTCCAGACAGATTCCTTTATGAAAAAAATGAGACCTCGACCACCAAAAAATTAAAAATGGTAGGCCCTTCATGGATTGCAGCAGGGAAAATGGAAATAAAGAAATTAAAGTCACTGAAGTGTTTCTGTGCACTAAATAACATCTAAATGGTATTATAAGAAGAAATGTAACAGTTTTAAAAGTTCTTGCATTGTCCACTATGTACCAGTCTTTCCTGGTATACACCCTTACAAAACCTATTGGCAGGCAAAATAGTGACATTATTCTACTGACATCCTTTGTTTACATCTGGTTGCCTTGCCTGTAAAGTGACAGTATCTTTCATTATGTACTACAGCACAGGTCATTATCATTACTAAAGCATCCATAGCTATATTCATAGTTTAAACAGGCCCACAAAGTAATCTTGACAGTTGTGACAGCTTGTAGCTTGGACTGCAAACTGCATTTCTGTTTTTACCAACAGCAAACAAGGAGGCTGTTTTCTACCCAAGACAGCTGTTACTTCACAGAGCATGCTAATCTAGAAACAGCATAATTTTAAAAGACCAAATCTGTAGTTTATACATATCACATTAGTACATTTTCTTTTTGTGTCAGCAACCTTGCACTCAAGATTTGTATTTGTCATTTGAAAAGTTATATATTTAGTTGTCAAGGACTAATATAGTATACAATCTGTCAATTGAAGATTAATTAAGCACACATATAAATGAAGTTAATTTTTTGCTGTAATCCACCAGAAAGAAAATATTTATTCCTAGTTATTCATTAGCTGTACTTATAATGGCACTGTAAGACTTCAAAAAATACATAGATAACCCGTGGCAAGTTTATGCATGCAAAGACTTTTGCACATTCATAGTCCTTCTGAGAAATTATCAGACGACAGATTTAGAGATGCAAAGACAGACTGTCCCTCCTTTCACTTCTGCAATAATAAAGAAGGTGATGAAACAGAGTCTAAATATAGATGAAAAGATGAGGAAACAAGGCAGTAGTTTTGGGAGAAATAATGCATTCACTTTTGCGGTCAGGATGAACTTCTTGCCCCAGTTTGTGGTTCATCTAGGCTTTATTACAAAAATGATTCAGGAGAAATTTTACAGTTTTCAAGCAGCATGGATTTAATTGCTTAGTAATGTAGTAAAACATATACATAAGCAGAATTGTGTTTGGTTTTGATAATGAAGTGAAGTTATGGTCTGATATGGTATTTAAACACATCAGCACACCATAAATATATTTTTCACTTGTGGTCAGTGAGCTTCTCACTGACCATTAAGATGTGTACTTGATTATTTTATATTGTACTACTTGTGTTCAGTAAAAACATGCTTAAGACTTGATAGCTTCATGGGCAAAGATGAGTACAAAGAGGGACTTTACTTATAAATGTGCCCATTATGGAGCATATCCCATCTCTTCACCAGCTACTTGGTAATAGTTATTAAATAAACTCAAGAAAGTAAGCAATTTTTCCTATATGGTTCAAATAACTTAAAACCCTTCTTGCAATAATTTAAACTCTAGTCAGTTCTGAACTGTACTCCATAAAGATTGCAGTTTTAGGAAACAGATAGCTGTTAGCTGTACAGCTGCTATAAATCTGTTATGATTTTATTAAGTTTTACTGTTTTGTAGTTTGGGTTGAATATGTGCAAATTCACACCTTCATTGCATCTAGCTATGTATTATGATTTCCTGTCATAGTTTTCATCACTTATTAGCCTGAACTTTTTTGTAATACTACTACCTTTTGCCAGATTCTTTCTTTCCATTTTCTTCTTCTTCTTCTTCTTTTTCTAATGGCTGTTCCCATTAGGGGTTGCCACAGCGGATTATCTGTTTCCATTTCTTCCTGTCCTCTGCATCTTGCTCTGTCACACCAACCACCTGCACTTCCTCTCTCACCACATCCATAAACCTTATCTTAGGCCTTCTTCTTTTCCTCTTACCTGGCAGCTTCATCCCTATCATCCTTCTCCCAATATACCCAGCATCCCTCAACACATGTCCAAGCCAACACAATCTTGCCTCTCTGGCTTTGTCTCCAAATTGTCCAACCTGAGCTGACCCTCTAATATACTGATTCCTAATCCTGTCCATCCTTGTCTCACCCAAAGCAAATCTTAACATCTTTAACTCTGCCACCTTCAGCTCTGACTGCTGTCTTTTTGCCAATGCCAATCTCCAACCTATATAACATAGCTGGTCTCACTACCCTCTTGTAGACCTTCCCTTTCACTCTTACTGGTACCCATCTGTCACAAATCACTCCTGACACTCTTCTCCACCCACTCCACCCTACCTGTATTCTCTTCACCTCTCTTCTACACTCACCATTACTCTGAACTATTGATCCCAAGTATTTAAACTCATCCACCTTCACCTGCTCTACTCCCTGTATCCTCCCTCTCATTCACACACGTGTTCTGTCTTAGTCCTGCTGACCTTCACTCCTGTCCTCTCCAGAGCATATCTCCACCTCTCCAATGTCTCCTCAACCTGTTCCCTACTCTCACTACAGATCACAATGTCATCCGTAAACATCATAGTCCAAGGGCACTCCTATCTGATCTTGTCTATCAACTTGTCCATCACCATTGCAAATAAGAAAAGGCTCAGAGCTGATCCTTGATGTCATCCAACCTCCATCTTGAACGCATCTATCACTCCTACTGCAGATATCATCACTGTCACACTACTCTTATACATATCTTGTACCACTCTTACATACTTCTCTGCCACTCCCAACTTCCTCATACAATACCACATCTCCTCTCTAGGCACTCTAGCATATGTTTTCTATAAGTCCACAAAGGCACAATGCAACTCCTTCTGACCTTCTCTATACTTCTCCATAACAAGCTATGGACTTCATGTAGGGAGGACAGTAGTGAAATAACACTAAAAGAGGTAGAACATATGGATAAGAGGTTTTCTTTCAGTTCTTTTAATTCTAAATGTGGTGGTCATCTGCATTAAGACATGTACTCTTCCTATAAATTATATAGGTGAATTAAGTCACATGACAGTTATTGAAAATCTAAAAGCACATCTGCACTCTGTCAGCTTCATTACCACACACACTAACACTATATGAAAATATAAATTAAAAAATGAATGGGCAGTGAGGTGCCGGAATGATGGGGACTTACTAAATTTGCATTTAATAGTGAGAGGACACGAGTGTCTTACAACGGTAATATTATTCATAGGAAATCAATCAGAACCATTCAAATCAATTTAGAAAAGATTATTCTTACAGTAAAATGCTTTTATCTAATATTTTATCTTCTAATTGTAAGCAGGAATAGCTATGGAAATGTAATGATGGCAATTCACTGGTACAAATTTCTGTTAAGTTCAGAAGGCACCTTGACAAACTATGATTTACCAATATTTCAAAACGTGACTCCCCAAAAGCAATCTTCGAAAAGAAGTCCTTTTTTAGTATTTCAAGTATTTTTTTTATGAGGCCTCTTCTATGCAGCTTTGCTCCCTGCCTTTCTAATATTATATAATAAAATCAGTCAAGTCAAGCCATCTTGGAGGAAGGGACTTTTTTCAACCATCTGGCAATCTCAGATTACTGAGATACTCTCCTCAGAATATTATTTCTCCTACAGTCATGCTTGCAAAGGCACACACACACACACACACACACACACACACACACACACACACAAGGAATTATGTCATGTGGAGTAAAGTGATACATAATTAGAACCTTTTTGATATGCTGGAAGGATATTAACTGGTATGTCAAGGAAATTAGCATGTTTCCACACACGCACACACACACACACACACATATATATATATATATATATATATATATATATATATATATATATATATATATATATATATATATATATACATATATATACATATTTATATATATATATATATATATATATATATATATATATGGAAGAAAAGTTATCCCAGTGGTCAACGTACAAAATCACCAGCTGCAAAGCAACAAATACACCAGGAATCCGGACTCTATAATCAAACAGATAGATTTATTGGTACAAAAACGGTTGAGCGCTTTCCACAGTACACCACTGTCTTCATCAGAACAACATATAACAACAGTTGATGCCTTATATACAAACTAAAAACCCGCCAAAAAAACAATTAATCAATTATACAATTAACATTTGCCTGATATACAAAACTTAAAACTATGCCTAAAACTTCCATATATAAGATAATATCTAACATTCCCATACTATCTGAAGCTAGGACAATAAACAATCCCACACAAATTACATATATAAAGATTTAAAATATGCCTGTATTAAAAAATAATAATAGACCCTAACTGCTACATAATCCAACATTAAAAATGCATTTGATAAACATTATAAGAGGAAATTCATTTCCATTGAGAAAAAATGTATTTATTATACAACTATAATTACAATTTATGCTTATGCCTGAGATTCATAGAATGGAACAGGCGTATATAACAACATCTAAATTTCTCCACAATGGGTATATACCAGATTACGTTAGATTAAACCTTTACTAAGGGTTTTGTGGGGATCATCTCATTGAGCCCCGGAGGTGTAGCTGCATCTAATCTAATCTGCCACCTAATCTCCTTCTCACCCACAACTGCCTTGATGTTACCTCCTCGTGGGTTCGGGATAATCGCTTCCAATATGGCAAATTTGAACACTTTACAATTGGGGCTATTAATGAGATGTCTCGACAGGGCGTTGTTGACATCACACTTTCTCATACAATATGTGTGATCGTAGATTCTGTTCTTCAAACAACGATCCGTCTTCCCCACATAATAGCTCTTACATGTTTGGCACACACCCAGGTACACTATGTGTTTAGTCAAGCAATTGCCACTAGCAAACCAGATCTTACTTTTTAAGCAATTCTTAAGAATAATATTTGGTGTATCTAGTATATATTTACAAAAATTGCATTGCCCACATTTTTTAGTACCTGTTCTCAGTGCCTTCCCAGTTTGTTGATACTTAGATTTAATTTCAATAATTCTTTTTATATTATTACCAGCTTTATAAACAAAATATGGTTTTTCAGTAAGCTTATTTTTTATTGACTGATCACTAGTCAATATGTTCCAGTTTGTTGAAATTATATTCTTCACTTCACTGGAATGTTTACCATATTTAATAATACAAGCCTTTTTATATTCATTGTCACAAATCAATTGACCTATCTTATTCACATTATCATCACCAGTAGGTACTTTGACAATGCCCACCCCTAACAGTGGTTTGTACTTCCGTCCCCATTCATTGCTGACATACAGAATAATATCATTAATCATCTTGAGGGGATAACCCTTGTCAATAAACAACTGCCCGATATATTCCAACTCTCGAAGCATAACATTCCTTTCGGTCGTCATGCGAGCAGCCCGGATGCACTGTCCCTTGATAATGCCCCTTTTGGTGTTGTATGTATGTGCACTGTTGTAATGTAAGTAACCATTACTAAATGTATCCTTCCTGTGGATACAGGATTGGAACTCTCCGTCCTTACTATAGATGAAAACATCGAGATAGTTGATACCCCTATACTCATACTGGTGGGTGAATCTAAGATATTCAGTGGTGTTATTAATGAATTTCGTGAAATCCAATAACACCTGTTCATCACCCTCCCATAGAATAAAGATGTCATCCAGGTATCTGACATATCTCTTGATATAGGACATCCATACCGAGTGCAATATGTATTCCATTTCCCAGTCTAACAACACCAGATTGGCATATATAGGGGCACAGGCAGTGCCCATGGCCACCCCCGTTTTCTGCCGATAATGCTCACCCTCAAAGTAGATGTAATTATGGTCCAATACGATGTCCATAAATTCCATCAGCAATGAAATTTCATCCTGTCCCAAACCACTCACTCTACGGACACTGTTGCTGAATCTATTAAGCCCATCCTCCTTGGGGATACAGGAAAATAAATCCTGGACATCAATTGTGACAAAAATGATGTTAGGAGACCATAATTCTTTTTTAAAAATACCCAAAAACTCCCAAGAATCTTTAATAATATGATCCACTGAGTTGTATATATGTTTGAGTTTATGATGAATCGCCTGACCAAAAGGAAATGTCTTACTGGCACTTCCAGAAATGATTGGACGAAATGGTGGATCATCTAATTGTTTATGGACTTTGGGAATACCTGTTATTGTGGCCAAAATAGGGAACTCCACCTTCAAGAATCTGTACAGTTCCTCACTTATTCTATTTTCCACAATAAATTCCTCTAGGTATGAATCAATGCGGCCATGGGCAATGTTCACTTCATTTAAAGACGAGGGTGTATATTGTGAGGAATTGTTCAATAAGTCGAAGATCTTACTTTTGTATTTCTCCTGATCGTAGAGGACTATTCCCCCACCCTTATCCGCTGACATAATACGAACATTGTTGTCACTCAATAACTGGATCGCTTCCAAGATATCATTCCCAACGTGTTTCTTGGGTCTTAATTGCTTGTATTTATTATAAAGAGAATATAGCTGGGTGTTAACCACCTTCTCAAAGGAAGTTAAGGTGCTACACATAGGTGGAGTAAATGTACTTCTTTTTCTTAATTCATCAGTGGGGACCCCACTGATAATATTTTGATTTCGAAAAAATATTCCTAAATTTAATTTTCTCACAAATAACTTAAATTCAACAAGGGTATCAGTCAGATCCAAAGTAGAATCTGGTATAAATTTCATACCCTTTGAACATATTTTGAAAAACTCAGGTAAAACTGGATGGTCACTATAGTTGTAGATTTTAAACTCCCCACTACTGTGTACTATATTACATTCATTGGTCATTACAGATTACCCCCCACCAATGTTATCTGAACACATACTACGAGGAAAAGTAGCGTCCACCTGTTGGAAACCCACTATCGGTGGAACCTGCGGTTGTTCCATGTTTTCCGCCCTTTCCCCTTGCGTTCTACTGTTCTCCATTCCCCTCCTCCATCCTCTAAAAAACATTCATCATTATTAATATATTCACTACCTTCATAATGAGAATCTGAACGCTGCCCGTATTTACGCTTAGCTACATATTTTCTATCATTGTTCAGATTCCATCTGTAGGCAGTTCCTTTCTCATATTGTACTAAATCTCTCTGTAGCTTTCTGCATTTCCTCTCAAATGTTTTTTTATACATGTTTTCAGCATATTCATATTGTTTAAAATAAAGCTTGTCCCATTGATCAAATAATACATCTTTTTGTATCAATCTATCAAGTTGTTCAATCTCATTAAGCAATACGTTTATCTTAGAATCATTGCATTCAATAATAAACGACATAAATTTTTTACCAAATTCGTCAAACATATCATTGCACTGTTGGATATTCTGCACATTCATTTCAACTCCCATAGGTTCTTTAAAGAACCGTAGACCCATAGGAATTACCCCATTGTCCAAACATTTGCGTAAATAAAGGTTCTCAACTTGAATGTTTTTTACCTTAGTTAACTGGTTGCCAAAAGAATAAATTAATTTTTTGAGAGAAGGTAACTCACCTTCCCCTCTTATATACATATTAGTAGAAGCAACCCTAGAAATGTCCTTGAAATCAAGCGGCATATGCATAAAATCATCCAAGTTGTAAGGTTGCCTCAAAGCATGTTCCCCCCTAGTAGAAGCACCCGCAACAATGTGCTTGACAGTACCTGTGCTTTGTGTTTGTGTAACCGCTCTACCCTTCTCGTCCACAGCATACGTGCGGACTGGCGGTTGGCGCTTAGGTTTAGCACCAGAAATTAAACATACATCCTCATTTTGATTGTCCGTAGCAGTTAGAAACTTAGTTGAAACATCCCGACCACTATTGGACTTGAAAGAATCCATCCTCGGTGTTTGCCTAACCGGCCCGCAAAGAGGCCCTCCTCTGTCCATTGGGTATGTCGTCATCACTGGCGTTACCCAAAGAGGAACGGATTGACATACTAACCAGCGGGTTAGGTTGCACTCCTTTGTTATTCGTAGCATTAGACGGTCTTAGCAACTCCACCAGGCGAGTGATTTCGCCTCTCAGAATGGTCATTTCTGAATGTATCTTGTCGATCTCATCCCGAGATACATAATTAGAAGCATTGAGCATCTCTGATATAGAGTCCATGGTAGACAACAAATCGAAGAAAAGTTATCCCAGTGGTCAACGTACAAAATCACCAGCTGCAAAGCAACAAATACACCAGGAATCCGGACTCTATAATCGAACAGATAGATTTATTGGTACGAAAAACGGTTGAGCGCTTTCCACAGTACACCACTGTCTTCATCAGAACAACATATAACAACAGTTGATGCCTTATATACAAACTAAAAACCTGCCAAAAAAATAATTAATCAATTATACAATTAACATTTGCCTGATATACAAAACTTAAAACTATGCCTAAAACTTCCATATATAAGATAATATCTAACATTCCCATACTATCTGAAGTTAGGACAATAAACAATCCCACACAAATTACATATATAAAGATTTAAAATATGCCTGTATTAAAAAATAAGGTCTATTATTTTTTAATACAGGCATATTTTAAATCTTTATATATGTAATTTGTGTGGGATTGTTTATTGTCCTAGCTTCAGATAGTATGGGAATGTTAGATATTATCTTATATATGGAAGTTTTAGGCATAGTTTTAAGTTTTGTATATCAGGCAAATGTTAATTGTATAATTGATTAATTATTTTTTTGGCGGGTTTTTAGTTTGTATATAAGGCATCAACTGTTGTTATATGTTGTTCTGATGAAGACAGTGGTGTACTGTGGAAAGCGCTCAACCGTTTTTTGTACCAATAAATCTATCTGTTCGATTATAGAGTCCGGATTCCTGGTGTATTTGTTGCTTTGCAGCTGGTGATTATATATATATATGGGTCCACTTCTAAATCTTGAAAGTTTATAATCTTGAAATTCAAAATACTGAAGCCAAAATCCTGAAAGTTCAAAATACTGAAAACTCATAATACTGAATTTCATAATATTGAAAAAACAGAGTACACCAACACTTACAATATTTCAACACAACAACATAGCAAAACATATTACTCTTCTCCAACTATAACCAGGGGGGCAAGCCCCCTGCACCCCCACGTGGGGCGCTGCCCCCTGCTACTTAAATATATCAACTCCGAGATCCCACTCCACAGAAGAAAATGGCAAACATACCATTACGTGCTTCATGACTGCCTGTTGTAACCTTAGTCATGTTCCCTTTTAATTTGCTATACAACAAAATAACTCACCTTAGTGTAGTAAAGTACAATCTCAGAATTGATATATTTAAGTAGCGGGGGGTGTGGGGGTGCAGGGGGCTTGCACCCCTGCTAATAATTAGAGTAAACTAATATGCTTTGTCTTTTATTTGTTTCTCTATGTACTTCTGCTGGAGTATAGTAAGTGTTAGTATCCTGCACTTTTTTTCAATATTATGAAATTCAGTATTTTGAGTTTTCAGTTTTTTGAACTTTCAAGATTTTGGCTTCAGTATTTTGAATTTCAAGATTATGAGCTTTCAAGATGTAGAAGCGGACCCATATAAATATATATAGTTATCTAAAATTGTTAATAACAGCTAAAAGAATTCTTTGCAGCAACCTCAAAGTGCCCAGAACTGACTCCTTCTGTAATTCATATGGAGTTACATGTATTAGTAGTATATCTAAACAACACTGTAAATTCTTTTTTATTAGACCTGTTACTCTTTCTACTAGTGAAACTGTCTGGGTATCTTTTTTCCACATTGTCCTCATTTCTGCTTGCAAATCCTGATATCTATGACTTTGTGACTCTCTGTAAGTAAAACACTATAATCACTGGATATAGCAATTTCAATGATCAATGTTACTTTTGTCTTTTCCTGGTCTGCCTTATTTATTTTTCTCACATCTATTTTTTGGACTTTTGATAATGGGTGCTCCTATGTGATATAAATTTCATTATTCTCTACAACTCTTTATGGTTCATGTTTCCAGTGCTTCTCAACTACTTCAGTCCCCAGTGCAACAGTCTTTCTACATTACTGTGCCTTTCAGTATACAGGCCTTCTGCCATGAGTGTATCACATACTGCAACTAGCTGTCTGATTGTTTCCACTTCTTTTTTACAGAACCTACACTTGTCTGTTTCTTCCACATGTTCAATGGACTTTGTGAACCAACATCACCATTATTTATCTTTCATCTTTTGATTTCATTTAACATCTCTTTAACCATTCCGATGTCAAAGTCTGATCAACATGAGTTTTTTTCCAGAAGATTTCTGTATTTGCCACAATATGTGCGTCTTTCCCACATTTCTTGTCTTCTCATGTGATCCTTCTCCATATTTTCTTTCTTTTCTTTTTTGGCACATTCAGTCACTGTCTGATTTTTGTCTACTTCCAGTTTGATTTCCATTCTAGCTTGATACTGAAATGCTTCTGCGAAACTCTGTGGAGAAGTCATCTCAGACTTCTTCTCTTCATATTTTAAAATTTTCTCTATGTTTGGATCTGGTGAGTTCAGCAGATATGTATGCAGTCCCATGGCTGCAGATCTATACATGTAATCAACTCTATGAATGCCTATACCTCATTCAGAGCAAGGAATATACAATCTTGGTATACTGTGATTTTTATATGTCATTGATAAGTATGAAGCATTTTTCTTGTTTTCCTGTCAATCTGATCCTTTTGGAGCCAGTCAGTCACCCCAAAACTGTATGTTAGAACAAGAAGTGTAAGTTAGAACAAGAAGAGTAAAAATTTTTCCGGAAAAAACCTGTTGCAATGCGGGGCCCAATTTGGGGGGCCAAATTTTTTTTTTTTTCCATTTTTTTTTTTCATTTAAAGAAGGCAAAAGGGGTTTTTTTTATATTGGGGTTGAGGGAAATTTGTTCAATTAAAAATTTGGTATAATCGGGAAAGATTCTTAAAACTTTTTGAAAATTTTCTTACTTTTGTATTTCTCCTGATCGTGAGGACTATTCCCCCACCCTTATCCGCTGACATAATACGAACATTGTTGTCACTCAATAACTGGATCGCTTCAAGATATCATTCCCAACGTGTTTCTTGGGTCTTAATTGCTTGTATTTATTATAAAGAGAATATAGCTGGGTGTTAACCACCTTCTCAAAGGAAGTTAAGGTGCTACACATAGGTGGAGTAAATGTACTTCTTTTTCTTAATTCATCAGTGGGGACCCCACTGATAATATTTTGATTCGAAAAAATATTCCTAAATTTAATTTTCTCACAAATAACTTAAATTCAACAAGGGTATCAGTCAGATCCAAAGTAGAATCTGGTATAAATTTCATACCCTTTGAACATATTTTGAAAAACTCAGGTAAAACTGGATGGTCACTATAGTTGTAGATTTTAAACTCCCCACTACTGTGTACTATATTACATTCATTGGTCATTACAGATTACCCCCCACCAATGTTATCTGAACACATACTACGAGGAAAAGTAGCGTCCACCTGTTGGAAACCCACTATCGGTGGAACCTGCGGTTGTTCCATGTTTTCCGCCCTTTCCCCTTGCGTTCTACTGTTCTCCATTCCCCTCCTCCATCCTCTAAAAAACATTCATCATTATTAATATATTCACTACCTTCATAATGAGAATCTGAACGCTGCCGTATTTACGCTTAGCTACATATTTTCTATCATTGTTCAGATTCCATCTGTAGGCAGTTCCTTTCTCATATTGTACTAAATCTCTCTGTAGCTTTCTGCATTTCCTCTCAAATGTTTTTTTATACATGTTTTCAGCATATTCATATTGTTTAAAATAAAGCTTGTCCCATTGTTCAAATAATACATCTTTTGTATCAATCTATCAAGTTGTTCAATCTCATTAAGCAATACGTTTATCTTAGAATCATTGCATTCAATAATAAGCGACATAAATTTTTACCAAATTAGTCAAACATATCATTGCACTGTTGGATATTCTGCACATTCATTTCAACTCCCATAGGTTCTTTAAAGAACCGTAGACCCATAGGAATTACCCCATTGTCCAAACATTTGCGTAAATAAAGGTTCTCAACTTGAATGTTTTTTACCTTAGTTAACTGGTTGCCAAAAGAATAAATTAATTTTTTGAGAGAAGGTAACTCACCTTCCCCTCTTATATACATATTAGTAGAAGCAACCCTAGAAATGTCCTTGAAATCAAGCGGCATATGCATAAAATCATCCAAGTTGTAAGGTTGCCTCAAAGCATGTTCCCCCCTAGTAGAAGCACCCGCAACAATGTGCTTGACAGTACCTGTGCTTTGTGTTTGTGTAACCGCTCTACCCTTCTCGTCCACAGCATACGTGCGGACTGGCGGTTGGCGCTTAGGTTTAGCACCAGAAATTAAACATACATCCTCATTTTGATTGTCCGTAGCAGTTAGAAACTTAGTTGAAACATCCCGACCACTATTGGACTTGAAAGAATCCATCCTCGGTGTTTGCCTAACCGGCCCCGGCAAAGAGGCCCTCCTCTGTCCATTGGGTATGTCGTCATCACTGGCGTTACCCAAAGAGGAACGGATTGACATACTAACCAGCGGGTTAGGTTGCACTCCTTTGTTATTCGTAGCATTAGACGGTCTTAGCAACTCCACCAGGCGAGTGATTTCGCCTCTCAGAATGGTCATTTCTGAATGTATCTTGTCGATCTCATCCCGAGATACATAATTAGAAGCATTGAGCATCTCTGATATAGAGTCCATGGTAGACAACAAATCGAAGAAAAGTTATCCCAGTGGTCAACGTACAAAATCACCAGCTGCAAAGCAACAAATACACCAGGAATCCGGACTCTATAATCGAACAGATAGATTTATTGGTACGAAAAACGGTTGAGCGCTTTCCACAGTACACCACTGTCTTCATCAGAACAACATATAACAACAGTTGATGCCTTATATACAAACTAAAAACCCGCCAAAAAAATAATTAATCAATTATACAATTAACATTTGCCTGATATACAAAACTTAAAACTATGCCTAAAACTTCCATATATAAGATAATATCTAACATTCCCATACTATCTGAAGTTAGGACAATAAACAATCCCACACAAATTACATATATAAAGATTTAAAATATGCCTGTATTAAAAAATAAGGTCTATTATTGTCTTCTTAGGTTACCACACTTTAATAAAACAATAAAATCACCTCCAATTAGTGCTTTCATCTCAACTCTACAGAGACGTCTTCAGACTGAGGTTAACTTCTACAAAATTCCTTTTTTAAGGCTTCAATTGTCACATGATTTAAACTCATCACATGATACATTCACTTTAAAATGTCACTTCCTTTTCCTTCCAACTTCCAAAAAGCTAACTTTGTGAAAATACTACAAAAAAGTTAAGAAACACATTTAAAAAAACACTCAGGAAGTACTTTATACATTTCCTAAAATACTTACTACATTTGAAAACGTTTAAGAAACACAATTTCACCAACATACTACTACACTATATGTTTTTTAAAAGTATTACTAACGTTTGAGCCTCTTTCTTTTCAAATACATAACAAATTCCTCCCAATCATTTAAACCTGGTGGGAAGTAGGCATTCAGTTTGACCCGCCATAAGTATTCTAGCCAACCCAGCTCTTCTTCTATATTCATAACAGTAGTATCACTAGGAAGGGCCTCTACTACCAAGAATTTATACTCTCTTTTACAATTTTTTAACTTAGAATGTTTGCTTAAAGCATTCTTTTCATCCCCTCTCTGTATTGCATATTTGTGCTCATAAATCCTTTTATATAGCTCTCTAGTTGTTCTGTCAATATAGAAGAATTTACAATCCAGGCGGGTTATTAAATATACAACATTTTTCGATTTACAATTAAAAACACCTGCAACTCTAACCACATTCTTACCCACCTTTATTTCTGAGGAATCTGTGTATAGAAAGTTGCACATATTACAATTAAAACATTGTATCATCCCTCTCTTATTTGCTGCTTCCTTTGGTTTATTTAGTTTAGCTTGAAAGAAGTTCTTATAACTTTTAGCCCTCTTCTGCACAAACTTTGGTTGTTCACCTATTTTTGTTAATTATTTCACTATTTGTTTTAAGCACTCCCCAATTACGATTTATCACCCTTTTTATTGCTCCTGAATCTACACTATTTTGTATGGTCATTGCCGTTCTATACTTATATTGTGTCATACAAGATTCATTTCTTGTTTTACTTTTTTTCTTTCATCTCTATTTGTTCATGTAATATTTTCATTACTTCTTTTTCTGGATATCCTCTAACTTCCATCTTAGAACAAAAATCGTTCACCTCATTTTGAAAATCTTCATCTTTATATGTTAAGTTACTTATTCTACTTAACTGTCACTTTATTATATTCATTTTGGTTTTCTTGGGGTGCAAACTTGAATAGTGTTATTGTTGTTGTTGTTGTGTCTTTCAGCTTTTCCCAGTTAGGGGTCGCCACAGCGGAACTCCGGTCCGCAAACTTGAATAGTGTACATAACTATTATTCTGAATGTCTTTGGTCTGCAAACTTGAATAGTGTAAATAACTATTATTCTGAATGTCTTTTGTCCGCAAACTTGAATAGTGTAAATAACTATTATTCTGAATGTCTTTGGTCTGCAAACTTGAATAGTGTAAATAACTATTATTCTGAATGTCTTTGGTCTGTAAACTTGAATAGTGTAAATAACTATTATTCTGAATGTCTTTGGTCTGCAAACTTGAATAGTGTAAATAACTATTATTCTGAATGTCTTTGGTATGCAAACTTGAATAGTGTAAATAACCATTATTCTGAATGTCTTTGGTCTGCAAACTTGAATAGTGTAAATAATTATTATTCTCAATGACTTTCTTACAGATTTTAGATATCAAACCTTCTTTCTCTTTATATACTGTAACATCTAGATAATTAATTTCTTTCTTATTATAATTGTGTGTAAAATCTAAATATGTACACACATTATTCATATACTTAATGAACTCTTCTAGTTTGTCCAACATTCCTCTCCACATCATAAAAACATCATCAATAAAATGCACAATCTTAACTATGTATTGTTTATACTCACTTTCTAATACATTTGCTGCTTCCCAGCCATTCATGAACATATTTGCATAGCTGGGTGCTAGGGCTACACCCATCGCAACCCCATTTGTTTGTACATAGATTTCTTCATAAAAAGACAAGTAGTTGTAATTCAGTACTATATGTATCATTTCCATTATTAAGGCTACTGTATCTGCAGAGTATTTCTTTGATTTCAATAATTCAATTCTCACAGTTTCCATCCCTTCTTCATCGGGGATGACTGTGTAGAAAGATTTTATATCCAATGTTACTAGAAAGTCCTCTTCTTCTATTTTTATTTCTTTTAATTTATCTAGGAAGTCAATACTATCGCTTATATATTTCACTTACAGAGACTACTTTTTGCAAATGCTTATCTACATATACTGACAGGCCCTTGGTTTTGCTACCTGCACTGGCTACTATGGGTCCTAAAGGAGGGTTGTTAAGGTTGGTCCTTGGTAGCAATGGACAGAGCAGACTATGAAACTAAAATGAAGGAATTACTAACAGATGTTAAATATTATAAGAAAATTGATATGAGAGAAGTAAAAAAGGGGTATGCATTAATAGATGCATGTATTGAAGAATGGTTCCTAACTGGTAGGATAAATCAGAGAGTTAGGAAGAGTTTATTGACAACTAACCCCGAAATAAGTAAAATATCAGGAATACCTAAAACTCATAAAAACCTGTGGAGAGGAATGTTGGACAAACTAGAAGAGTTCATTAAGTATATGAATAATGTGTGTACATATTTAGATTTTACACACAATTATAATAAGAAAGAAATTAATTATCTAGATGTTACTGTATATAAAGAGAAAGAAAGTTTGGTATCTAAAATCTATAAGAAAGAAGTTCAGAATAATAGTTATTTTCACTATTCAAGTTTGCGAACCGGAGTTCCACTGTGGCGACCCCTAACTGGGAAAAGCCGAAAGACACAACAACAACAACAACAATAACACTATTCAAGTTTGCACCCCAAGAAAACCAAAATGAATATAATAAAGGGACAGTTAAGTAGAATAAGTAACTTAACATATAAAGATGAAGATTTTCAAAATGAGGTGAACGATTTTTGTTCTAAGATGGAAGTTAGAGGATATCCAGAAAAAGAAGTAATGAAAATATTACATGAGCAAATAGAGATGAAAGAAAAAAAATAAAACAAGGAATGAATCTTATATGACACAATATAAGTATAGAACAGCAATGACCATACAAAATAGTGTAGATTCAGGAGCAATAAAAAAGGTGATAAATCGTAATTGGGGAGTGCTTAAAACAAATAGTGAAATAATTAACAAAATAGGTGAACAACTAAAGTTTGTGCAGAAGAGGGCTAAAAGTTATAAGAACTTCTTTCAAGCTAAACTAAATAAACCAAAGGAAGTAGCAAATAAGAGAGGGATGATACGATGCTTTAATTGTAATATGTGCAACTTTCTATACACAGATTCCTCAGAAATAAAGGTGGGTAAGAATGTGGTTAGAGCTGCAGGTGTTTTTAATTGTAAATCGAAAAATGTATATTTAATAACCTGACTGGATTGTAAATCCTTTTATATTGGCAGAACAACTAGAGAGCTATATCAAAGCATTTATGAGCACAAATATGCAATATAGAGAGGGGATGAAAAGAATGCTTTAAGCAAACATTATAAATTAAAAATTTGTAAAAGAGAGTATAAATTCTTGGTAGTAGAGGCCCTTCCTAGTGATACTACTGTTATAAATATAGAAGAAGAGCTGGGTTGGCTAGAATACTTATGGCAGGTCAAACTTAATGCCTGCTTCCCACCAGGTTTAAATGATAGGGAGGAATTTGTTATGTATTTGAAAAGAAAGAGGCTCAAACATTAGTAATACTTTTAAAAACATATAGTGTAGTAATATGTTGGTGAAAGTGTGTTTCTTAAAATGTTTTCAAATGTAGTAAGTATTTTAGGAAATGTATAAAGTATTTCCTGAGTGTATTTTTAAATGTTTTTCTTAACTTTTTTGTAGTATTTTCACAAAGTTAGCTTTTTGGAAGTTGGAAGGAAGAGGAAGTGACATTTTAAAGTGAATGTATCATGTGATGAGTTTAAATCATGTGACAATTGAAGCCTTAAAAAAGGAATTTTGTAGAAGTTAACCTCAGTCTAAAGAAGTCTCTGTAGAGTTGAGATGAAAGCGCTAACTGGAGGTGATTTTATTGTTTTATTAAAGTGTGGTAACCTAAGAAGACACCGCTATTTTCTTTATTCATCTCCAAGTTAGCCAAATCAAAATCCTTGGTGAATTCGATAAAACAGGTTTCACTGAGAGTGGCAAGTGACTTTATATCATCTTTCCAAGTCAGACTTTCCCAGTAAACAAATGTTAAATAAATAAAATAAATAAATCTTAACAAAGTACCGCTAGTACAGTACAGTACAGTACAGAAGACAGCCCTCTGATGGAGGGCATTTAAAGCTGAGGACTGAGTGACGGTTTGCATAATAACTTGATAAATACTTACTTGCGCCAGCATTATCCTGCACATGCTGCCCTCTTCCTTCTTTGTTCTTGAATCCAGATCAGTGTCAATCAGCTATGTCATGTGATGATCCTCATTCAGGAAAACAAGATCTGGTATTTGTTTCATGCTGCAAAAAATATTGTTTGTCTATTATCAAATTTTGGTGACAAACTATAACCACATACAAGAATTAGAATGTGCATCCACGAGAAACAATATGACACTGAATAAAAACAACAGTTGCAGTATGTTAAGTGTTTGCCTGTGAGTTTAAAAAGAGCAATCTTTCCATAGTCCTACTAGTCACATGACTAGTAATTTCTGATTTTAATTATTTAGACTACTAACCTATGAGAATATAAAAACATTGTTAACTCAAATACATCAGCATTAGAATTTATAAAACTGTTTAAAAATCATAACATAACGTATTTCTTGCCCACAACAACATCAGCAAATGCTTTTGTCAGGCCTGCATGGACTTAATGGAGTCAATTGTCTCATTGCATCATTAATGTAAATAAGCCTACACATTTAAAAAATCCAACAAAATAATTCTGATTTTCTGAGATAAAGTAATACCACTGTGCAAGTAGGCATACTCTGCAGTCTTTCGTCACATACCACACAACAGAACACAGAGAAGCCTTCATGTTACAGTCCTTACCATACCAAACTGCAAGTTTTTATTCTCAGCATGTTACTCACCATAAATATATCAAAGGTTTTATAATGACATCATTATGCTGGACTCCTCAGTGTACTATACAGCAGTGATGAGCACAGTAATATATTCTTATCCATAAACATGTACATTCAGTTCTGTTGGCCAGAAGGCACCAAGAAGGCCACTGACTGACTACACCCACAGTCTCATTAAATAGAAGCCAGAAGTGATAGAACAGACTTACATGCCTCAATACAAAATGAACAATTATACACAAACAACAAATCTCAACAGAAACTTTCAGATGTGCAACTGTGCCACAAAAAAAATTTGCAGAGCTACTTCATGAGGAAGCAGATAAATAAGGTCTTGCATACACAACAAACAGAAATGCAAGAAAGCAAGGCACTAAAGGAACGGTGAAGAAGCTACGACAGCTGTGATGTTGCCCTCTGTATTGTAGTTCTTCACCTCATATGCTGCCGTACTTTACTTCCTTTACTGGTACCATGATGCATGCTATGCAGTGATGGGATGTATGCTCGCATGCTCTTGGGTGTGCGATGCATATGAAATTATAGTACAGCCTATGAATGGTATGCCCATTAAGTGTAAGTATTGCATTAGCTAGCAGATGCTTCTCTACACTGTAGCAAGAGGCTTTTTTTCCCACTTTTTGTCCCTGTTGTCTGTCAATCATCAGCCCCTTCCAGGACAATCAGCTCATTCTTTCCTCATCACTGTAATGGGGGTCGACGATGAGGGGTCCTCATATGGAAAGCTATCAGGGTTGTTTGATGCTTTTCTGGCTTTTTCTCCCCAGTCCTAGTTGTGCACACTGAGCAAAGTCCCAGGGGAGTCATGAAATGGCTGGTCAATAAGGACATCCCTTCTTTTTGGCAAGGGGTGTTCCTTCCAAACAACAGTTCCATCCTCTGTGCAACATGACAGGCAGTTTCACCAATCTCCACAAGGGAAATTGCACCATTTATTGAGTCACTAAGTGCATGCTAACCCCACCCACCCATGCCAGGAGAAGCAAGCAGGCCATGCCCCTTCACTGCCCCCCCCCCTGTCTATCTCCCCCAGAGCTGGAGCTATTAATCAAACCCATTAGCCTGGGTCACAGTCAGGACTCCATCCCTTTGCACCATGGAGCCAGGCTTGCACAAACCTTTTTTGTCAAAACCTCTCTATAACATTCCCAGCATAGAAAAGAACTGAGCTATTTCCATTTTGATCGAAATTTTTTTCACTTTCCACATACACATGGCACATATGAAGACATGGATAACTTTCCAAATATCTGTGCATTTTCCTAAAGGCACCTTCTATACGAACATGTTTAGCACAATGTCCTCAACATGGATAGGTAAGGATCAGGAATGATCAAGGGTGTGGGGAGTTGTTTAATGTGTAGAACCCTGCTTCAGATACTCAGTAATTCATTTTTTAATCTAGCTGTTTTTGTCTCATTGACATGATATGTAGAATGATTGCATGCCAAACATCAAAGGCAAAGAAATGAACAACACTGGGTCATCTGTCCTAAGCCATGTTTATTAAAATGCAATGCATTCTATTGTTGTGGCCCGAATATGGCCAGCCACTCAGAGTATATTCACTACACACACACACACACACACACACACACACACACACACACACACACACACACACACACACACACTCACACACACATTTATACTGGGGCACAATTTATTAGGCAAGTACTCCAAGTATGGTACATCTATTCGCCTATTAGAATATTTTCCCCTTTGCAGACGAAAATATATTTTAAATTTGGAGATCAAATCTTCTCTGTACCTGCTTGTAAACAGTTGAATAATTTTCCACAAGTAATAAGTGCACATGATTTTACAGATTTTATAATGACCTAATATCAAACCAAAAGGGGAAATACTTCTGCATTTTGAAAGCAGCTGTACTTGCAAGATGACAAGTGCAATATCTTTAGTAAACTATTTGATGCAATATTTTCAATCATGAGATGAATAATACAGTGAAACTTGAAAATAAATGAATAAATTGATTGTATAAATCAGTTTTAAAAGTGAAAGCTATTGACAGCCCTAATGAGATATGACAGGGTCACTGGAAGTAGTACTTGGAACTTATTTACTGCTTTGTTGTGTCTTTCGACTTTTCCCGGTTAGGGGGTTGCCACAGCAGAACTCCGGTCCGCTAATGATTGGCAGTTGATTTTTACGTGCTGAGTTGTCAGCCCTAACGCACAACTTTCAACAAAAGTACGCCCATTCACACATGTCTCCACGCAGAAGACGCTCTAGCTGAGAGTCGAACCGGTCAGCGTCTTACTGTGAGGTGACAACGCTACCACAGCACCACATTTAGTACTCTCTCTCTGTTTATGTTAATGTTCTTATCTTTTAATGGCCAGTGTCATGGCAGGAAGCAATCCAGTTAGATAAGCTCTCTAACTCAGTTATTAATTTAATAAGAACATAAAATAAAGTGTGCTTGACAAAATGACAATTCAGAAATGATTTAGATTTAGTGGAGGCTACAGTTGTTGAAAATAGGAATAGATCTCTTTTTCCCCAGCCTTCTTAACTGACACTGAACTATTGTCAGCATGTAACAAAACCACTGAAACAGTGCAAGACATCATGAAGATTTGCAACACCAGCATTGCACCTTCACAACTCAGATCTTTGCGGATCTACTCAAATCAAAATCAGTAAGTGCATGAATAACAATAATGCAAAATGCAGCCATAGCACCTGAGTAGAACTTTAAACATAGAACACACACACATCATTAAATATTGCTGTACAATGTAAACCATTTTTGCAGATTTTAAGAAAATTTAATTTGCACATTAACAAACCTCAGACAAAACAAAGTTAAAAAAATAGAGAATTCCAGAAAATAAAGATACTTCATAGGCATTGACAAAGTAATTTCTAAAATATAGTTTGTAACCTTGATCACTGAGTAATGATGGCCCTAAGTACCACTGATGTAACAGTCTGTGGAAGTGAGCCAGGAATTGTGTGGAACTCAATTATAGATTGCATCTATTTTCAAATTAAAGACAACTTGCTGTCTTATAAAAATAAGAAAAGTTCCCCTTAGAAGGTCACTCTTAAACTGGAAGATACGACTGCATGTTTCTCTTGGCTTAGACAACATTCTGTCAATTTACGTAACACTAGACACATTAGTGAATTAGCTGACAGAGTGAGGCTAACGTTTTATTATTCTGTTGCTGCAAACACCAAGCAGACTCATTCTGAAGCAAACAATTCACATGACTTAAGGTGTTTATCATATCATATCACATTAAAACAAAGAAGCTACGTAGGAATGCGACAGGAGTAGTATATGAATGTTTCAGAGTTTTGTGGCCGTTGTATCCTGCAATATTATATATAAAGTGATACAAAGTAGAATTTCATATACTCTATAGGAATGCCAGTAAAAACAGTATTATTATGGTAAGTAATTCTGTCTCATCACAGAAATCCAGTGGTATGCTTCACCAGTAATGATTACAAAGCAGGGCTGTTGGGAAGTGAGCACAAACTCATGAGGGAACCTGGTTACTGAGGGCTAAACTCTGAAATCTAGCATATGCTCTGGAACATTGCTCCAAGGAATATTGTTTCAAGAGAGTATATAAAATCTCAGAGTGAACATTTCCATATTTTACAAATATAAAATGGGTAAGAGGATGCCAGTATTTTTATCTATTTCTAGTGCAACAATAATAAATAGATACATTACAAATAATTAGTATCGGTAAAAGCATCATGTCACATATCTTCAGGCTAAGCAACCCATTCTATGCATTCACTTTATATTATTTCTGAATGATGCTGTGATGCCCCACCACTGGCCCAGTAATCAAAGAGCCTCAGTACTCACTGCTGGCAACAGTGAGGATGGCAAGTACACACACAGTAAAGTGCAATTTCCCTTAAGAGCACACAGAGAACACAGTCAATCTGGAGCTGGTGTCTCCCTCTTTTGCCAGATCTCCAGTAAGACTCCCCACTGGCACAGCTATAGAGATCTCAGCTGAGTGGCCAAACCAAGACCTCTAGCACCCTCTCTATCCAACGAGTGCTTCATGCCCCTCACCAAGTAGGGAAAGGCTGCACAGGTTTACTAGCTATGCCCCCTTCTGCCCAGACTATAAGGTAGTTTTGACTGCCACCAGCCACTCCCTATCAGCTACTTTAAGGCCCTTAGCAAAGGGTGTCCAGTGTTACTGTGTAATGCTACTGTAAATACAAATGGTAGTTTGATCAAGAGCAAGGCTATTAGGAGAGGCCTGCACAGTGTCACCAAATAGATATGCAAGTACTCTAAGAGTTTAAATATCTCTAGACAGACCAGCCACAATTGAAAGGTTTAAATATATTTAATAATAAATAATAAAAGAACAAGAACATACTCAGTAAACAATCAGTTACTTCAGAGTTCAAAATCACAGGAAATATTTAAAACAATATTGCAGGAGAGTCTCAAATAAATAAAGAAAACATCTAAGCTATAATTCACTGTATTCCTAACTGTATCTAAGAGAACTTGCTGTACCCTAGACTTACTTACTAATAGCAAGGCAAGACAGATGTGGAGTGGGTTTCCCAGCTGATGCTGTCAGGTAAAAAGACAAAATTCAAAATGCTCTACCTCTCTCAGAGGGCTCTTAAATTAATATCTCAAATATTGCTGCTGGGGTACTTGCAGCCTGACATCCATTGTTGTCATCTGACTGTCCCAGGTGGAAACCCCCACTGCAGCTGGTAGCATTTAGCATCTGTCTGTGAAAATACATTGACAAGGACTTCTCTTAGATCTAAAGCAAATGGTAGAAGTCATAAAATAATTAACATTCCAATACATCTAAAGACAATACAAAAACGTCTAGTTCTAGACATTATGTCTCCTGTTGCACTAAAACTGAAAGATAACATCTCTTTTATGGCACAGTTATAAAATAATTTAATTTCAACTATTTTCTTGAAGTTATGCAAGTTTACCCTGTATGTTCTAGTTTCCACTGTTAAATATATACATTTACACAGTTACAATAGTGTATATACATTTCTGTTATTTTCTACTGGAGTACACTGTGGACACATCTCTAAGCTGTGTACTCTACAAAATATCTCTTCAGCACACATCTGTACAAACCATCTTATATGACATACAGTTCTAATAGATTTGTAACAGAAGCATATGAATCATTTTGATATTCACAAATGACATATGATTATTTACAAAATTCCATCTAGCTGGGCTGGCAATATTTCCTTTTGTGACAGATGCAACTAATACAAGCTCCAATAAAGTGGTGCAGGGTCTCATATGCTTGGAGTTAAATCACAATTTTCAGTTACTGTCTACACAGATTTGTATTCTCTTCTTGCGTGTTTTTTTTTTTTTTTTTTTTGCACTAGTCACTTCCAGTTTTCTCCTACCCTCCTAAAACATACAGACTCTTTGTCTATGATTAACTGTCTATATATATATATATATATATATATATATATATATATATATATATATATATATATATACTAAATTTACCCCTATTCTTATGGCCTGGCTCATGAATGAAAAGTGCCTGTTTAGAATGAGCTACCTTACCTAATTAACAAATGAATGAATAAAATGAACATGACATCAGAACTACTCTGCATTCTGCTTCAGAAAGTTGCACATTGCATCTTTTTCCTACATTTAGTACCCTCCCAAAATATAGAGGCATACATCCATCCATCTTCAACCTTTTTTTCCCATTTTGCACATAGGTGTCACTTCAACAGTGACAATCATCTCAAGCCAAGCTTTACACCATTGGGTGGCTAGTCCTGCCATATCTACACATAAAATTACACTCAGCAAGTCACTACAAAAAACAGCAGCATCCCTTCCTTCCACTATACAAAACAGTTTATTGCATTCTGATTCCATATTACCTTAGAAGATTAATGAACCATGTTATCTTAGCAGATTACTGAACATATGGATTAAGCAAATGAAAAATAAGGCCATTCAATGTTTCACTAATTTGTGGCTTGTAACTGGAAATGCATTACCAGCTTAGATAACCTTCTGTCTAATAATCCCTTTTCACTTCTCCAATTTTTATTGCTCAAGATAAAGCAATATTCTTTTTCAATATCCCTTCCATTTACTATGCAGTTCCTTACTGTAAAGGTACTCTTTAAATATTGAACATTTTAAATCTGAATTGCAAAACAGAAGGTATTTTTAAATAAGAAAAAAACACATTTTTTTCAGTGATGCTCAGTCTTCTTTTTATGTTCCTGTTTAAAAAACAGGTCTTCGGTATAAGAAGCATTGCTCTTCATTCAAGATTTAAATGCATTTATTTATCACTTCAGTGACTAATGTTTAGTTGAGAAAATATGAAAATACAGCCATTTTTCAAAGCACAATATTTCATATAACATAGCTTCAAGCATTACATTTTAGAAAATAAATTCTCCCTTTCCATAGGTTTATAGGTTCATAGGATAATACTAGGCTATTGGCCCAGAGGCCCTTATAAGCCTAGCCAAGATTTTCATCCATGCTCCTTCAAAGTCAGCACCTGTTTCCCCTGTCCAGCAGGGACACAGGTGGGATCCCAGGGGTGTATTTTCTGTTTCCCATCCAGTCGTCCAGGTTCCTCGTAAAGTGGGCAGAGAGGTACTCTGTTTGACATGGAGAGGTGCTTTATTCAACAGATGGAGGAGTCTTTGGGACACAAATCTATCCCACCAGCAAGTTTTATTAATGTCACAGAACAGGTTAAGACCTTGTGTGTGGGTTGTGCAAGTGGAATTTGACTTATGGATATGCAGCAACTCCATCAAGACTGGGTCTGACATGGTGTTGTATGCCAGACACAGGTCACCTTTGAGCAATCTGTATGAGACTGAGTAGAAGGACAGGGCTTTTAGCCTATCTGTATAAGATCGGTGTTTGAGACCCTGGATTTTTCTGGTCAGGAACCTCTGTCATCTCTCCAGCTGCTGCATGTGCTTGGCAAGGTACAGGCCGAAGGGGGCATTGTATTCGATAATGGGTCTGATAATGGAGGAGTACAGGGATATTATGACCACCTTGTTCCTGGATAAAATACCCTTATTTATGAGGTGGGCCATGCAGAAAGTCTTCAATACAAAGGAGGCAACGTGGTGTTCAAAAGTCAGGTTGCTATCAACCTGGATGCCAAAATCCCTCACGAATGATTGCATGCTTAGTACATTGTTATTAATGTGATAATTAGTAGGGATGCCATTTTCCCCAAAGGGGATAATGCTGTATTTCTTGGCATTCAGTTTGAGACCATGCTTCTGGCACCAGTCATTAGTTTTGCTAAGGCCCTCTTGGAGGATGTTCACATCACTAGGGGAATTTAAGGCAATGACCAGCTTGCAGTCATCTGCAAACTTGGTCAGCCACAGACCACTGGTTTTGGCTTGCACCTCAGAAAATTATATCCTAAACAGTAGAGGCCCCAAGACCGATCCTTGGGGAACACTGCTCATTACAGGTCTACTACTAGAGGTGACTTCCCCTATTTTGACTGAGTGGGTTCTATCAGTGAGATAGTTAGCTACCCATCTGGTAACATATGGGTTGATGCCTAGCTGTGAGAGTTTATCTATTATGCCCGAATGGGGAATAGTGTCGAAGGCTTTGGCTAGGTCTAGGTAGGCAGTGTGCACCATCTTCCCATTGGCCATGGCTTTGGTAACTGTTTTGAAGAAGTCAACCAAGTTTAACAGGCATGATCTCCCTTTGACAAAACCAAACTATGTGGGGTCAAGCGTTTGTAGGTTGCCAATGTCCTTGTTTATAAGGTCCATGATAATGTGTTCCTTGGCCTTGCAGATCAGGCTAGTTAGGCTGATGGGCCTATAATTTCCTGGGTCAGTGGACGCTCCACCTTTGTGTAGAGGGATGACAGTGGTTGTCCTCCATTCGGCTGGGACAAAGCCAGTGCTCAGGCTTTGGTTGAATAGGATACCTAATGGAGCTGAGAGCTCATGCCTGAGTTCATGTAGGATACAGCCAGAGATGTTATTGGGTCCCATGGAAACTATATTTTTTGCCGTTTAGAGGGCATATTTACGAGGCATAGGCGAAAGGAAAAACTGAGATTGTATGCACTGTGATGCAAACTTGAAGTTAATTATATAGTTTAAGATGTGAAGATACATTTCCCTTATGGTGATATGAAGCACTTACACCCACAAAAAACATTATTTCAGAATCTTGTTTGTATTAGGGACAAAGGCTCTGAGACTTTATCCTAGACCTAAAATTATGTGACCTCCCACCGTGTCAAATGAACTTGAACCTCAAGAATACTAAACATGTTGAATATGTGTTTTATAATTTAAAACTAAAAGGCAATTTGATCACCATTGGATCTGTTAGGCATGCCAGTTTACACATAACTGAGCAGTTTACCCATGTGAGTGAAGTCTGAGTGAGTAAACAGTACTGCTACCCCCACAGCAAATTGGCCCATGGCTGAATATTACTATTACACAAAGGCATTGCTTAAAAAAGGTATCCCTTACCTTTCAAAGCAGCTGTCTTGTATAGTAGTGCTTGTTTTTCTGTTAATGTTCCCTATCATTACAATTATTCAGTAATATCTACCGAAAGTGCTGCTCATACATATGTTCCTTCACATGCAATCAGAAATGCAATTTCTCAGTGGTGCTCATTTTTATCAGTTATATAGTAAAATTAATAAAATAAAAAAGATTATATGTAAAAATGTTTAGGTATAGTTTACATTTGGAGTTAGAGATACTGGATATTTTTATTTGTGTGTTTTAGCTTACCAATGGATTTGCAGAAGCAGAAAGTCCAGCTCTTTCACCACTCAGTTGAATGTACTCTTTCATAACTTAGTTTAGCTAATCAAATAGCTCACTTGCAGGGCTACTTTTAGAATGAACATATAAGATTATCATTATTACCATCCTTATGTTGTCCTGTTCGATTCTCAGCTAAAGCGTCTTCTGTGTGGAGACATGCGTGAATGGGCGTACCTTCGTTGAAGGTTGTGCATCAGGGCTGGCAACTTGGCATGTAAAAATCTACTGCCAATCATTAGCGGACCAGAGTTCCGCTGTGGCGACCCCTAACCGGGAAAAGCCAAAAGACACAACAACAACCATCCTCATGGACAAATTAAACACAGAGTTCCTTTAGTACATGTGAGCTGGGACAATGACTAATAAAAACAAATGTAGCTACAAGTTTTTATTACTAATGTGTTTCACAATACACAGATGTGGTTTATAAAACCAGACACCATCTTATAAAGCAGTAAGATCCCCACAGTTATACATTACAGTATGGTTGTTATATATGGGTATATACCTTTAATGATCATGTGTTAGCTATAGTGATCAGCATGTCATGTGGCACTCCCTTGATTCTATAGAGTTCAGGTAGAGTATAGACCTCATGGATGCTAGACCACAGTTTCAGTCTATGTTATTTATTAGGCCTACTAACATGACATTGTGCAAAGGAGTGATGAAATATCTGCCAGCACTGAAGAACCTTATCCACAGAAATGAAAAAATATATTTGCTTTCAGGCATTTTTGTCTTTAGAAGAAGAGAAGTATAATTTTCAGGAGAAATATAGCTCCTGTAATTCTTTGGCTGGAAGGAAATTTGTCAAAAAAATGGAAATTTTAAATGCAGAAATTTTATTTATTTCTCACTGCTGGTAGACTAGTCTGAAGAGACTGGGTGTTTTGCATTCTTGCAAGATTCTGTGAAATAAGCCATAAATATATTTAAAACCTTTACTTTTCTGGAGGACAGGAAAGACAGAATAGCAGTTTTTGGAGGGAAAACAATCAATAAATATTGTAACTTCAGAAATAATTTGGCATTTATTGTTCATTTGCTCTTTCTATGACCACAAAGTCCTACATAAGATATAAATGTATTATTGAGCTGAAGGATCAAGCTAAATTTGGTGAGTTGCCTGAGTCTTCAGTAAGAAATATAATAATATGCAGTATATGAAAAGAAGAAACAAGTGACTGACTATTAGGAGAAACAGAACTGACCTTATCAAAAGCTGCTGATGTGTGCAGAGCACATGGAAATGTCTAGCATGCAGTTAAAAGATTTAACTGGAAAAAAACAATGTATATAAGATAAAATGTGAGTCAAATAAGGTAAAATGAAGAATAAAGACAAGATATGTTTTGAAAGTAATGGATATGACAAAAGAGACCATTTGAGAATGAGAAACCATAAACTGAGGGCAGACTGATTACTCTGTTTTAATTTAAGCATGCAGTAAGTGTAGACATAAACAGCAGAGGAAGTGCTTTCCCGTTTTTAAACAATCTTGGAGATTATATGCTAGAAAAGGGATAGTTGCAAATATTTGTACAAGCAAAAATGACTGTGATAAAAATTTGGATGTTGTTGAACAGTAATGTGAAAATCAGCAGTATCGGCAAAAAACTGTTTGAAAGTAAAAAGACAAGAGGCTGTGAAAACCGAAACTACATCTCAAACAGTGAGACATGAGTACAGGTCAAACTGTTGGAAAGAAAAATTGAAATCAATGGAAAGGATGGTTAAATTAAGCAAGATACAGTTGCAGACTGGAATATCTTCTCGGAAAGTTCTTTAAGCACCTGGAGAGGGATGCTCTGATAAAAAGGTGCGTGTACATTATTTACCTAGTTTGGCCAGTGAGTTGCACCATTAGGTAAAAAAAAAAACAGCTGATAACTCAGTACAAAGACTTGAAGTACAGACTTCTTTTTTTAAATAAGATCAACTACAAAACTAAATTCTACTAATATTTTGGATCATGTAGTTAATGAGAAACTAGGAATGGTTAAAAGAATTCACAGTTTAAAAACAAAGACTGCATGTGTAGAAAATCAGTTATACAGTCAAAGAGACATCTCAGATATTCTACAGTGTGCAACAGCCTCTTTACCTTGGGCCGGTAATCAAGGAACCTCAATCCTCACCACTGACACTGGTGTGAGGCACACACTAAAAACAGGAATGGATTTACACAGTATTTTAAGATGCAGCTCTCTGCATCAAATGCAGTTTCCCCCAAGAGCACACAGGGAACACTCTCCAGACCCGGGGCTGGACTGTCTGTCTCTCCAGATCCCAAACAAGACTCACTTTGGCACACTGTGTCTCAGTTCCAAATAGCTGACACACCCACACCTGTGTATTTGATTTTCACACATTCCTGGGAAAGGCTGGTACAGATTTACTAGATGTAACCCTTCTGTCCAGACTATAAGGTAACCATGCTGCCACTAGTCAACTACTCTCAGGATCTTACAAGGATATCCAATTATACTGAGCAAAATCAATACTAATATAAGGGTTCCATTCATGTTGTCAAACTTTTACAAGTTTGAACGTCATATTATAGAGACCATATGTTCGAACTTGTAAAACTTCAAGAGTTTCAGTAGAGATCTTTGTAAGGGAAGCTTTGCCTTTCCTGCAATGTAGTGCAATCTCGGAATTGGTATATTTAAGTAGCGGGGGTGTGGGGATTGTAGGAGTGCTTGCCCCCCTGCTTACAACCTTCAGGTAAGTTTTTTGTGTTTTTTTTTATTACGTTTTTGAACTTTTAAAAGTTTGAACATATGGTGTTGACCATATGGTGTTCGAACTTTTAAAAGTTCGACAATGTGATATAGACCCCTAATATAAATGGTAGAGTGTAACCAAAGCAGCAAGACTTTTTGGAGTGGCCACGGCATCACTAAAATAAGCACAAGTACACTCAAGATGTTAAAAGTATTCTCTAAAAGACCAGCCACAATGAAAGGTATATATATATATATATATATATATATATATATATATATATATATATATATATAATATATATATATATATATATATATATATATATATATATATATATATATATATATATATATATAATATATATATTATTATTATCATTATTAATAAAAAATAAAGTAGAAAAACATGAGAATATTAAATATCTAAGTACAAAAAACACCAGAGTTTCACTCACAGGAGAAATAAAAATAACACAGCTGGACAGATTCAAACAGATGCAGAAAAATAATACTTAACTAATCTCACTGTATTTACTGACTGCTGTGAGAGTTACATCCTCTTAGTGCTGGTTATGCAATGACATCACATTTGATCACTTGACACTGGTACAATACACACTGAGAGATTTTCTAAGATCTGTTGCAGTATTTGAAAATTATAGAACAATTTCAAAAATGTCTACTCTTCCTTTCCAGAATTCTTTGCTTAAATAACATGTACACATTTAATCAGTTATAATAACACTGTTGATACATTTTTAACACAACCATCTGTACAAGTCAGTGTGATAGTCAAGTAAGACAAAATTATTTGCAAAACTCCAGGTAACTATGCTGACATATCTTACACATGCACTGCTCTATTCTCCCTGGCATAGATGGCACTACCTCACATTCTCACACAGAGAAACAGCAATTACATTATGTATGACTATGGTCATTCATTCATAGGCTTAGGAATTTTGTTACGAGAAAAAAACACAAATAAAATCTGATATAGTTACACTGATTCAAACTCATGAAAAAGTATGTAGCATCAATAAGGTGAGCTTGATGCTCAAAGCTGACAAAATCAACTTCTACATTCTTGAGAGGATACATAAATCACATGTTGGAATATTGAAGTACAAAGAAACAGTAAGATATATGTTTTTGATTAGAAATGCTAGCTCAAACAGAACACGTATTAAACAGATATGCCCTCAGTAGTATATACCATAATAAAAGTATTAAAGATGATAGTACAACCATTCCAGATTCCATATCTTCCCTGGACTGAAGTGGACATCCATTCCATGAAGCCATAATGAAACATTAAACAGAGATATACCACTGTTAAATCTGGTAAACGCAACTGTCCCAAAGAATAATAAATAAAGCACTCAAAAAACATATGGGATGGTGCGAAGCGAGCTGTAACAAACTCTGAGATGAAACTGTCACAAAGTACAAACGATCCACAAACGTTAAAACTCCACGAATTTATTGTTCCAGAAACAAACTTTGGATAAGCGCTTTCACTACGAATAGCTTCCTCAGATCCTTCTCAAAATGACTGAAGTAGGATCATACGTATATAGCAAGTAAGTCAATTAAACAATTAACATCATTACAATTTAAAGGAGAAATTATGTATATAAAAAAGCAAAATTATCCTAAAACACTTTTTAAAAACTTATTAGATGGAATAATTCATCTAATGAACTTTATACAAACTATACTTATAAAAATGTGTATACATATGGAAGCTATACAAAAATATATATACAACAATTGTGCTCAGTGTGTGCAAAATGTGGATATGCATACCTAAACATCTCATATATGCATGCACTCTTATAGATACAGACTTGTGTTATAGTGTATAAGACATAAGAATCATCTCACATTCCTACGCTGTCTTAGTTTAGGTTTTATGGATGCTATTTCATTAAGCCCAGACCCTTTATCAGCTCTTAAAAGAACTATCCATTCACTTTCCTTACTTTCTGTAAGGGTCCTGATATCTCCACCCCTTTTATTGGGAATCACAACTTCAAGAATTCTGAACAAGAAACTGTGCGATTCCCCAAATAAAGTAATATGCTTAGCCAATGCATTGTGGCTCGATCTTTTCCTAATGTATTTATAAATGCTCACGTATCCTGTCTCTAAATGTACGATTGGTCTTACCCACATAAAAAGACAGGCATGCCTGGCATACTGCTAAATACACCACATTGATGCTCATACAATCAGCATCTGCATTGGTTCTAAATATGGTTTTTAAATCAGGATGAAAGAACGTGGTGTTGGTATCAATGGAGGAACAAAAATTACAATGGCCACAGGGCTTGGTGTATCCATCTCTCTTGGGGCCCATTTCAGATTTGGTAGAACATAATATTCTCTTCAGATTCTTTTTATTCCTAAATAGAAAGCGTGGTCTATCACCCACTATCTCTTTCAGGTCACTATCAACCTGCAAGATGTCCCAATGCTTTATAACAATTCCCCTAATCTCGGAATAATCCGAAGAGAAGGGTGTTGTAAATTTAACATACCTATCAAAGCTATTCTCTTTGCTGATCTCATTGGCATTATGGGGTCCAAAATATGGTGTAGCTACTGATGAACGTAATACATTGGCTTCTTCCAAGTATGCATTTACTTCATTTATATTATATCCTCTGTCTGTCAACCTTCCCTTCAGGTCATCCATTTCTGACATAAATCCTTCATTAGTGGGATTCAACCTAGATGCTCTGATTGCTTGGCCTTTCATAACATTCTTGAAAACAAAGGGTGGGTGCATGCTCGATCTCAGCAGTAAAGAATTGCTATAACAAGCTTTGCGATGTACACCAGTATTTATGAATCCATTGGGCAGTCTCTCAATGAATATATCTAAGAATTCTTTCTTATGAGTAGAGAATTGCATTGTAAATTTAAAACAATTTATCAAATTGTTCATAACAAGGAGCATTGACTCCAGTTCATCTTTGGTCCCATTCCAAAGAATAAACAAATCATCGACAAAGCGTCGATAGAAAACAACTTCTACATTCTTGAGAGGATACATAGATCACATGTTGGAATAGTGAAGTACAAAGAAACAGTAAGATATATGTTTTTGATTAGAAATGCTAGCTCAAACAGAACACATATTAAACAGATATGCCCTCAGTAGTGCATACCATAATAAAAGTATTAAAGATGATAGTACAACCATTCCAGATTCCATATCTTCCCTGGACTGAAGTGGACATCCATTCCATGAAGCCATAATGAAACATTAGCTATCGAATGGTGCACTTTAAAATGGTGACATCCCACTCCAGCTGATCACATTCAACAGCTTAAGTGTCCAGAAGGTAAGCCGATGATTCTGTTGCTCAAAACAGTCTAAAAGCAGTCACTGAAAAGATATTTAGCAAGATAGACAACTGCACTCGACAACAAGGAAGGTTATGGACTCCCTACCAATTTACCAAAACTTAAATCATTAAATGCCACTGTGACTAAAAGTAGTCAAAATACCATTCATAAAATAATTTTAAAAATAAAATTTTCATGGTGTATTAAGGGCTTGAAATGTGCCTTGTAGGGATTGCACTATTCTGCATAAATCCTTATTATAATCAGTCCCAGATTCACTGCAACTTAGGGTTAGGGCAAAATCACTTTTTCTCAAGACCCCACTGAAGAAAGTTGTCTGTCAACAAAATTTATGAAGCTGTAATTGCACTGCACAAAGCAAAATGTAATTGAAATACTATATGTGGGTCTATCGCACAGCATCTCTTCCCTGGATGCAGCGAACATATAAGTATTATAACTAAGAGCAATGCATGTTAGTGTCTAAGAGCGCATGGGCTATGAATTTAAAACAGGGGATTAAGGTAAGGCTGTGAATTGCTAACTATATTCATCTTATAGATATGTGTTTGGTTCCCCTCGATCTCTATGTTTCACTGTATGACTATGAGCAAAAATCCTCAGCCAGACTTCACTCCTTGCTCAGATCTGCAAAGTGACACTTACAGTGAATCGGCTTACCTGATTAACAAATAAATGAAAACTATCCAGGGTAATGCCTCCCTCCAAAGCAGTCTTACACTACAGCAACTCATTTATACCCACAGGAAGGGGTTCAAATGGAGAGAAGAAATCAGCAAGAAAAGGAGAGCAGCATTGCTGGAATTGAATTTATTCTCAAGTCTGTGAGTGCTAACAAGTGATGTACCCTGTCTTTACAAAATCTCACTAAGATGACACTGATATATGGAATGCATTTTAAATACCATGAAAGTTAGGTCAGAAAAGAAAAGAAAGAAAATTAGGTGCACAGGTCCCAGGATAAAAAAAAGCGTCTACTCCTGGTATATCCACTTGTGCTGGGACTAGAAAAAAAGCAGTATAGAATCATCAGAATATAGAAGCATTCCTACCACAAAATTAGGCCAGGCTCAGCAGGAGGGTAGGCCCTTTGAGAGAATGAAGAACTAATCCACAAAACCTACAAAAACTGACAGGACAAGCAAGACACCTAGAAACAATAAAGCCAACTGTTGAAAATAAGGACATAATTATGTTGTTCCTGTTATTCAAATAAAAAAACAGAATTTCTAAAAAAAAGCATATTTAGCAAAGGTATCCCTTCTCTGGAACAGGATCCCCATTCATATGAAGCAGAGTTCCTCCCTAACCCAATTCAAGTATAACTTGGACAACTGGATGAGGAACAGAAAAAATCATCTCTGGTTTGGCACCCATGTCTCATGGACACAGGCAGCCTATAAATGGTTCATTTCCCAGGCCCCTGCTTGTAAACATTTTACCTCGCAAGCCCCTGCTTACACTTATCAGGGATACCAGAACTTGTCAGAGATTTGTGATGCATGGCTATCCTTAAAAAGACCCTTCTGGTTTTTATCCTAGTAAACACCTATGAAGCTGTAAGAATTTAGAGGACAGAAAATACTTGCACAAAAAAAAAAAAACCACATAGTTTAACATTCTTAATGCAACAGGTTGGGGAAAATGTTTTCTAGATGAAATATCATTGAACCACCTAGAAAAAGAAGTGGCAGAGTAAGTGGGAACAAATAAACAAAAAAAAAAACAGAACCTACTGAAAGTTATAAAAAGAAGCATAGACATAGGAAAGAAAATGAGATATGACGTGATGCAGTAAGTTTATGCAGAAATGAAATCCAAACTAATCAATACAAAATTGTGGTTCCAAAGATATTTGAAGAGAAATATAGACAAAGACACCTGGCTGTGATAAATTTCACAATACAAAAATAAGATCACAAAGGCGGAATGTAAAAAAAGGTTTGGTGAAGTGGAAATCAAACATCACAGCATGATCGCCAATGAGTTCCCCAGGTAGAGGTTCAGCAGATGGGGCAGAATGCACCTGAAGAAGATACAATGATACAATGAGGGCAGTGTTCTAGAGACTTGCACAGACATGCAGTTAGAATTGTACAGCAAGGAAAGGAACAGGAAACAGTGATGACTCAGACATGGGTAACACTGCAATGTGCTGGCCCAATGGGGCTCAAGATACAGGGGTAGCAGATGGAACAGAATGCATCTGAAAAAGATATATCACAGGATGATATTCTGGAACCTTCTGTAAAATATTCTCATGAAAGTCCAGTTAGAATTGCACATCAAGGGCAGGAAACAAAGAACATGCTCTCGATCCAGAAGAAAATGATCTGAGGTAAAACCTGCTTGATTTAACAGACATGGACAGACATATTAAGGTAAATGAAATAAGTTGATTACAGAAAGTAAATTAGACCCAAAATGTTAGAAATCTGGTAAAACAGATGAGCATAGTAATTGGGACTATTGAGAAATTAATGTGAAATAAACAAAAAAGCCTGTAATACTGTGTAGCTAAAACTAATTACAGATGAAGCGTTTCCACAAAACTGAAGAGTAACGAAGGAAAGGAAGGGATTCGATGGAATGTTACCACAAACGCAGTGAGCAGCGGAAACGATAAAAGAACTAAGAGAAGAAGTATCAGTGTTAGAAGACTAGAGAAAAGGGAACCGATCATCAAATATTCTTAGAATGACAGATATTGCCTGAGGGGTATTTTCTGTGTTGCACTTCTAGTACACACTTCATTTCTGTGAATTTGTGCAGAGCTGATATAGCAGAGCTAAATTCTCCTGGCTGTGTTGGATTCCATTACCATCTGATATACCAAATTGATAAGTACACTTTTTTGCAACTCGATTTGCACTGTGCTGTATTTATATATTTGCTTTATTATTTATATATTTGCTTTATTGTTTCTGTCCTTTGTTGTCTGCACGGTTTGTTTCTCAGGGTAGCTCAGTAGCTAGTTTCGGGGTTGTTGAACCAGCCCATCTTAGGTGTTGACTATTGCCTGAGGTTTATTTTCTGTGTTGCACTTCTAGTACAGATTTCATTTCTGTGAATTTGTGCAGAGCTGATATGGCAGAGCTAAATTTTCCTGGCTGTGTTGGACTCCATTACCATCTGATATACCAAACTGATAAGTATACTTTTTTGCAGCTTGATTTGCACTATGCTGTATTATATATTTGCTTTATTCATAGCCAGAGTTAGGCACCCGCGGATTGCTCCAACCATTAATTCCTCAGCTCGGATCTTCATGAACGTCCGCACAGTTCCCTGACATCACCGTGAAAACTGGAACTGTTTTTCCAGGTTTTTTTTAATCTGGTTGGGATTATAGGTCAGTCTTTCAAATAATTTAAGCATAAAGATACCATTAATAACATGAAAAGGCTGTGAAACTCCTATAATAATTGAGGAATTAAGTAAATACATTTGGTTTACAATAACATGAATGCAGCAGATTTTGTATTGCACTCTTCAGTTGAGGTATTTTAGGATTCAGCTCATTCTCAAATATATTTAAATATGATATAAAAAGCACTGTGGTAAATAAACCTTCATTGATACACAAGAACTGTTAATACAGATTGCACTAATCTCTTTTTGTAGTTATAAGTTCAGTTGCTTTCCAACCTATTTCATTTTCAGACTATAAAATAATTTAAGACTGCTTTGCTGACACTCGTATGCAGAGAAATGAACTAAGGTATGGCAATGCCACAGTTTCAATAGAGAACTATAATAAATACTAAGCCAGGCAAAAATTGTTGTAACGATTAAAGATAATGTGTGTTATCTTGATATAGAACTATAATTTAGTTTTATTCAGCCACTCATTGAGCAAAGTACCATGATTTAAAACTGCATATTCATCTAGTTATTCAAGTAAATTAATTCATAGAAATTTGCTTAGAAGTACTTGTGACATAATTCATGAGACACCACAATTAAATGATGTAATCCTGATATAATTTATTGTGTCAGTATATATTTTAGCTATGCATATGGTCTCTTGCTCATCTTACCCAAGGCTGAATCACAGTTGCTTCAACACTATAACTTGACTTGGCATTTTTTTTTTTTACATTTCATTGCAGACATCTAAACAGAATGAGCCTTTTTTCATTTTCTGACATTGATCACACTCCCTTTGAGATGCAGTGACCTTGGTGGTTGTAATAAATTGGTATGAGGTGTTTAGGGACTGGGATTCCAGAAAAAAAAACTTTTTTTTTTGAATTTTTCACATTATCCTATAAAGGTGAGTTCAGGGACAATGTTTAGGGAATGTGTACACTTGAGCTGTTATTTATGAACTGATATAGGACAGCTAAGTTGAGTCAAGTAGACATATTGGATCCTCTAAGCTACAAGGAGTAAAGACATTTGGTTGATGTTTCCTCAGAGTCAAAAGACTCTATCTGGAAAAAGCTACTTCATATTCGCTATCTGATGCTAGATACAGTAAATATGAGATCAAACTAGGAGTTGCAGAAGTCATAAAAGGATGTAGTTCTAATACAACTAGCTGAGCCAAAGGGAAATACCTGAGGTGACACTACCAAACCCTCCACCCTTCTGCTTTCACAATAGCCTTCCAGGCTGTGTTACAGAGTTATAACCTTCTATGCAGGATTTCAAATCCCCTCTTGAACTGCAATAAGAAGCTGGTTATTTCTCAGGGAGAATGCGACTGCCAATGTCAGTACAGTACTTTTGCAGTGCATCTTTTATATATCAGAGCTCAGCATTTTAGAACTTGCATTACCATGGCTTTTGCTTTTCCAACAAATCTTTTCAATATTCAGAGCTGCATTATCTGGGCACAGGAGCACACAGTGAAACAGGCACCAACATTAGTAGTAAGATAGTGACAAAAAAATTCATAAAAGCATTATGATACTGCTGGTGTCCCTTCCAAATGAGGAACACACAGTTTAAATTGAAGGAGTGCATCTCCTCTAGTTTAAATAGCTAGGTCTTGAAAGGAAAGGCACAACATCATACACAGCTATGCATGTGCAGCATATATATATATAACCTCTTTCTTGTATACAGGCAGTTAGGTAAAATTGCCTGATGTGACACTAAAATGCATAACTCAGAAGTCACACAAATGTAAATCTACTATTCCCTACTGCTTACTGAGGTACACAACTTACCATAAAGAGGGTTACAAGATAGCTGCAGGCACAGAGTTGAAAACCTTGATAGCTGCAAACTGGTTCTATGCAAATATTGGCTGCAGGTAAGATTGCTGTATCTAAGCCATAATGAAAACTGGTCCATTTTCAGTGTCCCAAAATATTACGTACTAAATAAAGAAGTTATACTAAAGAAAGAAAACAGAACCCATGCATTCACATTTCTACCAGCATTAAAGTCATCTCACACGAAAACAGCAGGAGTCACATGCATGTGTAAGCAATAAATTATCTCTGTGATTATATTTTTGGTTGTATGAATTTATGGATGACATTATTGGGGCAGGATACTATGTTTTTATAACCCATTATTAAAAAATCTTTTCTTTCAATAGAAGGCTATGTACTACCATCTGGTTCAACCAAGATGGCTAATAGACTATTTCCACAGAAGGTCAGTTCCAGCATATTGAAGTGGTTTCAGTTGCTTCTTTGGCTTGGAGGGAAGCTTAATTAACATTTTGAGAACTGCCCTAGAAGAAGAGGAAACTTTTCAAATCCTTACTGGATTGGAATCCTCACTGCAGAAACATTGATGATGTTTCCACAGATGTTAATGGAAAAGCAACACCTGTCTTTACTCTTCTGTAGAATACCCCATGCTTGGAGAAATCCTCCCACCGAGCATGAGAAAGGGCAATGCAGCTAGGATTTTTTTTTTAATCTCAAAGCAAAACATTTCTGTGTCTTTTAAAGTAACAGAACACATCTCTTTGGTAATTTTCTTGCTGGCTGATACCCCTAGAGACATTATAAGGAAGAACTGAAGTCACCCAGAAGTGAAAAAGTTAGCTTACAAGTTTTTTTATAAGTGATCAGGAATATAATTACTTACTAGCCACAAAGGGTATGCACAGGATTACAAACACGGACATTCATACATACATACTTACCCACATACTTATATGCATGCAATAAATGCACACAAAGACATAAACACTCACACACACACACACACACACACACACACACACACACACACACACACACACACACACATATAGATTGATAGATATACACAGAGCCACAGGACCCCCATGCACTCACCTATATACAACTACACATACACATCTACACAACACACACACACACACACACACACATACAAATACACTCTCCACAGACACACATGTACACCCACACGTATATATACACAAACACAGTCACATAAGTCATCCACAGACACACATGTACACCTACAAATACACAGAAACACACACACACAGACACACACACACAAGCCCTCCACAGATGCACATGTAAACTACACACACACACACACACACACACACACACACACACACACACACACACACACACACACACACACACACACACACACAAGCCCTCCACAGATGCACGTGTAAACTACACATGCACATACACACACACACACACACACACACACACACACACACACACACACACACACACACACACACACTCTCTCTCTCTCTCTCTTTGTTAGTCTACTTTCATGGAACTGCAATATGGCAAGGTGAAACACAGAAGAGCAAGCCTTCTTTGTTGCACACATATTGGTCTGCTTACAACAGTTGGTTGCATTCAGCTAACAATTACATTGCAGCTTAAGCCTTGCATATTATGACCATCTGTAAATCATTGTACTATGTAAAGCTTGACTATGTGACCTGAGCTATGGTGCATACTTTAGCTAAGCTGCATCCACAGTCTGCTTCATCTGGATGCAGCTTGAGAGAGCTAAACAGTAACCAAGCTCCTCAGATGTACCCCCTTGTGCTAAATCACATAACAGTTTTCTGAATGTTTGCCTTGGATGCTATTCAGTACTATCTATGCTGCATTATATTTAAGAAGCTATGAATCTCCTCATCTGCTAAGCTATCCTACTGGATGAACTTGGGCTAGTACAAATACTCAGTACGCAAGAGAACAATGCATCTCATTCTGTGGGCAGATCCCTCTATCAAACATATTGAACCATTTGATACAGTTTGCACTAGACACAATCTTAAATAAAAGAGCTGCTTGACCTTCATACAGATAGGACTTAATTGGTCCAAGAATATTTACCCAGCAGAAAAGGCAAACAAAATAACTCCATGTGGTAAATGGAATAGAATCCAGTCGGGAAAGACAAGCCTTGCATATAAGGACCTATGGGAGATAAGGACAGGGCATCCATGTGGTAAATGGACTAGAATCCAGTCAGGAAGGACACATCTTACATATAAGGACCTATGAAAGATGAGGACAGGGACAAGGATGAGATTATAAGTAAAGAGATAGGGATTCAAGAGAACATGACATAGGCAGAGAAGAATGGAAGAAGATATCCAAAGCACTACAGAGATTAAATAAGAGGTCCTGTTATAAAGACCAACAAATGTGATCTATATATAAATGGTACCTCACTCCCTCCCAAATGTGCCTGAATGGCATGAGGGCTCAAGGGACCTTCTGGGAAAGTGACAGTATCAGGCCATATTGGGAGTACTTTGATAGAAAAGTTAGGGCAACTCTTAACCTAAATTATTCTCTGGATTGGAAGTTGTAGATATCTGGAAGTGACCCCTTGTGAAGTCCCTTGTACAAAACGTATTGTGAATGTGTGTTGGGTGCTTCCACATATGATCAGACAGTTATGTGCTAATCAATGGAAATCTAGGTGAAAATTACAGGTAGCAAAAGTGAAGGAATTTGTCCACAAACTAAATGGTTACATTATGTACTCATTCAATGTGGCTTACCCTGATGTGACTATTCCAAATGAATAGCAACAACTGCTTGATATTCCTGGACTGTAAGGTTACTTCCAAAACAGGTGGGTGAATGAATCGATGACTACAAACTATAGGTAATATCAGACTAGTTTATATTTGCAAATTACAACATACTGATCTCGTAAATATTGTATATAGTTGTTTCGGTTCTGTTTATTGCTGGGGGGGGGGGGGTAATCAGCTGGCTAATGTGTGTTCTAATGGTTTCCAATATAGATGCTTGTCTTGCATTGCTTTTTTGTTAATTTTTCTGTTAAATAAATACATCTCATGATAAAAAGAGAAGAATAATTTAAACTGGAGGAGATGGGTAAAACAAAGAAATTGATCACTTAATATGTGAATATAAATAGTTGTCTAAATGAACTGGAATGTTAAAAGACTGTCACATGTTTACCAAACGTACAAAAGATAGTATTTGAAATAAAGCTGTGAACTGTCAGTGAGATCCTTCCTTTAGTCCAGTGTTTGTTTACTTCAGTCTCTATTTGCCTGCTGTGTAACTCTAAGAAAATCAGTTAACCAGACTGTGCTTCTGGGAAAAGCCTGAAGAAAAAGGTTCATTTGGTTCAATGCTCTGTTTTGTCTAATAAATAAATATAGCAAATAGTGTAACCATCAAAAAGAACACTGTTCACATAAAAATGGTTAAAAGAAAACTAAACAAGTTAGAAAATATAGGCATAATAGAAAAAAGTGTCAGGACCAATGCCATGGGCATTGCCAATTGTAACCCCAATAATCCAGAAAAAAAAGAAAAAAAAAGAAAATGTAATACCTGTAGCAGTGAAGACATCAAGCTAAACTGAACGATAAAGAGAAACATAGAGGTAGCAGCTACACTGTATGTGATATGAAATGGTACAGTGATCTTCACCGTGCTCAACTTTAAGTCAGATTGCCATCAGTTTTAACTGCACCCACAATTTACAAGTATGTGACACATAAGACAAGTGAGGTATACAAGCCCAATATTTGTAGTTGGCAACAAACATTTGCTCATGTAGTGAAGCTGTGAAAAACATTCAGAAAATAAAGCACTTCAGTGATGATATGGTTGTTTTGTCAAAATAAAGCCAAGAACATAATGAGAGTGTTTTGGACAGGTTAAAATAGATACATTTAACAATAACAAGGAGAAACTTGACTATGATAATTAAGTGCAAGAGTACTGTGGATTTATATTCTCAAAGAAGGCAAGACTATTACAAGAAATGCCAAAATCAACATATGCAAAGAAGGCAAGGAGTCTACTTGAAATGGCAAAGTGTAGTTCAAGATTCATAAAAGGCCACATTTATTTACTACCGTTGTAGTGTAGTTTAGTGACTATACTGGACTTAATAGACAGGGTTCATTTTCAAAATATACCTAAGTAGGAAAGCTACAACTAAACACTGAAAAAACGACTGTATATAGTAAATTGCATGTCAAAATAAATAATGTGAAAATAATACATGGATGCTTCATAGAAACTGATCACATCAAGTATAAACATAATTGAAAAATGTGTAAGAAAAATAGCCAGAGTAAAAAATAAATAAATGCATCATAAGTTCATACATGAGCCATCATCATAACTTGTGGGGCATTGTAATGAAGGAAAGAAACACAAACACGTTTTTATGCTATATTTTATAAAGAATACACAACAAACATGCACTGAGCAGACTGCATAATATATACAAAGCAACAGTGAATAAATGCCAAAATATTTTTTCCATCATTACTCTGCTTGATGTCATGTTCCCCAGGCTGTAGTTTGTGGGCTTAAATTTGTGAAACACACTGACAGCTAACAATCCTTATCCTACAATGTATATGGAAAATGTTCCAAAAAAAAGAGACTAAAACACTATGACCAAAACCAAAACGAACCGGACACTGAATGGACAGAAACGGAGTACGAAAACTGTACAAAATAGCCAAATTTAATAAATTATTTGATTTAATGAACCATTTTAGCGCTTTCATCTCCTAAGAGACTTCATCAGAAATGAAATGGAAAATGTTGGTGATGGTGGCAGGGTTTAGAGATATAGGATGTTATACATCAGGTGTAGTTTAAATATTTTAAGTTTAGGAACCACTCAGTTTACCTAGAGTATTAAGGATGTGTATGAACAGAGGTAAAACAGCATAAAGTCATATCATTCTTCTATAGGTTATATTTAGTTTTTCAAAAACATTCTCACTAAGGCTGCCTATTGCTAGAATTTGAGATAGTAGCCTGATCATAAGGAATGACACTAGCAAGTTCTTCTCTAACATGAGGGGGTGTTTTACATACTAAGCTTCTGATTAGTTTTCCTGATTCTGATGTGTACATGTTCATTCACATTTTAATTCTAATGGATCATTCATATTGGATTTTTCTGTTTACTAGTGCTGTCAGATCAGGGGTTGCTTTTGCATGGTTCTTAGTGAAATTCTTTGGCATATGCTTACCAAGATAAATTATTTTGGTATTCTTATTAAGTATCTGTCTGCTATGATTTAACTGCACCGTACATGCATTAAAAATAATCTGCAGGTCCTTTATGAGTGAAAGAATGTCTACACTATGAAGACGTGTAGAATTGTAGGTATACTGCATTAGCAAGATCGCAAATAGCAAAGCTCCAAGTACAAAGGCATGTGATACTCCAGTGTGCAATTAACAATATGCATTGTTGGCACTTTGCCAATTGATAATTTGAGTACATTATTACATGTAAATCTATATTTACTTACATTTATTTACTTTATTTTTGTACACCTTAAATCTACATTTTCTGTATTGTCCCTCAATAATACCCTCGTTAACGGTGAACCTGGTACAAAACTACTAGGAGTAACGATAGATGACCAGCATGATCTACATGTAAACAATCAAAAAGATGCACTAAAACTTTGGCCTTCTTTATGAAAACAAAACGTTTCTAACTAACAAGGCAAAAATAACCCTCTCTCATGCATACCTGCTACCTAGCCTTCTATATAGCTGCCAAATTCTTACCAATCTTAACTCCACACTACTAACTAAACTAGAGTCTACCTACAACAAGGTTGCCGGATTCACTGCTCACCTAACTTATAAATCACATCATTGTCTTTTACTAAGATACCTAAATTGGCTGGAATTACCTCACCAGCTTCTACTCTCTTAACTACAAATAATTCACTCTATACTATACCTGAAATCTTTCTGCCTTAGTCTATCTCCCCTCATCTCCCAGTATTCCCCCACTAGGTCCCTACGTAGCTCTGACCTTAACCTACTACAAATATACAAACCTAAGACTAAAATCGACTGCAATCTCTACAGCTACAATCCTTCCATATCCTGGAACAAATTACCACTAGAAATCAGGTCCCTCAAACATCCAAATCAGTTCAAAACTGAGTACCTCCAAACTCACTGGTCCTGCCACTGCACTCATCCTCCCTGATCTAGCCCATTAATTCATATGTAATTACCAAAACTTCAAACCTTTTAGCTCATAAACCTCTTCAAAGTATCACCCTTCTCCATTTCTTATCTCCATTTCTAATGTCACATATCTCATGAAATAACTACATATACTATGAACTCTTTTCACTGTTTGTTGAAAATGTTTGTCTCAAATAATTTCTCTTGTGTATGCTTATTATGTTTTTATTCTCCGTTATTATTTTCCTGATAAAATGTATTCCATTGTATGTATTCATTGTAACATGCTGACACTGTTAACACTAAAATTGTAAAACTGTGGAGCTTTTCTCCCTGGGCCTCTGCTGAAAAAGGGCTAGTTAGCTCAGTCGGACTAACCCGGTCAACAAATGTAAAATAAAATAAAATAAATAAATAAAATGTAGCTATTAAACCTGTTTATAACATGCTGGTTACATTCCATATATTGAGGGTGAGTAATGAGTATCTTGTGATACACCAAACAGTATGTTTTGAAATAATTAAGAATTGTAAGAGTGGTATATTGACCTTTACCCAATATTAGGACCCATAATGCTGTATTCCAAAACAATTTTTCATTTGGGGTAGCATGCTAACCTGAGCCCTGGACTCATTTTAAAAAGACAGTTCCAAGACAGGACTTCCATAACTCCTGCTTGTATTACATGCAAATAATGAATCATGCAAGTATTCACTGCCAAAACCTTGGTAATATTTGCTACCCAAAAATTTGATTAATAATAAATTGGGGTTATGTTTTTCCCTGATTTATTAACCTATAAAAATTCTGATAGTAATTTAGGATTGCTGATAGCGCCACATGTATATCAGTTGTAGATCTGCATTCATTAAATGAAGAATAATGTTGTACCTAATGTTGAACAAGTAATATAACAGTAGTGCTGTATTGTCTACCAGTGAGCATACGTATGTGCTGTTCTAAGCACATGGCTTTGCAACATGCTAAGAATCCTGCACTGGGCTTGGCATATAGCAGACTATGACAAGAATATGTAATGCAACTCATTAGCCTGGAAGTTTTGTGAATCACATTACCATTTCCTTTTGTAACGAGACATGCTTGGCAAAGTCATCACAGTGGAGAACCATACCTCAGGAAGTCTCCACTGCATCATCCACCATTCTGAGGAGGATGCTTTACAAACTGATGAGAGAAGCATAAAGGTTGTAGCAGAGGTCATTTACAATACCCCTTCATTGTCTAGTCTTTAAGTGTAACAACTGCTGTTTAGTGAAGTGCCTTGCCTAAATCAATACTAAGTTTGTTTCAGTGTGCCACACTCATTTAGAAATTCGGAAATTTGTTGGTGGATCATTTTTCAAAACCAGCAAGAAGACTAAACCTGCTTATATATGTAAACATTCTTCCACATTTTTAATTTCGTCCTTTTAAAAATGTAATTATTTTATATAGCTTCTACATGCCCAGGAAACAGCCATGCATTATGCTTCTATTAAAAGTGCTATCACTGATCAAGCATTGAAGGGGGTGATGCATTTATATGGAGAGGATGCAGGTTGTCTATAGATGCTGAGCCATTCTCTTTCACTTTTGCAGGTAGTTGTTTACTCGCAGTGCTGAATGGTGTATGTATAAAAGAAAGGTATTGTTGTATGCATGTATTTATCATTTGTTCAGGGGTTTATAGGTTGTTACTAGGCTAATGACCACTAAGGCCCTTACAAGCCTAGCGACACTCCCTAAATGATTTGGGTCCCGAGTATCATGAGTGTCTATAAGGGGAGGCATATTAGTAGTGAGGTAACTAAGAATTTGCAGGGAGGTGTTTGTTAGGATAATACTTTTCTTATTGACAGCTTCTGTCCATAAGGGACATGGTAAGGGAGGCAGGCCAGGGGTAAATTTACAATTTGCCATCCAGTTGTCAAGGTTTAATTTGAATGGGGTGAGGTCTGAACTCTATTTTACATGGATGGGGAGCCTATTCCATAGTGCGGGAATCCTTTGGACACATACCTGCCTGTTCTGTTTATGTCACAAGTTAAGTTCAGATCCCTGGAGCTAGTGTTTCTAGTGCTGTTTGTTTTGTGCATGTGCAGCAGATGCATCAGGGCTGGGTCTGAAGAAGCCCTGTACACCAGCCAAGGATCTCCCCTCAGCAACCTGTAAGAAACTGGATATAGAGACAGAGACTTTAGGTAATCAGTGTAGCCAGGGTGTTCATGCCCTAAATTCTCCTGGTGAGAAACCTTTGTAGGTGTTCCAACTGTTGCAAGTGTCTGGTTAGATACATGCCAAAGGTGGCATTTATTTATGATAGGTCTGATAAGGGCTATGTAGAGTTGTACTATAACTTCCTTGAATCCCTATGCCATACCCTTACCTATAAATTGGGCAATGCAGAATAATTTTCTTACTATGTTAGCTACATGTTTGTCAAAGGCCAGCTTGATGTCTATATATGTTCCCAGATCCCTTGTTACTGTGTCTGCACTTAGCATTGTGTTTTATAGACTGAGTAATTAGTTTGGGTTGACAGTTTCCTAAAGGGCATTATAATGTCCTTTTTTGGCACTGAGTTTTAGACCACGGATTTGGCACTAGTCATTTGTCTGAGTTAAACCCTCTTGCAAGATGTTAGTGTCTTGGGAGGACTGAATATTAGATACCAATTTACAGTCATCTGTGAACTTGGTGAGCCAGAAGCCTTGAACATTAACCTTGAGTTCCAAGAAGTAGATGCTAAACAGGAATGGGCCCAGCACAGATCTCTGGGGTACTCCACTGGTGACCAATTTCTTGATGGTGGAGGTCTCACCAATCATTCTCAACCACTTGCAAGACATATATATATATATAAATACTTATGTTTCACTGTGCATTTATTTGATTGCACCTGTTACTGTGGCTACTGCAGAATGCAGCTTTTCTTAACCAAAACTCATAAAGACATACCTGAGTTCATCAATGAGCCAGGAAAGACTTTTAGGCTTAGCTGGGCTCTCAGTTGAGCATGAAGTGGGACAAGGTTTGTCATATGGAAGCCTCACTGAAGACTTTGTCTAGAAGAAAATTATTAAGATCCCAGCAAAACTCTAGGTATGTGCTCATATTTCCTTTCCAGTAATCTTTTATAATGCTGTATGGCAGTAAATTTCAGGTAGCACCTTAGTGTGGCTCATTTCTTTGTATTCATGTTTTGGGTTTTCTTTTTGCTTACTCCAACAGGTAGGACCAAGTAGCAGGATGAGGATGAAACTGGAGGGATGTTATGCAAAGGCAGCTAGAAGTGGCAGAACTCGTTGGGAGTGGCAGGACTCATCGGGAGCAGCAGGATTCGTTGTGAGGCTAGGACAGTTGGGAGCAGCAGGCCTTATTGTGAGGCTAGGACAGTTGGGAGCTGCAAGACTCATCATGAGGCTAGGACAGTTCTCCATGTCAGTAATTGCTTTGAGTGATATAAGTTTATCTAATGCTGCTTATTTCAGTCTTGCTGTATTGCTGTCATTGTCTTGTGTTTAGGAGTGGTGGCTCAGTTCTGTTTTGTGGTAGTGCTGACATAATCTTGTGTGGGTTTATGTTCAGTCTTGCAGTACATTTATCCTGGTCTTGTCTCTGTACTGTGAGGGTGGGTGCCTCTGTCCTGTGTCTTTGTGGATGTTAATGTTCAGTCTTCCTGTAGTGCAGTCTTTATCATGTGTGGGTGTCTGTCCTGTGTGCAAATGTCTGTCTTAGTGTGCTTCTGTCCTATGTGTGGGAGTCTCTGTGTGGGTGTCTGTGTTCAGCCTTGCTGTATTGCTGTCTTTCTCTTGTCTGTGCTGTGTGTGGGAGTCAGTGTGGGTGTCTTTGTCTTTGTGTACCTCTGTGGGACTGGCTACCTTGATGCGGCACAGAGGCTTGTCATAATGTAACAACATTGCTACTAAATGCCAGTCAGTGTGAGTGTCTTTGTGAGGGAGTCAGTGTGGGTGTCTTTGTGTACCTCTGTGGGACTGGCTACCTTGATGCAGTACAGAGGCTTGTCATAATGTAACAACATTGCTACTAAATGCCAGTCATATCTCTCAATCTCATGGCACAAAAAATCTGGTCAAAACCACAGATAATGGAATTACAGCCCCAAAGATCCAGACAAATTTTAAATATTTCTCTTATAAACAGAAAAGTTGCTAGGATAAAAGGTGTTTCCATGCATATTTTGAAAGATATGAAGTTAAACTGAAATGCCTGTCATTTAGTGAGTTCAGTCATTAATGATCTGCCACAAAAAAATTCAGAAAACTACAAATTTTGAGGAATAGACCAAAAATGAGTCACATCTGGACATTCTGTGAAAATCTGGGCATTTGAGGAGTATGCAGTCAGTGTCTGCATCTGTGAGTGGCTACCTTGCTATGGTACAGGGGTTTGTCATAATGTAACATTGGTACTAAATGGCAGTCAGTGTGTGCGTGCACCTGTGAGTCACTACCTTGCTGTGGTACAGGGGTTTGTCATAATGTAACATTTGTACTAAATGCCAGTCAGTGTGCATGCACCTGAGTGGCTACCTTGCTGTAGTATAAGGGTTTCATAATGTAACATTGGTACTAATGCCAGTCAGTGTGTGCATGTACCTGTGAGTCGCTACCTTGCTGTGGTACAAGGGTTTGTCATAATGTAACATTGGTACTAAATACCAGTCAGTATGTAAGTGCACCTGTGAGTCATTCCTTGCTGTGGTACAGGGGTTTGTCATTATGTAACATTGGTACTAAATGCCACTCAGTGTGTGCAGCTGAGTGGCAACTTTGCAGTGGTACAGGGATTTGTCCATAATGTAACATTGGTATTAAATGCCAGTCAGTGTCTGCGTGTACCTGTGAGTCACTACCTTGCTGTGGTACAGGGGTTTGTCATAATGTAACATTGGTACTAAATGCCAGTCAATGTGTATGTGCACCTGTTAGTGGCTACCTTGCTGTGGTACAGGGATTTGTCATAATGTAACATTGGTACTAAATGCCAGTCAGTGGGTGCACCTGTGAGTAGCTACCTTGCTGTGGTACAGGGATTTATTGTAATGTAACATTTGTACTAAATGCCAGTGTGTACCTTGGTACATCAATTTTTAATTATCTGAATGTAGTGACACTATAGTGGTTAAATGGTGCTGGTTGAGCTTGACAGGGAAGGAGGTGCGATGGCAATCTGGTGACACTCGATATTCTCCTGAGTAGGGCCCCCAACATGAACCTTGCTGGGGGCCCCCAATATGCTAGCACTGGCCTTGGCTTTATTATTTATATATTTGCTTTATTGTTTCTGTCCTTTGTTGTCTGCACTGTTTGTTTTTCCCACCCTCGTAAGTGTTGTAGTGTTAACTTGGTGGCTTTGGAATTGCCCGCTCCTGCTGTAAATCAGAATTTGGTCACTCCCCCAGTTCAATCTCATTGATCACTCAACATAGTGCATTGAGATCATTTGGGTAGGACTACCCCCCTTGCTTCTTTGACTTTGGACAATCCTTCCTGTCCTATCTCATCAGCTCAGTGTTCTGAGTAGAGACAGGGAATTTGGAAAGGCCACCCTCCTTAGTTCCCTAATCTTGAACAATCTTATGTTTTCTCCCTCTACACCTATGAAAAAAATAACACTTTATTCAGCTGCTTTTACTGTAATTGTGTTCTTCATACTTTATTACCTTATGTTTGCTGTGTGCTCTTAAGTGTTCAAGTGCTTTTATCCTGCTGCATTTGTTACTGCTTGTCAGTAGCTGGATTAAATGTATCCGTTATTCTAAGCATTTTAGATTTAGTTTTAGCACTTGTGCTTCAGGCCAGTTACTTTGCATTTAAGAAGGCACTTGTGGTCTGCACTCTTGTGGACAAACCCTTACCATAACCTTCTCTCCATAAGTCTGCCCAAGCATTCAGAACACTATGTCTGGACAATTCCCATCAGTTTCTCCTGTCAGCCTGGTCAACATGGGCATACTGAGACAGTGTAGCAACTGCCTCATGTTTACTGACAACCCTCTTCTCCTAGCACATAATTCTTCCACCTGCGAGAAATGCATGTACATCAGTAACCTGAAGTCCATGCTTTCTCACACACACACACACCTATGCAAAGGTCCTCAATAAAAACTTACCTAAACAGCAGAAACCTCCAAAACACACTCACAAACATTCAACACACAACAGTAAATACATCACAAACAGCAGACAATACACCAGTGTCTCACAAACAGTGACCATAAGGCCTGGCAAAACAATAAATCATTACAGCCCACAAGGCATAACAATAAACCAAACACACTAGTCATTGGTGACTCAGTTGTGAGACACAATGATGTCCCCCTCACCAGGCTTGACAAGGAGAAGGTCACAGTCAGTTGTCTGTCTGGTTCCAGAATCTGCCACATCATGCACGCATTTAAGTCTATCCACAACAAGTACAAGTATGACTCTGTCATTGTCCATGTTGGTCTGAATGACTTGAGATGTACCTCCCTGGACTACATGAAGAGAGACATGATTGAACTCTCAGTGTATGTGTTCTAGGCAGGTATGACCCTTGCCCTTAGCAGCATCTTACTTTCACCAAGAATGATACCACAATACCAACAAAAAATAATTGACTTCAACAAGTGGCTTAGTTTCCATAGTCATTCCGAGGGGATCCAGTATCTGTCTGCCTGGGATGACATGGTCGACAGGCCTTGATGCTTTGCCAGAGATGGCCTTCACCTGTCACCACTGGGTTTCCAGATCCTGGCCATGGCTCACACCTCCCCCATTGTGTCTTTTTTAGGCAATGTCACAAAAAAAAAGCCTTACAACATAAAAGATCTGTGAAAAAGCAAATTGAAGGTCATGCTGCTTAACATTAGGAGCCTCAAGCTGAAAATGGACTCACTTGAGGCCCTCCTTGCACTGGAAGATGCTGATGGCTGTGCGGTCACAGAAACTTGGTTCAGGGATGTCGAGAGCACCCCTGCCTTACCACACCATACCTCATTCCATACATTCCTACCCCAAAATGAGGTTGGGAAGACTAAGGGTGGTGGAAGTTCTAAATTTATTAAGGACAGGCACACCTTCAGACTGGTTTGCCAGCATGATACACTGGAACTACTCCAGGTACAACTGACAGTTGGCAAGACACCTATCCAAGTTATAGCTAGCTATAGACCTCCCTCCATGACTCAGGACTCCCACTCCTCTTACCTGGATCTACTTGACTCCATCAAGGTACCCCCTAACACCCTGATCCTTGGTGACTTCAACTACTCCACCATAGACTGGGTGAACTATTCTTGCACTAATGCACTGTCTCAATGATTCCTCGACTTCATCAGTTCTAATACACGAGACCAGCTTGTCTCATCCTCCACAAGGGGAGATAACATTCTGGACTTGGTTCTCACCAACATGGGTGACCATTGCACCACTCCCATAGTATGTTCTTCCCTGGTGAGATCAGATCATTGGACTGTCTCATTCGAAGTTTCTATCCCCCCCACCCCCCAGCTGCAATAAGGCTAAAAAAAGTTCTCAAATGCTGACTACAAACTCCTAAGGGAGGGTATCTGTAGCTTTACACTACTGCCCCCCTCAGAAGATGCAGACAACTATGCTGAACAGTATGCCAATGCAGTATACAAGCACCTGTTCAACTGCATGGACTTAGCTATACCCAATAGAACTAAAACCTGCTCCTCAAGGAAATACAAACCTGTTTGGTGGACATTCCTCTATCAACAGGCTTTACAACAAAAGGAAGAAACTGTTGTCCAAGGGTAAAAAGGAACAAATTCCAAATTGGAAAAACTCCCTCCTTAGCCTCAACAAGCAAGTTATATCACTAGTGAAAACCTCCAAGGCCAATTATGAATCGAAACAAGCCTCCATGACAAATTGAAACCATAAAGTTTTCTTCAGTTATGTCAGGAACCTCCATGGCAAAGCCCAGGTGTGTTCCAAATTAGTACTTAACAGTATCACTTACACTGATCCTGTTGACTTAGCCAATGTGCTAGCAGATAGGTTCAGTGCAAACTTCACCCCCCCCCCGTCCCTCCAAGGCCCTTTCGACATCCCCGATACTTGTAATGCACCTAACATCCATGTAGATCAAGTGTTACAGGCTCTATCCAAGGCAAAGAACACAGCTTCCATGGGACCTGATAGTATCCCAGGATGTATTCTGCACCATCTCCAACAAGAACTGGCTTTGCCATTGAGCACCCTGTTCAACCACAGCCTAAGTACAGGCTTCATTCCAACAGAGTGGAAAACTGCTATTGTCATCCCCTTGCACAAAAGTGGTGCCACTACTGACCCTGGAAACTATTGCTCCATTAGCTTGACAAGTCTGATCTGTAAAGCCATGGAGCATATTATTATGGATCTCATAAACAAGGACATAGGCAATCTCCAAGCACTTGATCCCCACCCAGATTCATCAAGGGCAGATCTTGCCTGTTGAACCTGGTTGACTTCTTTGAGACTGTCACCAAGGACCTGGATGAGGGAAAGTCAGAACATACAGCTTAGCTTGACTTAGCCAAGGCCTTTGACACAATCCCCCATTCGGGCATCAATGAAAAGCTAACACAACTTGGCATAAATCCCTATCTCATCAAGTGGGTGGCCAACTGGCTCACTGATAGGATCCTCAAAGTCAAAATAAGCACCTCCACCTCTGATAGCAGACCTGTCACTAGTGGAGTTCCCCAGGGATCCGCCCTGGGACCCCACTGTTTGGTATCTATTTCTCAGAGGTTCAGGCAAAGACAAAAGACCTATGGCTGACCAAGTTTGTGGACGACTATAAGCTGAGTGCTGTCATTGACTCCCCAAATGATGTTAACATACTGCAAGAGGGTCTCACAGCAACTACTGACTGGTGCCAAATTCATGGCATCAAGCTAAATGCAAAAAAATGTATCATCATACCATTCGGCAAAAACACAACCCCTACTGATTACCACATCAACGGCAACCCCCTAAGCACACAACCTGTGGTGAGAGACCTGGACACTCAGGTTGATAACAACCTCACATTCGACCATCATGTAGCGGCAGTGGTCAGAAAAGCATTTTACTTGGTTCATCTCATAAGAAAGGGGTTGCATCTAGAAAAAGGAGGTTATTACCTCTCTATACTCCTCCCTCATTAGACCAATAATTGAGTATAATGCCCCATTTGGGATACACCTCTCCAGACACTTGTACCAACAGGAAAGGCCACTGAAATAACTCACAAAGAGAATCCATGGCCTCCAATACCTGTCCTATGCAGACAGGCTGAAATCACTATCACTCTACACAATATAGTACAGATTGCTCAGGGGTGATCTGTGTCTCACCTACAAGGCAACCTCGGCCCTGCCTTACTGGAGATGCTGCATATCCATAAGTCTAACTCCTGAGGCACTACCCACTCAAAAGGCCTGAATCTAATATGCAACATCAACAAAACCTGCTGGACAGACAGGTTTGTCTCCCAGAGGCTGCTCCTTCTCTGGAATAGACTTCCCATACATCTCAAACAGAGCACCTCGCTGACCCTTTTCACGTGCAACCTTGATGAGTGGAAGGGAAACCACAAATTTGTCCCAGGAGTTCCACCTGTGTCCCTGATTGACAGGGGCAACAGTTGCTGACTGAGGTTTCTTTTTGGAGATAAACTCTTGGCTAGGCTTGTAAGGATCCCAGGGCCATTAGCCTAGTAACCTCTTATGATCCTATGATCCTATGATCCTATGGTAAAATCAACACAGAGTATCAAAACAGACCAGGCTTTACCATATACTAATTCTAATAATAAACTAAAAATATCAACAAAAGCAGAAAAACCTAGAAGGTATGCAGATAAATATAAAGGAAAAGTACAAAACAAGCAATTAATTTATGACCCAAAAAGGTTTTATAGAGAATGGGAAACAAAGCAAAGCAACAGAGGCACCACCAAAAGAAGAAGAAATAGGTACAATTTAAAGAAGCATTTATAAAGACTCTGTTGAATATAACAAAAATGCCTTGAGGATAGGAGAATTAAAAGAAATGATAGGGCATTCTAACATAGAGGATATAAAATGGCATGAAGTAACGGCCAGAGAAATTGAGATAAAATTAAGAAAATCTCAAAAATGGAAAATCTTGGGTTCGGATGTAATGCTTAATATCTGGCTAAAGGAACCATCATCTTTACACAAAGATTTAGTCCTGAGAAAAATTATTTATGTGAACATCTGAAACAGACACCATTGTGGTTAACAGCAGGAAAATGATACTTCTCCTTAACAGTGAACCTGCAAGCTATCCTGAAAACTATAGACCAATAACGTGCCTTCCAACAATATGTAAAAATGTACTGGGATTGACACAGACAGCGTTTACAGCCATCTAGTGAAAAATAGACAATAGCAATAGAACAGAAAAAGAAAGTGATATATAACAAAGGATTATCTATTGTTAAATAAAGCAATAATCAAAATCAGTAAAAAGGGAAGAATCTAAATATAGCATGGATAGATTACAATAAAACATTTAGCATAGTCCCACATTCATGGCTAATGGAATATAAACAGATGTATAAGACATTAATCAGTTACATTGCAGTGACTATGAAACAGTGGCAAACTGCTTTGCACCTAAGCTGGTGCACTTTGCACCAAAGGGCAAATTATTATCTCAGGGATAAAAATTCAAGAGAGGGGGGTATTTCCAAGTGATTCTTTGCCACAGCCACTGTTTTGTCTTGCACTTACAAACCCATTAAGCTCTTTACTTAATAGATTAGGTTGTGGTTAGAGTTTAACCACCAGAAATCAACCTTGTTTAAAAGCATTTCATCTGCTTTTTGTGGATGCTTTAATATTGCATAGTTCATCAAATGAAGATCTAAAAACGCATGTATTATCTGTATCCACCACTATACCTACACTATCAGCACATTTGTCAAACCTCTCAACTGTGCAGATTTTCCCAGAATTTCCAGATTTTTGCTTCCTATTTTTGTCGATTCCTCATAAAATGTGTGTTTTTTTTCTGGAAAATCTCTGAAGATTGAAGTGACTAAATTATGACATGTATTTGAGTTTTAGACTTCATATTCTTCAGGAAATGCATGTTAATGGAAAACATGTTATTCCAGCAGCTTTCTAAACTTGTAAGAGCAATATTTAAAATTCATCCCTATTTCTGGGCATTGCCCCCCATAATTTAGGCTTTATTCATAATTATTGAGCTAAGATAATAAGAGGTATGACTCCTGTGCTGATGGCATATGAAAGGTGGTAATATTCTTTCCAAGCTAGTTTTTATTTTATAGATTTATTAACCAGGTAAACCAACTGGACGCAAGTGTGCCTCTCACAAGCAGGAACCCAGGAGCACTAGCTGATTAAGTCACTTGCTCAGAGTCACACAGTAGTCAAAAAAAGGTAGAAGGAATATTGGGCTACAGGAAACAGCTCATAAACAGCACAGTGCCTTAATCCAGTACACTTACTGTTAGATTTCAACTAGAGTTAGAAACCTCTCTTCAGAATGTGTCTTCCATTCCAGGACACTCAAAGCTAATTCTCAGCTTTCTAAAATGTTTAGTAAATTGAAGCATTAAGTGACAGTCATGGTAACAGGAAGAGGCACGGGAAAAACATAACCTCTGCTGCAAATACAATGCAGCATGCTGGAAATGAGAGAGAAGAGGATCTTAACTAGAAGGTATTCTGCAAGTTTTTTTTAGGAATTTTTTGAAAAATATTTTATATGTTTTTTATCAGACTCACAGGGAATATACAGCTGCTTCCACTCTTGAGTTTTTCAAAGTTTAACCTGCCAAAGATCAGAATCTGCAAACTCCATTCCCTGGAAAAAAAAGGCTGAAAAAAACATTTTAGTTATTTTTTTGTAGGGGGCCAGAACTACTACACTCTCAGATATGCAAGACCAACCCCACATCCCCCAGATTTATATATACCAACTCCACAGCCACACCAACTTAAAGAAGTTAGAAATTACCCTTAAAAAGGCTATCACAGCTGGCATAATGTGCTGAAAGGGATTTTCTGTGGAGGAGTTCCAATCCTCAGTGTGATGAACCTTGGGCAAATAACACACAAGGAATCAATCTTCATCCGCCAGTAGGGTAATAATATATGGCCATGTCTAGACAGTTGCTTTTAATAAGGTAGAAGAATAATGCTACTTTTTTCATCTCTCTGTTGAATGTTTTGTAAAAATAAATTGCATGAAATAATTTATAGTCATATCCACTAGATGTAAAAGGAGTTATACACATATCTAAGAACATTAACTGCATTGTGAACTTTGTAGGAAGCCAAAGACATAACATTAATCTGTATTTCAGTACATATGACAGCGATATCAATATCCACAAATACTAAAGAGTAACTCAGCTGTAATACAATAATACCATCAGTGGCACTGTGTTCCTCATACTGCCTGGATTGAGTGTACTTACTACTTAAGTGATCTATTTTTCTTGCCTAACTGCACATCCATGGAGCCCTTAATATCCACATAAATTCCAAAATAACCTAGATGTGATTCAACAGTGTTTAATGTGGATACAAAAACATTTTTTTCTTAAAAGAAATTCTGAGGAATGGTATTGTCCGATCCCAGCCCACATGATTTAATAAATGCTGGCCCAGGGCTGAACACCAGAAAAAATATTAACTTTCTGAAGGTTAGGGCATTTCAATTAATAAACTACACCCAGCTATTCAACAATAGTCCTTCTACTCTATGTAAGGGTTCCACAATGCTGCAGTGACCCACTTTTTGGCTCATCATGGCTAGATACAGACTGCATAAAAAAAATAAAATAAAATACTGTCCCTTACTTGTAGCATGCATGTCATGGTGTGATTCTCACACAGCTCTAAGAGAGTCCTGGGAAGCATTACACTTACTACCAAGAATGCATTTCCCTAAAAGTAAAGGACAGCTTGTTTCTACAGTCTTAAGTAGCATTTCTTCAAGTGTAATTAGTAATAACTGCAGAGCATTCTGCACAGCTGTACAAAGATATTTTCTGCTGAGATTTATCTATATTGTATTCTGCATTATCAGATTGTTATGATAGTTTTTTTACAATCACAGAAATAATTCACACAAGAATATTGATTTGCAGCAGTATTGTATTACACCGCTCTGTTTTCTAGCAATGGGAATTTGCTCAGCATGAGCCATGCATAAGAGGTATAATGTTTCTAGAAGTATATCAGAAAGAGTCGGTATTAACAAAAAAATCTCTCTTTAACGGAAATTATGGTTTTGTTGTAAATTTTGGTATGCACAAGAAAAATGTTTAAAAGCCGAAATTATAAAAGTGGAAACTTTAATCATATGAGAAACCACATTTCCTCGTAATTCTGTCCACAGTTCATATACAGAAAATTATGAAACAAGTCTGACAGCATTACTAGTAAATGCTGTATTATCAGTGTTATTGGTTAGTACTTTCTGGGTTCCTATGGTAACATAATCATAATGAGAAACCAGCTGTAATTCAGTTAAATTCAGTTCAGGTACAGAAAAATGCAAATGCATGTCACTGCCATTTGGCAGCTACCAGACTTTATATGTTAGCACAACCCATGTGTAAGTACATGTATCTTAAATGTGCTTGCACATATCATATTACTTGCATATATCATGATTATACTTCCTGGTAATACATTACAGGGTCTCACCACTCCCTCACTAAATGAAGAATACATCTTCTCATCTGTAAAGGTGGTTCCCTCAGATGCATTCTTGCCTCTCCTTGAATAATCCAGTTTCCCATTTTAAACACAAACACTTAAGTCAGCTATCTTGCACAGTGTCAGATATCCAGTGAATATCCTCTCCTTCATGGTTAGTAACATAATGAACACAGTCTTAAAAATGACAAGTTCTCCTTTTAACTGACGTTTGAAAGACTAAAAGATATTCTGTTAAATCAGTCTTATTGAGATTTAGTACTAGGTTTCTATGGTGAAATAAGTAGGTCATACTGGACAATGTCACATGGGAGTTAGAGACTACTGGAACTATGATAAGGAGAGGACCCCTACCAACATGCCCCCAATTCTGTTTCTTTTATTTTATTATAGTTATTATAGCATATAACATTTTTTGCAGAATTCCTTAAAACAGATTTTTGTTAGTTAGATTTTAGACTGAGCAGTGAAAATGTTTGAAATATGAAATAATCAACTCTTTTTTCTCTAGTGATAATACAGACATATTCCCATAATTCTGTACAAACAAATTATTCTTAATCATATATTAAATGAGAATTAGAGGTTAATGCCTGAAACTTAATAAAATCTTCACTGTGACAGATTTGCTTTTCTGATGGTGTACCATACCACATTCTTCTTCCAGATATTTTTTGTCTCTGCTTTGACGGTTAAGAAAATCATTAGATTTTCTTCTGGTTTCCCATATTTTAACCATTAAGAATGCTTGAATTTCTGTTCTCTGTGCTTTCAAAGTTAAAAAGGTATTTTCTTATCTTTATGAGCATTAGCTTGCATTTGAAAGCTTTATTAACCAAATATTAAAATGCAACTTTTTGTCACTTATTCTCCAGCAATAAACTGGACATTAAGTAAAGTCTACTATTTAAAATGTATACATTATTGTAAAATCACATTGCTTAAGTTGTCACTAACTTGAACTGTACTGGTTTTAAAAAAATGTAAGTATCAAATTAGGGTTCTTAATGGCTGTTTTTTGTTTATCTGTGTCCTTTTGCTGTATGCAGATGGTGCGGCATTACAGGCAGGCTCTGAGCTAGAACTTCAGCAAAGGATAAGAGAATGGAATGCAAAACTGAAGGCACATGGTGTGAAACTAAGCACAGATAGGATGGTGGTAATGGTAGCAAATTGGGGAAATCAGACGAAGTTGAGAATAGAGATAGAAGAGAAGAAAATAAAACAGGAAAACAGCTTCAAGTATCTGGGAGGGATGGTTGAAGAGAAGGGAAGTCTGAATAAAGAGGTCAAAGCTAGAATCAGAGGGGATGCAGCAAACTGGCATAGAGTGTCAGGTGTAGTCTATGACAAAAGAATGCCAAAGAAGCTGAAAAGTAAGGTGTACAAGCCAGTGGTGTGACCAGTACTACTGAATGGTACAGAAACCTGGGTGGTAAAGGCAGAACAGTTGAAGAAGCTAGAGGTGATGGAAATGAAGTGCCTGAGAAGGGTGGTAGGATGCACACTGTGGGACAGACACAGAAATGAGGGCATAAGAGCAGAAGCCAAAGTAACTCCAATTGCAGGAAAGATCAAAGAGAACAGATTACGGTGGTTTGGACACATGCAGAAAAGCAGAAGACAATCTGGTGAGGAAGATTTGGGACAGACAGGTAGAAGGTAAGAGGAAAAGAGGATGCCCAGCAAAGAGGTGGATGAATTGTGTGAAAGAAGATCTGTGACAGTCAGCCATGAATGTTGAAGAAGGCAGGAGTATGGCACTGAATCGAGAGAGGTGGTGACAGTTAACATGATACCCCGACCCAATATAGAAAAAAAATGGAAAAAAGGGGGCCGCTGCTGCTGCTGATGATGATGATGATGTGTCCTTTTAATTACTATTATATCCCCATTATTTGTTCCGCAGTGGGGCAGCAGTTAGCATTGTCACCTCACAGCAAGAGGTTCTCCAGTTCAATTCTTGGCTGGGGTGCCTTCTGTGCAGAGTCTGCATGTCCTCCCTGCAGTCATGTGGGTTTCCTCTGGATGTTCCAGTTTCCTCCCACATTCCAAAGACATGCAGTAGGTGGATTGGACACTCTAAATTGGCCATAGGTGTGAATGTGTGTGTATGAGTGAGTGGTATGAATGAACTACCGTGGCAGGGCTAGCCACCAGTGGTGTGGGCTTTGGCTTGAGATGATTGAAGTAACACCCTGACCCCATGTGCCAAAATGGGAAAAGGGGTTGAGGATGGATGGATGGATGGATTTGTTGTTGTGCTGAACCTCACATGCACTAACATGAGCTGGAGAGAATAAACCTTCATACAAAGAGTGAAACTTTCATGCAAAATGGGAAACCCTACTGCCTATTAAATAATGCTTCATCAAGCACAACAGATTGATGGATATGTAATCAAAACAGTTCTTTTATTCCAAGAGCAATACACTGCTATAGCGCAAGATTGCATTACAGCACCCTGCTTTCCTGTAGTAGAACTCTGATCAGTATATATTATGTACAATGAGATATAATAATAAAATAAATGCATGTCAAAAATGTCCTAATCTCTGGCTAGTTATGTACACGAAGGTTAAAATTCCATTGCAAAAGTTTTATTTCTTTTAGTGCCAAGTATTTTATTGTGAGTTTGGGGGGGGGGGAGCATTTCAGAAAACTGTGATTGACAAAGTGCAAGCCATCAAGTCATACAATGCTAATTGATTCCTATCTCTTAAGAAAAGTCTTTTATACTATACCTGAAAACAATAATTTCCAGCATATTTCTGGGTGCATATACCATCAATCAAAGCCCAGATTCCAAAACAATTTGCACCCATTGCAAGGTATTAGACCTAGCTTCAAGAAAAGATAGCACAAAGATGGCCTGAGTACTTCTCTTGTATATGCAAATGATGTAGCATACAAGCTTTCATGGGTGGTCCATTTCTGTCTTTTCCTTTACAAAAAACAAACAAACAAACAGACTGGAGACATTGCTCAGATCCATAAGTATACATTGTCAGAGCTTGCCTGTGAAGGCATGTATGTTTATTGGATAACATAGTAGATGGTACTTATGGGTCATGAAATTGCTATATAATACAGAGTCTCATGGCATGTGAAGAGGCAAGCATGCCTAAACCAAGATATTCAGCAGAAGAATATGTGCATATGTACAATGACACGCCTGTTGTAAAGGATGCTCATCATACCCTCTGTTTTTCAGATGAGAGACATCTCTATGCATGTATAGAGTTACTGTATGTTGGCAATATCTGTCATGTCTCTTTGCTTAATGATTGTTAAAAGTATGTGCTACTTTATCTGTAAATATGACAAAAGATCAGCATATAGGTGTCTGACACAAACTTGTGAGCACTAATGTGCAAGCTTCTATTTTGAGATTGCTGTTTCATGGAGAGCTTCTCTTACTCCAAGGCACAGTAATCACACAGCATCAATAAAGAGGAGGGTTGAGGGGCATAGTCCCCATGCTGAGAAGTACAAAACATGTCAATTGTTTAATAGTACACACCAATTTTTAGTGTCTTTTTTCTTTTCTGTGTGCTTTTTGCCTTCCCACCTGCTAACCATAGCCCCCATGAGTCATAGCCCATGAATTCCCCAACCAGTGGCACTGTGGCCACTAACTTCAGTGACAGCCAACTAGAAGGAGCTGTCACATTAGGTACAAAATTTGTTTGGTGCAGCCATTTGAGGGCAAGCAGCCTTCTGTGTCCCTAACTCCCCCCACACACACAATGCCACCCCCAATACATACCCACAATATATTGCAAAGGACACACAGGGTTGGGCTGATCTCATCATCAGTCCTCTCCCTGCTTTATCTCTTTTTGCTGACTCTTCTTCCAGCTTGACAAGGCTAAGTCAGAAGTCCTCATTAACTCAAGTGATCAGGGCATTTCTAATTTTATCTATAATCTCAGCACCTTGTAGGTAACATGAGCAGCTCCATTACCACAGGGTTCTCCTACAATCATAGGTATAGAGAGTTACTATCATTTTCATCACTGGCTTATTAACAACAAGCTCACGTAACCCCAGATCCTGGCTGATCTTTGACCCTGGAAATCCTTTGCTTGCAAGTAGCAAGCAATCAGCTGAACCACCAATCCCAGCCCCTGGATTAGTGACATCAGCCACTCACATCTCAGTCTCCTTTGTCCAGTTCCTCCAGAACCACTAATCACACTGAAATCATCTGTGTCATAGAAAGGACATTATGACTGTAAGTCATGGAGCTAATCATTTTAAATGTTTTTCTCATATTTTGCATATTAGTGTTATACTTCTGAGTACTGAACACTACTGTGCTTTTGACTCTTCTTGTCTTGTCTTGTATTGCAGCTATCATCTCTATATTTGTATATATCTTTACATACATGTATAGGCATATATAAGTTGGAGTTGTATTCCACATTGCATTTGCTATCATACATTTCCTCAGTATTGCCCTGTGGCATAGATCTTCCCTCCAGTATATGGTCGGCAATGGGAAAATATGGATGCAGTAGAATTTTTGAGTAATGCAGGCATTGTGAGATTAGCATCGCTCTTGTGCAAAGTATACACTAATTCCTGGACTGTATGCATCATTTGTAGTGTGCAGTAGCTTGACCCATTACAGGAATGTGTTTGAATACATTTGTTCCCTCATTATGCATTCTCAGACTTCACCTTGCATACATTATGTAATGTATTGTATGGAATGTTTCTGAATAACATCACATTGTATTACTGGAGTGTCTTCTTGTTCAGAACCATTCTTTTCTATGGGACCTGCACATGCCTATACTAATGCAGTGAGTGATTTCATCTTCCTTTCAGCATTGTGCAATTTATCCTCCCCTATAGCATCTGTGAAGAAAATGAAAACACTGTCATCTGTGTTAGCATGTCTGGCAGGAGATTTGTGCATATTCTCAGATTAACTTGTATTGTATGCCAGCATGCCTAATTGTGAAAATGTAAATAAGTTTTAAAATGTTGAGTATCTCCTTGTTTACACAGAATGTTCAAAGAATCCGTCAGTGTTTTGATACATTTTTAATTGCACATGTTTGTGAGGGACAATCTAAAGTACAAACTGTGCAGAATCAGCTGAACAGTAGTTGATTTCAATAGAATGTTCCTTGTTGCTAGGTGAAATTTTGAACAGTTGATTGACAGGAAAAAGAACTCTTTTCAAACAGATGACTGTTATTTTTAAAATAAGACAGTTGAGAGTGTTAAGCTGTGTAGTTAGTCAAGTATAGATCAGGTTGTGAAGAGCAGTTCTTAGTGAAGAGTTGTAGTCAGTGGATAGCTATGAAAGAGAACTCACCAAAAACTGTACGCCTGCCCAGGAGCAGCCTTAGGTCAACTGGTGCCCTAGGCAAAAGGGCTCCACAGCGCCCCCTACCACACCATCTGGTGCCCCCATCCTGGTTACCTACATCAAATAAACGCCCCTGCTGCAGCGGCGCCCTAGGTGGCCACCTAGTTGACCTATGCCTAAGGCTGGCTATGCGCCTGCCTTTGCCTTGCTATTATGTGTTAGATTAGATAAGGGACAGTATTCTCCAGTTAGATTAGGAACGTTTAGTTATTCAGATAGAGTTTTTCTAGAATGATGGATTTCTATCCTACAGTTTAATTTTACATTTATGGTGATTGAATTCTGGTGTTTATTGAAAGTTATTGATTTACATTCTTGTAATCATTTTACATATTATTAAATGTTTTCCATTACTTTACATTGTGGCTGGAAATCAGTGTTTTTCTTTAGAGATTAGAGTGTGTTTATACCTGTTTGATACTCACCAAGTCCCCTTGAAGGCCTGGCTGCTCTGGTCATAACTATCATTTACTTTGATATTTAATTTTCATAACTGGACACCCCTTAATATGGGCATGAAGACACTTTGATTGGTGGCAGCATTGCAATATTATTTTGGGGAAGGGACACAGCTGGAAATCTGTGTCAGGCTTTCCCAGAAGTGTTTGGATCTGTGAGATTTAAATTTACTTTGAGTGTGGGTATATCAGAGGTCTTAAACTGGGGCACATTGCTCTGAAGTGTGTAATAAGGAGTGACATTAGGGGTGGACAGAAGCATACAGTCCAGTCCCAGATTATTGAGCATGTTCCTGTTGTTCTCTTAGGGGGAAATTTTGAAATATTACTCATGTTTAATTGACAGTCTCACATTGGAGTCAGTAGTGAGGATTCAAGCTCTTTAGTTACTGACCCAGGATAGTAAGGGACGTCACATTAATTGTTGGCAGTCCAGTGGGGTATTGGCTAGACATCACATTTAATTGGTGGCAGTCTGGTGGGATATAGATGGACTTCCCAGCATCATTTACTGTTATGCAGTGCTATGCATTACTTTAGATAGGTCAGAATAACTGCCCTCTCAACCAACAGGGTCTACTGCATTGCATTTATTACTTCAAAATGTAGATCCAAATAAATGCAAGTCCTATGATAGGTCATATATAGCTACATATTCAAACTAATATATTAAATGTGGAGCAATGATACAACATTAATAAGATCCCTATGTTAATAACAAAAAGTTACTAGAGACATTCTTTGCTTTCTGAAAACTGTTTATGTAAACCACATACATAAGAAGTTTTTTTCTCTAGACAAATCTATACAGAAACAGCATCAAATGTGTTGTTTATTTAATGTCATCATTACTTTATGACATGGTACAACAGAGAATTTATCATTTAGGTTAAAGTATTTATCCAAATTCAGTTGCATATACAGCCAAATGATATTTAAGCAGTATTATATAATCTAAGGTAATCATTTAGAAAATATCAACCATTTTTAGAATTTCTCAATTTGCCTTTGTTTATTACAGATGAGTATCAGGTTAATCTGACTTGAGCATAGTCTCTTTACAGAGGACACCAGTGGAGAAAAACTATATCAGTAAGCAGTACAATAGGCAACAGTAATAATAAAAAAAATGTAATATAAAAAGGAGTAGTAAACATTAAATAGTGCATTTAAATGTGTACTTCATTTAATTGCATACGGTATAGTTAAAGCATAATGCCCTTTTGGGAAATGGTTCTCTTTTTGTCCTTCACATCTGTACAATATCTGTATGCAAATGTAGGTTGCTTGTAACATTTAAGATTATGTCCCACTTTTTAAAATTAACCATTGCTTGTTAATAACTGCCCTGGTTTATGCACTAATAGTATAATAACAATGCAATATATAATAGGTGACTGATTTCAATGCTTGACTTCTCTGTTTGTAACAAAGATTCCCCTGGTAATATTTTATTTTTCTATATGGTGGAAGGAGTTTCACAAATTCTTTTGATTGCTATTGTTGCTCTGTACTACTGCTGTATATTTAATAGTGTTGCATATCTCTTCCATTCTGTCTTAGCCTCATAAATTGCTATTTCAACATATCACAGTCAATGTGTTGGGGCACTTAATTTCTTCTCTCAGCCTTAATACTTTTATAATTAGATTTTTCTAAACATCTTCTAAAGCAATACATTTTGCACCAGGAAAAAAAACTGTTTTAAACAAAAGGTTTAAATCAAGAAATATACATGTAACAAATGCAAGAAAACAATATAGTCTGCAAGAGATACAACCTAGAATAAAAAAATAAAATAAAATAAAAAATATGAGCCAAAATGGATCCTTACCTTCCTAATAAAATACAGGCATCCACATTAGACAATCATGAGTATAGTGGTTTCAGAAATACAGTTTTCCTTTCCTGAAGTTGCAGATACAGCAAAAAAGACAAAAGACCTTTTTTTGGCAAAATCAAAGTATTTACTTGTCTCTGACTCATGGACTACTCAGAAATAATAAGCAGACAGGGATGTGGTATGCTGCAATATCCCCCAGAACTGTCTGGAATGCTTATTCACAAATAAAACACTGATTTCAGACAAATATCTGTTTGAAATGCCGTGATCACATTTATGTGCACTCAGGAAGAAAACGAAACCAAAATAAAGCATTAGCATAACTGTTTTATTAAGAGGTTGGTTTCACTAATAGGTATCTGAAAATACTTGCCAAAAGGACAGAATGACGGAAACTACAAATGTAAAATAAGTTCATTATCAGAATGTTACTGTATCTCCAAAAGAAAGGGAAACTAAGGTCCATCATGGACAGTTTAAGATCCTAATCCTTATATACAAGTTAATTATTTAATTCAATAAATATAATAATTTTACATCAAAAATAAAATGCACCACTCAAAAAGGTTGCTTTTTCACAAATTGTTACCTAGTATATCTTTTCTGGTCAAATGTCATCTAGTAAAACAGATGATTGTGTAAAACATTCAACCCTGCATAGTTGCAGGCCCTGAATAGCAAGTGATATCATTGCATGATGCCTAATATTCTCTGAAATTGCTATTTTCTGTACTGTACTGCTGTTGAAGCTACGCAGCATTCTTACTGCATGATTGTTCCTGTTTTTTTTGTTTTGTTTTTTTTAACATGGAATGCAAAAGTTAAATAACTTTAACATTACTTGACTGTTTTTCCCAAACTGACATAAAAACTGTTTAAGCATGTCATTGAACATACTATTTTCTTCTTTCATTTTACAATGCTTATAGTGTTTTGATGTAAAACCTTTATTTCAAATTTTATAGCACAAACAGTGATGGCTTTTTGCTACAAAAAAAAAAACATAATAGTCTCACGTTGAAAACAGATTTAGCATGAGCAACAATAAACTTCTCTTCCCTTGAAACTCACATTCATTGAAAATACATCTGGCCAGTGGTGCATTATGTGTACATTTATACCCACAGACATTCATTCCCCAAACCCAGCAATTATAGCTACATTGTTGACTACATCATTCTCAGATGTCAGTGTCAAAAATTAATAACAATACTAAAGACCAAAGTCACATATTTCAGATTTGTTTTACACAAACACACAGTAGCCAAAATATTCCAGTTTAATTCTGACTGAGACACACTAGTCCTGCAAAGCCAGATTAATGAGTGTTAAAAATGACCAGGAGATGAGAACATAAGGTACTTTCATCCTCACAGAGCCCACTACCCCGACTGGCAGTTATAACCACTTTGTTGACTGTTCACCATCCTACAATAAGATCCAGTCATGTGTAGCACATTTGAGATAGAAGAGTATTTATAAGAGCATAAGAAATATCAACCAGCTGATAATGTATGCAAAGTCAATATATGCAATATCTGTCTATAGAGAGTTAGTATAAAAGTCTATATTGAGTTAGTATTAATGCAGAGGGTGCTGCTGGCAAACAACTTTGCATTTGTGTGCTTCATCTACAAATGCAGTGGCTGTTGCCTTTCAAGAATAAATTGCCTGTTTTGCATTAAAAAATAGTGGTAATAGTGTAATATTACTATAATACTTCCTGAATTAGATCAGTTATGCAATGGGAAACGTCGGCAAACAGTGACAGTAGGTTCATAGTTATCAAGCATGCAGTCCTAGAGATCATTAAGGAGGCTTAACACAAATTCCCAATTGCGCCTATGCATTGTTGGTTAAATGACTTGTTCAGTGTCACACAGGACATAGATGAAGGCAGAAAGATTCAAACCCTGCACCCTTGTAACAGGAAACAACTTATTAATAAGTCAGAGCTTTAGTCTTCTGTTCTAACAGTTTGGACTAAATATAGAAATCCTTTTCAATCCAATCTTGTATTGGAGACTGTACCACAATAATATGCAACAATGACTTTTTAAAGGGATGTTGAAGATGAGACAATTTTCACCCCTACTCTAAATGATGTTGACTATATGAGCTGACAAATGTAAAACCCTTGGCATTTGAGGGAGGCTCTAAAGAAAGTATTGCAAAAATGCATTACTAAAATGCAACATGTTTAGACTATATTGTACAATCGGGTCGATATTAGAACACCGAACGTTCAAAATTTCGAGTGTTCTAATATCAACCAGTTTTCAGCGAACACTGAAAATATCGAAGAAACATGAAACTGAATTTTTTCCTAGGGAAAGAATTCGGTTGTCCATTTTTTGCTTCGGTATTTTCAGCACTGTGGTGGAAAGTTATGGGTTGGGTTCAGGTAAGTGTGCAATTGTGTGGACGTGAGGGTTAGGGTAGGTTAGGTGAGTTAGGGTTAGGGTGTGCGTCAGGAAAGTGTGCGATTGTGTGGACATGAGGGTTAGGGCGGGGTAGGTGAGTTAGGGTTAGGGTGCGGGTAAGGTGACTGTGCGATAGTGACGGATCTTAGGGTTAGGGTTTGAGTTAAGGTAAGTGGATAGTTAGCAGTGTATGTATAGCTTAGTGTAGGGTTAGGTGTAAGATTTAGCTGTATGTGTGTGGATTGCTGTTTGTTTGGTGTGCTTGTGTTGTGTGCATGTGTTTTGGAACAGCAAATTTTTTCCCTTGGAAAAAATCCGCTGTTCTGTATGTTCGATGTTTTAAATTTTCGATTCATAGGGTTCAATATTAGAACACTCAAAATTTTGAATGTTCGGTGTTCTAATATAGACCTGTACATACTGCGGTGGTGGTGCTGCGATAGCATTGTCGCCTCACAGTAAGATGTTGTCCTGTTCGATTTTCAGCTAGAGCGTCTTCTATGTGGAGACATGCGTGAATGGGCGTACCTTCGTTGAAGGTTGTGCATCAGGGCCGGCAACTCGGCACGTAAAAATCTACTGCCAATCATTAGCAGACCGGAGTTCCGCTGTGGCGACCCCTAACCGGGAAAAGCCGAAAGACACAACAACAATCCAGGCCTATTAATGAATTAATTCATTCTTTAGTGCAATTAATAAAGCAAAGCAATTCCAGACAATATAAAGGCTGTAGCAGTAACTCTAGTTCAACAACCCACAAGTCATACACAAATCAAAAATATTACTGCATATAGCATACTGTTTTGGGGGGAGGGGTAATACCCTTGCAAAATAACTGCTTCTCATTTTTGATTTCCCAAGGTCTTCTCGGTCAGACTAGCAGACTACTCTAAATCAGGTTAACAGAAGAACAAGTTTTGTATCAAGTATTTTGTGTACCAGATGAAATTTGGTCTGGCAGCTAGATTAAGGTACAGGGTTTGACTCTGACAAGCCCAATAACTAAATGGGGCATTTTACACAAACACACACACACACACACACACACACACACACACACACACACACACACACACACACACACACACACACACACACACAGTCTGGCCATACCTAATACCAAATTATGCAGCCTGCATGGACTGTCTGGGTGAACTATGCAGGGCAAAACATGAAACTTTAATTTTTTTTTTAATTCTTAAGTGAAAGTATGTGTTTATGGGAAAAAAACATTTTTTAAACTCTTAATGTGAAAGTACACAATCACTCAGCAAAGTAAGAAAACTTTCCTTTTCTAATTTAATGTTGTAGTCAGCCTCCCCTGCCAGCATGGGGTCCTAGACAGCTGCTTAGGTTGCCAAGTTCTTGTTTTGGCATTTCTCACACACACACCTTTCTAATCATTTTCTTTTTAATTGACAGTGTATTGTAAAAACAGCCCCCATTACAAAGGAAATCAACCAAAAATGTCATTCTTTCAGAATGTTATGGCACCAGCTGTGTAAGCGAAAACCCACTGCATCCATAAGATTCTGACTATTCACAAAACAATTTGTAAGATCCAGTATTCAATATTTGATGCCAAGAAATACTCAACAGTATTACCTAATATACACATAAAAATGAATTACTCTGCAAAAATAAGATTTTCCTGTAGCCCATATGGTTATTTGTTGACATAAATGAATGCCATGGCAGTACTAAAAGCTGGGCATTTAATCTATAAATAAAAAAAAAGTTTATGACCTTGAAAGTAGGTCAAATAGAAATAATATCAGAATATTTGGTCTTCCTGAGAAAACAGAAGGCAACAATACGATAATTTTTTAACATCCTGGCTTCCTAAGGTATTAGATTTACCTGAAGCAATGTCTTTCAGCATTGAGAGAGCACACCAGTCCCTGTCTTCCACCCCTTCATTAAAAAATAAATCATCTTCAAAATCTACAATTGTCAGATTTTTTTCTTCACTGGACAAGGAATTAATTCTCAAAACTGCCCGAGCTAAGTCTTCTGTTAAAATTAATGACATAATTATTCATTTTGACAATGACTATTCATCTTCAGTTATTTCCTAAAAAAATGTTTTCTCCTGCTAATTAAAGAACTAAAGAAAAAAATTAAAGTCCATTTACTATCCCCTGCTAGGCTGAAGGTTTTTATTTCTGAAGAAATGATTTTTGATGAACTGGATGCAGCTGTTTCCTTTTTAAAAGTTAATAACATTCTTGAACAAAGTGAAGAAATGGATTGGACTGGTTCTTTCCTTAAAAGACAAGCTGAGAAATCAGGGTGGAAGACTAATGATAAAAAAAAAGAAACTAAAGGACAAATGATGTTCTACTTAATTAAAATTGATATATTAATATTAACCTTCTTTCTTTTCAGCTTCTCATACATTTGATACTATATTCTCATAGGTGTATGTGATTTTTTCCAATAATACAAGGGGAAATGCGGATCTTCCTGCACAAATGTAATTTATTTATGTTTTATTCACATATTAATCCTATTGCTTTTTTATATGATAATTTAGTATCACTTAGATATATTCTCTCCTTTAATGCTGGAATAGTTCATTTCTATTAATTACTATATTGGTATACTTGTGGTTAAAATTCCTACAAGCCCTCCTATAAATCATTAACATTGCTTTGTATTTATAGGATCAGTGTTTCTCTTCGGGTAGCTAAATATTTATTTATTTATTTATTTATTTTAGTTTAGATTAATAATATTCTATTTTTATTTAATGATGCTATGCAGTAAGATGTGGTGTTGATTTATGCATATTTTGGTAATATTGTGTCTCTCAGTGCTATCCATGTCTTTGTAGTCAACGGTGCTTTTTCTTTCCTTGTCCTTCCTTGGTGTGCATTTGCTATTTGTCAGAGGCTTCTGTGTTTGATGTGTGTGGTTTGGAAATGGGGTTCTGGTCTTGTTCCTATGTTGTTTGGTATTGGCTTGTTTTGAGACAATTTTGGAGGTTGGGATTGGTGTCTTGTGTTGGTTGCTACTGCATTGGTGAATTGGGTGCAGAGCTTGACTTGCAGTTTTGTTGTTTTCTGTGAGTTGCTGTTTCCGTTGTGGAGCTTTGAGTGATTTGAAGAGCTGGGGATGAAGGTTCATGTTTACTGTGTGTTGTGTGGATCAGGGTCTCTGATGTGACTGTGGTGTTACTGGGTGTGCTTCTGTGTTGAAGGCTTGGTTGTTTTGCATGTTGTCCTTGACATGGGTAGAGGAAGAGAGGTGGTGTGTCGGTGATATGTTTTGCAAATGTTTTGTTTGGTCGACCGTCTTGGTGTGGTTTGTAGAGTTGGTGTGTGAGCTCTGTAAGAGGTCTGGAAGAGAGGTAGTGTTTCTGTCAGGATCTGTGTTTTGAAGTTTCCTGCCAAGTGCATGGCCTTAACTGTTATTGCTCTTGGCTGGTACTCTCTTTCACATAGCTTTGTGATACTTATTTATGAAACTGTTATGGTGGAAAGACTTTATTGGTGGGTAAGTCCAACCTCAGGGAGCTCAAGGATGTGACATTCTCTCTTGATCTTATGGATGTTAAAGGATACAGTGATGGAATATAAGATCTGATTTAGCCACTGTGGTGTATTTAATCATTTTTATTTTAAAGTGACATATTCATTGATTATTCAGTGTTTTTTCAAAGTGAATTTAGTTGGATAAGGCTTAGTTATAGTTCCATTACATAGACATTATGGGTAAATCTGGCTAGGGATTTGATAAATAGGGGCAGATTTCTGCTTTTGTATCACAATTATGTTTATATCGTGCAAATGTCCAGTTTTTCGCAGGATGTCCAGATTTTTGCTTCATGTCTGTGGTCCGTTTCTACAGAGTTGTGCTTTTCCAGCAAATTGATGGCAAATACTTAGACTGAAGTTAGAAGGTAGTGACAGTCAGTTGAGTTTCAGACTTCATGCCCTTTAGAAGATACATGCTGCTATAGGGCCTGTTGTTTTGTCAAATTTCTAAGGTTGTAAGAACAATATTTAAAAACTGTCCCTATTTTTCAGCCTCTACTTCACTTCTGTTTATGCATTTGTCCATATTTCTTGATCTAAGAAGTAAGAGGTATGATGTTGCTCTCCCTACTGGTGAATATATCACCTGTTCAAAGTTTGTAGTGCCTCATCTGACTCTAAGCTACAAGAAGTGTTTTAAAATAGTTGCAGAGATATATTTCCCCTTTTTGTTTCTCCTTTTGATGCCTTGCAAAGCTTCTTTGAGGATAAAGCTGACTAACAGTATATATTATTAGAACCTTACTTTATAATGTGTATTTCTTTACTACATAGTAATATAAGTATTTAAACATGCACGATGGGGAGTAGGGGTGAGGGAATGTGATGTACAATTGGTGTGTATTTGCCATTGAGACTGAGTAGGCTCTGATTAGGTATACAAATGTGCTTTTATTTATGCATTAAACCTGCATTTGATCTTTATGGCAATAGTTTTGAGGATTATAAATGCTATAAAGAGAATTTAGCTAATAGTGGCTTATAGGTTGATGATTTGATTTGAAGTGCCATAAAGCCAGGAAAAGACTGATTATCTTAACAGATTTTGATGCACATTTCTGACTGGACAATTGTTAGTCTGCATTAATGTTGATATGATTTTGAATTTCATATCACTCCTAGCATAATATAGAGGTTGCTGTTTATAAAATACATGTGACCCTTCTGTTCAATTGTTGGGCATTGTTGAGAAGAAATGCTGGTACAAAGGATCCTCGGCCCACAGAAATGACAAATTTTAATTTAAAGCACAATCTTGATATTTCTTCCTGATATTCCTAGGGGATATCATCATTTAATCCTTAGATACACAGAGTTTTTTAAGAATGAATATATATTTATCTCTATTCCCTGTCCTATTTGCATCTTGGAATTCTTAAGTTTGTATTCATGATTATTTGGATTTAGGAGTATATTTTCTGGGATAATAATTTTAATTTTATACTACTAAATGCTATAAAATGATTATTATAGACAGTTATGTTTCTCAAAAGCATACATTTTTTCAAGCTTTTAATCTTTGGAGAAACTTGAGTAAGGGATTTTTTTATTTATTTTTATTTTGTCTACATTGTATATAATATTATCAAATATTCCTTAATAGCAGAGATATTGTTCTTTTGCAGTTTTTCCTGTTTGACGGGTGGGTTTCTTTGTTCAGCTATATTGTACAAACAAGGAGTTTCAAACTCTATGGAGTGTTTGAATGGTAGTTTAATCTTAAGTTTAATATTGCTGAAATGTATGTTTTTCTTTTTGGGAATCTATTTTTATTTTTTATACATGAACTGAATAGTCTAGATTGTAATTTTTTTCAAATGCTCTTTATACAGTTCATGGTTTACAATAGATCTCTTAAGTGTAACTTTCACATAGTAGTCATAATATTTTTACTTAGATATATGACTTGATGGTTTAAATAATGGTTGTAAAAGACGGAGTTTAAACAAAATTTTAAAACTATTTAATACTCAGATTGTATTTCATCAAGAGACTCATTTACTACAAAATGACTTAGATAGATGTAATACTAAATCATACATGGTTTTAAATAGTTCCCATTATAATCAGAAAAAAGAGGAGTAGCCATTCTATGGAGAAACACTTTACCTATGCCTAAGATCATTAGTTCTTACAAGGATGATAAAGGGATAATTTGTTCAGTAACACTAGAAATTAACAGAAAATTATATACTCTTATAAATTTATATTGGATTCATGGATTCATGGGATAGGAATTAAGACTGTTAGACAACATTTAGACCTGGTTGCTCAGACCTCAAGAGGTAGTATTATACTAGCTGGTGATCTGAACAACATCTTAAAGGAGGAAGATACCAATGCTATTTAAAAAAGGAAAATTACTTCACCAGCTAAAGAGTTACTAAAATTTATGGATTTAATTAATATTATAGATATATTTGATTTCTTAGATCCACGTTCGCTTTTGTTTACTCATTATTGATTAGGATTGATAGAGTTCTTATTTCAAATGATTTATTCAACAGTTTAGATAAGGTAAAAGTGATATCTCGCCCAATTTCTGATCACAATGCCATAACTGTTGATCTTCTCTTTAAAAGCAACAATAAGATTCCTATAAAACATATTCCTGCTTACACAACTAATTTAAAAGATGTAAAGAATTTTTTTAAAAGGAAGTGCAAACTTTTCTTAAAATTAATTATACTAGTGATATCTCTGAGGTTTACGTTTGGGATGCATTAAAAGCATGTTTATATGGTAAAATTATTTCATGGTATTCTTTTAAGAAACAGCAGTCGGATAAGAAATGAACTGACATACAAATGAAATTAGATAACTTAAAACTTGACTCTCAAAAATAAATGCAACTCATACAAAAGAGATAAGAGAGTTGAATAATAAATATTTGGAAATACTAAATCATAAAACTAGGATTAATCTGGAAAGGATTAAGTTAGTTAATTTTTCTGTAAATCCTAAATCAGTACATAGGTTGGTAAATAGAACCAAGATAATTAATAAGTCTAATCATATTAAAGAAATCTTCTCCTCAAAAGAAAAGAAAAAGGTTAATGATCTGGAAGGTATTCTAAACGAGTTGAAATCTTACTATAGTACTTTAAATAATAATAATCCTGAGTTGGATTCTCAAGGAGTAATTAAGAAATTCTTAAGAAATAATATTAAAAAGAAATTAACTGACGATTAAATTAAAGTATTTGATAAACTTATTTCACTTTCTGATGTAAAAGCCCAAATTAATAAATTAAAACCAAATAAGGCTCCAGGCAATGATGGTATTATTCCAGAACTTTACAAGTTATTGCAAAACAACACACTAGCCATACTACTTAAAGTTTTTAAGCTAGCCAAAGAAATAATCAGCATCCATCTCATGGAGATATACTGTTATTTCACCAATTTTAAAACCAGACAAGGATTCGGTTAAATGTTTTTCCTGTAGACCTATTTCTTTATTAAATACAGACTATAAAATACGTATGGCTATACATGCTAACAGGCTAAAACAATTTCTTCCATCCTTAATTAATTATGATCAAACTGGTTTCATTTTGAATAGGAATTTCTACAATAATATTAAAAGGATATTAACTTTAATTGATTTTTGCAAATAAAAATGAAAAGTTAACAGTAGTGAGCTTGGATTCTGACAGAGCTGTTGATATGGCAAATTGGAATTATCTCACTTTGGTTTTAGAACAGACCAATTTCATTCATCTTATTAAACTTCTTTATGAGAATTCTTATGCATATGTGAAGATAGGTATTTATATTTCAAAATCAATTCATTCTTACAGGAACTAAATAAGGATCACCTCTTTCCCCCTTACTTTTTTGTGTTGGTTATTGAGCCTTTCGCTAATTTAATTAGATCTTCACCACATATCAAGGCATTTCATCTAGGTAACAATTTAACATCTAAAATCCAGTTATTTGCAGATGATATTTTAGTGATCCTGAATGACTATGATAACTCATCACCTGTCCTTCTGAAACTCATGGAATCCTTTTGGAAAAAAAATCTGGCCTTGTCTTTAATGAAAATAAAACAAACATCCTACCAATAAAATGATAACTCTAATACTATAGCTAGTAAATTTAATAAATATTTTGTTCAAGATAACAAATTGAATTATTTAGGTATAAGTATTGCAGATTACATCAAAACAGTGTAATCTATAAATTCTGACTATAGTTTCAATACTATTAAACATCTTACAAATAAATGGAATAATCTTGTTTTTACAATGGATGAGAGACTACTATTGATTAAAATGATTATCTTGCCCAAAATTTTATACTGTATTAAATCATCATCTCTTCCTCTGCCTAAAGGTTGCATAAAATAATTTAATTCTTTAATTTTAAAATTTATATGGCACTCTAATAAACCTAGGATAGCATTAAATCATTACACAAGAGATTGGTTTCTAGGGGGTATTGGTCTGCCAGATCGAGAAATGTATTCTTTATCCTCTATCATTAAAACATTTGCTCTTTGGATTAACAATTCCTATCGTGCTAAATGGAAAGATTTTAGAAGACAGCCTATGTTCTCAAATAATTTGTTCCAAATTCCCAAATTCTTGTTTAATTTTAAACAATTCCCTATTTTGGTTATTAAACAATTACTTTTTTAACAATGTGAATCTAAATGTTAATGCCTCCTACATCACTATTATAATTAATATCTTAAGAAATTTTATGTACAGAAACTAGATGTATAAAGCATGTTTTTTTTTTATTTTTTTTCCAATAGCATTCACTCAAAACAATATCTCCACATTTAAGTTATAGATTATGAGTACCTTTAAAACAAATAATTTAATATATTGATTTCAATTGATGAATAAAGGTACATTAGTTACTTACCATCATATATTAAATAAGTTTAACTTGGATAAAGATTTGTGGTTGCATGTGCAAAACTGCAAACAATTTATAGAAAATAAAGTTATTCTTATACAACCAAAAACAAGAAGTTCTAATCTCAAGTTAATTGACCTATTATATTTTTAATACAGTAGGAGATTTCTGGTAAAGAACTTCTATCAAAAATATATAAAGTGATTAGAATGGAACAGGAGTATATTAAAGATAGCTATCGGTCTTATTTTAAGCAAATTAACAATGGTTATTAAACAATTACTTTTTTAACAATGTGAATCTAAATGTTAATTCTGCCTACATCACTATTATAATTAATATCTTAAGAAATTTTATGTACAGAAACTAGATGTATAAAGCATGTTTTTTTTTTCTTATTTTTTTTCCAATAGTATTCACTCAAAACAATATTGCCACATTTAAGTTATAGATTATGAGTACCTTTAAAACAAATAATTTAATATATTGATTTCAATTGATGAATAAAGGTACATTAGTTACTTATCATCACACATTAAATAAGTTTAACTTGGATAAAGATTTGTGGTTGCATGTGCAAAACTGCAAACAATTTATAGAAAATAAAGTTATTCTTATACAACCAAAAACAAGAAGTTCTAATCTCAAGTTAATTGACCTATTATATTTTTAATACAGTAGGAGATTTCTGGTAAATAACTTCTATCAAAAATGTATAAAGTGATTAGAATGGAACAGGAATATATTAAATATAGCTATTGGTCTTATTTTAAGCAAATTAACAATGATTCTCCAAATTAGGAAGATACAAAACATTTTTTATTATTTCCTAAACAGACTACTAGCTCTCTTAAATTGATATTTTTTTGCTTGAAAGTTTCTTCACAGATCCCTTTTTACTCATCACATAACTGAATTGTTATCCAAGACTAAAACAGTCTGCTGGAGATGTAAACCAGATCTCAAGGCTGATTGGCAGCATATGTTTTTTGATTGTATTATGCTTAAATCTTATTGGGAAGAAATTAATATCTTTTTACACTCTTTATTTTTGGATAAGTTTTCTTTAACCAAATCTTTAGTTTTATTTATTGTTCCTGTACGTAAGTGTGTTATAAAACTAAAATATCCAATTTTTATGGAGCATTCTATCAACAGGAAGAAAAGGCATAACAACAAATTGGAAAATTGATTCTTCTCTCACTTTTAATGAATTTTCCAGTACTATGAACAAAGTATGTAATTTTGAACTGATGACTATCAAATCAAGGACTACTAGAATTACATCCATATATAATTATTGGATGAAACTAAAAGAACTGTTAAACAAAAAATAGCTGAACTGTTATTAATTGGAAGTGTATTTACTGTTTTTATATAACAGGCACCTGTTGTAAATAATTACTGGTTGATGAATATTGTTTTTTGTTTCTTAACCCTTTATGTCATGTGTTTCTTTATTAATTTAATGTAACTGTCTGTTTATCCTTGTAAAATCAATAAAATATTTTTAAAAAAGCTGACTTCCCACACCACCCTTTGTTCCATTGATCAATCCAATGTTTGCTTCTTCTTCTTGTCTTTTTTATTTACATTTTGTTAACAGTGTTAACCCTACTGAGCAAGGAGACCTGGCATTTTATACTATGGGATACATACACAAAGTACAAGTAAGAATAATACCTTAAATGCAGTGCATTAGGCAAACTTAAAGAATAATAGAAGTTAATATACATTAGGAAAAAAATTAAGCAATACATGCAAATACAGAGTTTATGTTTAACATGTATACCACCGTAATTAACAACCAAAATAATACTTATATACCATTGTTACAGGAAGGGGGGGGTAATGTGAAATAGTCTTTAATGTAGGATAAATGGGAAAAAAAGCAAGACAGGAAGAGGGTAATAGATATACTTGATTAAGTAGGTAAGAATAAGGATCATAAAAAGGAAACAAAATTCAAAGAAAGGTAATGCTGGATTGGTTAGTAAAATAAAAGGAGTTGGGTTTAGGGTAGAATGAAGACAGGACAATTGAGAAGGTTTGAAGATCAAAAAGAGAAGAGAGACTCTATTGTTTAATGAATACAAGGTGGAATGTATGAAGCAATTCAATTGAAATGATACTTAGGGAACACCACATTTAAGGCCAGATGAGCTTGTATTCAATAGAGACAGCTGTGTTTGTTTCTAAAAGATGAGAAATTATCTGTGGCATGGAACTTTTGAAGTACTGTGCTGTGCTCCAGGGAGTAGATAAAAAATAGCTAACTTTTGTAGATATTTTACTCACTGTTAATGAGCATAGAAGTCTGTCCATCTTATACAAGGGCAGGAGTGAACAAGGTGAGGGGCATTTGCACTTGTTGTAAAATGTGAAGGCAGAATGTAAATTAGCTCTAGGTAATTCTATAAGCAAATGATGTCCATCCTAGTTTATTTAGTACATGACGTGCAAGGATTATGCAATGGTTGCAAAAGAAAATTAGATTATTTTGTAATAGGTGGATTCTAGTTTGTGATAAATGGCTTTGTTAAGTTTATTCATTGCTTTAATTCCATGTAACAGTTTTTGCTAAGAGTATTGAGTTGTCTAGAATTTTCTTTGAAGATGGAGTTCTTGATACAGTACAGGGCTGAAGGTCTTTTGGGTTATCCAGTATATTGTTGTTCAAGTGATGAATAGTTATGCCCTGATACTTGTAGTTTTCAATTGTTTTGATAAGTGTATTGTTTAATGAGATGGAAGTAACAGTTCTTGATTTAGTTTTGGGGGCTGAAAATCATCAGTTTTGTTTTCTTTTCACTTGCTATCAGTTTTGCGCTGTTGATTCATATCATTACAGTGTTAGTTGTTAACTGCTTAGATGAGATGAGTATGAGGATGTCTGAATCACTACAAAGAAAAGTGGAGTTTTCAGCATTTGTAGTGGTTTGATACCATTTATATAAATGTGCATGTCATTAGTAAATATTGTAAAAAATACTGGTCCTGGAATACTGCCTTGGAGTACTCTTGCATTTGTGTATGGATTTGGGGGTATGTAGCAGACTTCCAGCACATGATTTGAGTTTTGCTGATTAAATAAATTCTGAGCCAAAGTATAACTGTAGGAATTCCCTTTCAAATATGGAAAGACCGGAATCATGAACCACAGACTTTTTCCAAGGGTAAATAAACACTTGCCCATAGTGGGGGAATAATGCCCTTTTCCCCACTGTAGTGCAATCCTGGAGTTGGTATATATATATATATATATATATATATATATATATATATATATATATATATACATACTTGGGGTGGGGGGTTAGCCCCCCACAATGGGGGGGGTGTAGGGGGCATAGCCCCCCATCTAGGTGGGTTTCAGATGGTTCAGTGTGTGCTGCATAGTTTTGGGCAAGTACTACAGCCCTTTTCAATTTTCGTCTCACAAAAATAACATTCAGGATTCTACTGTTTGAATATTTGAAAGTAGATCCAACTGTAGATATGCACATACCTCTCAGCTGTCCAGATTTTCACAGAATGTCCAGATTTTGCCTCATTTAGTCTTTTCCTCATAAAGTTTGTGGTTTTCTGGCAAATCATTGGGTTGATCTAAGTACTGAAGTCATTAAACAATGACATACATTTGAGTTTCATACTTCAAATTCTTCAGAAAATATGTATTAACACAAATCCAGTTACTCTAGCAACTTTCTAAGTTTGTAAGAGCACTATTTAAAATCTGACCCTATTTTTAGGCCTTTACTCCCCCATTATGTCAGGCTTTATTCAGATTTCTTGCACTAAGAAGTGGAGCGGTATGAATATGCAGCCTATGGTAAGTAGTCATTGTAACTAGTATGTTACTGTACACCAAATACTCTGCAAAATCTATAAAAAGAATAATGGCACTTTGCCATGCTCGGCTGTAAAGGTCTGTTAATTCAACAAATGCAGTTTGAGTGATATGGCCAAGTCAAAAACCATGCTGAGTTGAACATAATTTATTGTGTTAGGTGAGGTGGTGCTATAGCTGAGTGTGCACAACTTGAACTAGTATCTTGTATAAAGAACTGAAATAAAGCTAGATATGTAGGTTGCAAGTTTATGCTGTCAACACATATAAATTGTGGTACAAAGTTTAGATTCCTTCCAAATGGATGGGACATGTCCTTCAGTCAAACTTCTTCTAATTATAATAGAGGATAAGCAATAATAATGGATATTTGCTTCAAGCAGGGTAATGAAAGTCATTCTACTGAAGTGAGATTTCATTCTCCACTTGAGGGTGTCTACCCTAACTTTCTCCTAGCTCTCCAGTAACAGAAACTGACAATATGAGGAAAATGCCAGCTATATCGGCCCATGGTTCTTGCTGCTTAAAAATATAGCAACAAATTGTATAAAATATATTATACTCTCTATGTTATTTTGAATCTTTTTATGCACCAAGCTGAGACTGAAAAGGGTCTACTTGGATCAGTTTTCTAACCCAACTAACAAAAATAAAATCAAATAAAAAAATAAAATATGGTTCTTTAGTATAAGGAGTTCTGTCAAAGTCTCCATTCTGTTTCAGAAATATTTTATATCAGGTTTTCATGTTATTAGTTGCTAACAGGAAAAATTACAGAACCAAATGTACGGACTGCTGACACCAGAACAGTCACAGAATGCTTTTGCTTTGTACTTTCTTCATCTTGATTCATCTTATATTATTTTTATTTTGAAAGCTACAATGGAGCATAATCCATCATGATGGGGGTATGGGAAAGTTTCCCAAAAAAGTAGATGTGTTATACTGTTATGTAACAGCACACAGAAGGTTGGCACCCCGTGTGTCATGGCAATGCATGTATCAGGCTATGCAAATAAAACCCCTTTGAAGAACTCTGCTACAGCCCTTTTCAATTTGTTAAATTATGGATCTCCAAGTCAGTGATGTAAACAGCAGTTAAGCACACAATGTCTTTTATATAGTGATACATGAAGACTTAGGATCATAGGATCATAGGAGATTACTAGGCTAATGCTCATGGTCCTTACAAGCCTAGCCAAGAGTTTATCCCCAAAAAAAGAAACCTGAATCAACACCTGTCACCTCTGTCAATGAGGGACACAGGTGAAACTCCTGGGACAAATTTGTGGTTTCCCATCCACTGATCAGGGTTGTGCTTGAAGAGGGTCACTGACGTACTTTGTTTGACGTGTATGGGGAGTTTATTCCAGAGACGGGGCATCCTCTGAGAGACAAACCTATCTCTCCAGCAGGTTTTGTTAATGTCACATATTAGATTTAGGCCTTTTGAATGGGTAATGTGCGAGGAGTTAGAGTTACAGATATGGAACATTTCTAGTAAAGCAAGGTCTGAGATTGCCATGTAGGCAAGACATAGATCATCTCTGAGCAATCTGTATGATACCGAGTAGAGTGATTGTGATTTGAGCCTGTCCACATAGGACAGGTGTTGGAGGCCATGGATTCTCTTTGAGAGGTATTTCTGTGGCCTTTCCAGTTGGTTCAGGTGTTTGGAGAGGGCATCATACTAAATTTTTGGCCTAATGAGGCAATCCCTTTATTTATGAAATGACCCAAGTAAAAGGCTTTTCTGACCACTGCTGCTATATGATGGTCAAATGTGAGATTGTTGTCAAACTGTGTATCCAGTTATCTCACCACAAGTTGTGTGCTTAGGGAGTTGCCGTTGATGTGATAATCTGTAAGGGCTGTGTTCTTGATTAATGGTATGATAATACATTTTTTGTGTTTAACTTAAGGCCATGACTTTGGCACCAGTCATTTGTTGCTGTGAGACCCTTTTGTAGTATAGTAACATCAATTTGGGAGTCAATGACAGCACCCAACTTACAGTCATCCACAAACGTGGTCAGTCACAGGCCTTTTGTCTTTGCCTGGACCTCTGAGAGGTAGATGCCAAAGAGTACGGGTCCCAGGACAGATCCCTGGGGAACACCTCTAGTGACAGGTCTGCTGTCGGAGGTGGAGGCACCTATTTTGTCCTTGTAGGTCCTATCGGTGAGCCAGTTGGCCAGCCACCAGAAGGGATAGGGATTTATGCCAAGCTGTGTTAGCTTTTCAATGATGCATGAGTGGGGGATTGTGTCAAAGGTTTTGGCCAAGTTAAAGTAAGCTGTATGTACTGACTTTCCCTCATCCAGTGCCTTGGTGAACCAGGTTCAACAGGCAAGACCTGCCTTTGTCTTTGTTTATAAGGTCCATAATAATACACTCCATGGCCTTACAGATCAGACTTGTCAAGCTAATGGGGCAATAGTTTCCAGGGTCAGCAGTGGTACCATCTTTGTGCAAAGGGATGACAATGGCAGTTCTCCACTCTGCTGGAATAAAGCCTGCACTTAGGCTATGGTTGAATAGGGTGCTCAATGGCAAGGCTACTTCTTGCTGGAGATGGTGCAGAATACAGCCTGGGATACTATCAGGTCCCATGAAAGCTGTGTTCTTTGCCTTGGATAGGGCCTTTAACACTTGATCTATGGAGATGTGAGGTGCAGGGCAAGTATCGGGAATAGGTTCATAGATTCATACTAGGCTATCTGCCCTAGGGCATTTATAAGCCTAGCCAGAGTATGTTTGGCTTTCGCCACCCATTTTAAATTAATTTTGCTATAACCTTTTTCGAGGTTAGTATACTCTGCCTCTCTCTAACAGTGACACAGAAGTGATACCCGGGGTAAACCTATGATCTCCCATCCCCTCATCAAGATTCCTCTTGAAGAGAGTCAATGAGGGACTCTGCCTAACCTGGACTGGGATTTTATTCCAGAGTGAAGGGAGCCTCTTGGTTATGAATCTGTCCCTCCAGCATGTCCTATTTATTTCAGTGCTGAGGTTCAGGTCTCTCGAGCTTGTAGCTCGATGGGATTTGGATTTTTTGAGGTGCAGCATGTCCCTTAATTCCAGGTTGGACATGGCTTTATACGTCAGGCACAGGTCGCCTCTGAGCAGGCGGTATGCCACTGAGTAGAGCTGGAGTTTCTTTAACTGGGCAGCATATGGCATCTGTTTGAGCCTTTTGATCCTCTTGGTGAGGTACTTTTGGGGTCTTTCCAGTTGCTGCAGGTGTTTGGTAAGGTACATCCCAAAAGGGGCATTGTACTCGATTAAGGGCCTGATGAGGGATGAGTAAAGAGGCACGATGACCTCCCCTAATCTAGATGTGAATCCCTTCATGATTAGGTGGGCTATATAAAATGTTTTTCTAACCATTTTGGCCACGTGGTTGTCAAATGAGAGATTGCTATCAACTTGGGTCCCTAATTACTTCTTCTGTACTTAATGGATTACCACCTATGTGGTAATTTGTGGGCACTTTGTTTTTGCCAAAGGGGATGACTATACACTTTTTGGCATTTAGCTTGAGGCCATGGCTCTGGCACCAGTTGTCTGTTTCTATGAGGCCCTTTTGTAGGATGCTTGCGTTGGCTGGAGAGTCGATTATGGCGCCCAGTTTGCAGTCATCTGCGAACATGGTCAGCCACAGTCCTTCTGTGTTGGCCTGTACCTCCGAGAAATATATACCGAACAAGAGAGGTCCCAGGACTGAGCCTGGTGGGACGCCACTTGTAACTGGTTTGGAGTCTGACATGGCTCCAGCAATTCTAACCATGTAGGTTCTGTCCTTGAGCCAGTTTGCAACCCATCTAGTGACATAGGGGTTTATATTTAAGCTGGTGAGCTTATCTATAATGCCCGAGTGGGATATTGTATCGAAGGCTTTTGCAAGGTCCAGGTAGGCTGTGTGGACCACCTTCCCTTCATCAATGGCCTTGGTGACTGTTTCAAAGATGTCGACCAGGTTTAAGAGGCAGGATCTGCCCTTAACAAAGCCAAACTGGGTAGGATCCAGTGTCTGTAGGTCCCCAATATCTTTATTTATGAGGTCCATGATGATCCTTTCCATAGCTTTGCAGACCAAGCTAGTCAGGCTTATGGGGCGATAGTTTCCAGGGTCCGTTGAGGCACCACCTTTGTGGAGAGGGACCACTGTTGCTGTACGCCACTCTTTGGGTACATATCCTGTAGTAAGGCTGAGATTGAACAGTAGTTTTATGTTTGGGTTTAGCTCTTCTTGGAGTTCATGTAGGACACAGCCCGGGACACCGTCTGGTCCCATTGATGCTGTGTTTTTGCTTTGGAGAGGGGCTCTTACCTGAGCATCTGAGATGTCGGGGGGCAGCACTCTGCTGGGATAGATATTTGCCCTTTTGGTGGGGAGGGGGGGGAAGTTTGCGCTGAACCTGTCAGCTAGGATGTTGGCAAAGTCTGTGGGTTCATTGTATTTTTTGTCATTTTGGACTAATTCTGAGCATATCTGGGAATTCCCACCCAGGTTCCTAACATAACTAAAGAAAGCCTTGTGATTATCCTTAGTGTCCTGTGCAATTTTTCTCTCGAAGTTGGCCTTAGACGATTTTATGAGTGCCCTTAGTTTTTTGCTAATACTGATCAGAGATGCCTTCCCTTTTTGGGATTTTGCTCTATCATGTAGTAGCTTCCTCCTTCTATTGTATAGTTTGTTTATGGCTGGGGTCCACCAGACAGGACGTCTGCCTTTGGAGGATTGGGTCTTGGTTTTATTTGGGATTGCATGATCCATGCATTCCTGAAGGTGTTCATAGAATGCATTTATAAAGGATTCTGCGGTCTGGGCCGTATTTTCCACAGGCCCGGGGGCTTTGAAGGATTCCACCTCGGTTTTGAGGAGTGTGAAATTTGCTTTAGAGAAGTTTTTCACTTTGGTTTTCTGGGCAGAAGTGGGGTCGGGATGTGAATATCCAGTGAGATCAGTTTATGGTCTGATCTTACCAGTGAGGGATACACTTCTGGTCTGGAGCATAGAGTCCCCATGTTGGTGATGATCAGGTCCAGTATGTTTTCCCCTCTTGTGGGAGTGGTAACAAGTTGTTCCATAGCATTTGAGTTTATGAATTCTAGGAACCTTTGGGCTAGGGTGTTGGAGCTAGAGTAATGCTACCAGTCTATGTTTGGGTAGTTGAAGTCACCCAATATAATGGTGTTTGGAGAGACCTTCATATTTTCCAGTGTTCTCAGGAAGGCAGAGTGGGGTTCCTGGGTTTGGGAGGGTGGTCTGTAGCAGGCTATAAACTGGAAGGCAGTTTTACCCACTGTTAGTTGCACATGGATAGTCTCTGATGCTTCCTGCTTTGCCACCAACCTGGAGGTGTGGGTATCTTTGATGAATATCGATACTCCCCCTCCTTTTGTGGTTCGGTCCAAGTTTTGGGGCCGAAAAACATGGTATGAGGTATAACCTGGTAGTGCTGGGGTGCTCTCGGGAGCCCTGAACCAGGTTTCTGTTACTGCACAGATATCGATGTTTTCCATGCTAAGGAGAGTTTCGAGTGCATGCATCTTGAGGTTTAGACTTCTGGCGTTGAGTAGCATTACTCTTAGTTTCTTATCCCTTGTGATACCTATGGAGGTGGGTTTGTCTTTTGAGCCTTGCCTAAAAAAGGCACTATGGGGTAGCAAGAGCCTTTGCCAATATCCAAAAGCCCAGGGGTGACAGGTGCAAGCCATCCCTAGCGAAGCATCGTGGCTTGTTGAGCATATCGTCCCAGGCTGACAGGCATTGGATCCCCTTTGAATGACACCAGAACTTAAGCCAATTGTTGAAATTGATCATCTTGTCTTCATATTGTGGCATCATTCTTGGTGAGGGTAAGATGCTACTCAAGGTCAGGGTCATACCGGCCTGGGCTACATGCTCAGAGAGCTCCTCTATGTCTCTTTTCATGTAGTCCATGGAGGTACGTCTCAGGTCATTCACACCAGCATGGACAATGACTGAGTCATATTTGTACTTGCCTTGGAGTGACCTGAGTGCTTGTGTTATGTGGCGGATCCTAGCGCCCGACAGGCTGCTCGCCATGACCTTCTCCTTGTTCAGCCTGGTGAGCAGGACATCAGTGTGCCTGACGATAGAATCACCTATTACAAGTGTATCAGGTGTGTTGTTTAGCCTTAAGGACTGTGACTGTTCAGCACACTGGCTTTGTGAGATATGTGTTGCACGTGTTTTGTTTTGGGGTAGCGGTTGCTTGGGTGTCTGCTTTGGAGGTCTCTGCTGCTTAGGCAGATCTTTATTTAGAGCCTCCGAGTATGTTTTTGTGTGATTATGTGTTTGGTTTGCGGTCGTGGTAGGTCTATGTGAGACTGGAATTGTAGTGAGTGTGGTTTCCTTCTCCTCCTGACTGGTTATGCCAGTACTGAGTTGAGAGAGCTTAGCCTCCAGTTTGGCTATATGGTTGCATCTCTCACATGTGTTGGAATTTGTTGGGAGGAGGAGAGGGTTGTCTGTGTACATGAGGCAGTTGTAACATTGCCTCAAGATTCCCAGATTCACCAGCTGGACCGGAGAGGAGATTGACATCTGACCTTTGGACATGCTAGAATAATATTGGGAATTCCTTTATAATTGAAAACAAGGGCCAATGGGGAGTGATGGTGTAGTGCTTTTAATTTTTAGTGCTGACTTATATAATTGCTTTAGTGAGCAAGTGCCAGGTAACTTAAGTGCAATGTGTTACAGGTAACTTAAATGCAAAAATGACAAACAGTAACTTTCTTTCAAGTGAAACAAGGAAATAAGTACAGTAAGCAATGCAGATATCACTAGGGATCCACAGAAGTGCTGAGAAGCCGCGTTTTAGGTGGAATTAGCGTTCCAGGAAATAACAAGCAAACAAACAACAAGCATACAAACAAAGCTAGATTCAGCAGGCCTGGATCTAGTCTATGCTACAGCAAACAAGGTGTACCAATTTCAGTAAGAAACAGTTCAAATATGCAGGCACTATAAACCTTTAACCAGAAATTCCCAGCTCAGAAGGGCAGAGTCCAGCCTCTCCTCCCACAAGAGTGCAGACCACGAACCTTCTTAATGTAAAATAACTGGCCTGAAGCCCAAGTGCTTAAACCAGAACTAATACACTTTAAGAATAACAGACACTGAGCTCTCAATCAGCAGTTCCCAACTTAGAAGGATGAAAGCTACCTGTCCTGCCACCACAGTGCATGCCACAAACCTTCCTAATGTAAAACAACTGGTCTGAAGCCCAAGTGCTTAATCCAAAAGACTTAGAATGATAGCTACACTTTAATCAAGTTACTACCAAGCAGTAATAAATACAATTGAATACTTTAAAGAATGCCTGGATTAGTGCTTAAGTTATACAAACAAAGCCAGATTCAGCAGGCCTGGATCTAGTCTATGCTACAGCAAACAAGGTGTACCAATTTCAGTAAGAAGCAGTTCAGATATGCTTGCACTATAAGCCTTTAACCAGAAATTCCCAGCTCAGAAGGGCAGAGTCCAACCTCTCCTCCCACAAGAGTGCAGACCACGAACCCGCTTAATGTAAAATAACTGGCCTGAAAGCCTAAGTACTTAAACCAGAATTAATACATTTTTAGAATAACAGACACTGAGCCCTCAATCAGCAGTTCCCAACTTAGAAGGATGTAAGCTACCTGTTCTGCCACAAACCACAAACCATCTTAATGTAAAACAACTGGTCTGAAGCCCAAGTGTTTAAACTAAAAGGCTTAGAATGTGTTACACCAAGCAGTAATAAATACAATTGAGTACTTTTAAGATGACGCAAAAGCAAAATAAAGTAGGAAGAAACACAAGTACAGTAAAAGCAGATGAATTTTTTTTTTTTTTCAGAAAAGTAGCAAAAGCAGTAGTAAATACAATTCTCATGCAGTGCAAGCTGGCACACTTGAATATGTAGCAATATTAGTCCACACACAGTTTGAAAAAATGTAATTAAATTAAAAAAGACTAAGAGCAAGTGCAGAAAGGGTTTATTAGGTAGAATGCGGTAAAGAGATGGGCCTGGGCGAGTGTCTTAGATCAAATCTACAGTGGGGCGGCACTACAAAAGCCACCAAATTTAAACTTCAACCAAGAGCAGGGGGGACCAGTTTCAACACAGATGTGAGGAATGTGCAAATTATAAAGCCAAAAATATATACTGTTCTCTATATATTTGCAGAGCAGTAAGACAACAGATATCTAAGCAAACAATTTAGCTCTATAATACAGAATAATACAGAAAAATACACTCAGCTGTATATATTTTCAGATAGTTCTGTAAGGCTGTCTCTCAAACTAAGGTTCCAGTTTGAATGTGAATGTTGAATGGGCCTTTGGGTGGGGACGGGGGGGTGAAGTTTGCTCTGAACCCATCTGCTAGCAGGTTGGCTAAGTCAACAGGATCAGTGTAAGTGGTACCATTATGAACTAATTCGGAACAACCCTGAACTTTGCATGGAGGTTCCTGATGTAACTGAAAAAGACTTTGTGGTTAGCCTTTGTTTCAGAGGCTAGTTTTGATTCATAATTGCCTTTGGAGGTTTTCACTAGTGATCTAATTTGCTTGTTGAGGCTAAGGAGAGTGTTTTTCCAATTGGGAATTTGTGCCTTTTTACCCTTGGACAATAGTTTCTTCCTATTGTTGTAAAGTCAGTTGATAGAGGATGTCAGCCAGATAGATTTGTGTTTCCTTGAGGACCAGGTTTTAGTTCTGTTGTGTATGGCTGAGTTCATGCAGTTGTACAGGTGCTTGTATACTGCACTGGCGTACAACAACACAACACTAATAATGAGACACATAACTCTCCTAAACAGTGTGCCACTCAACCAAAGCCCCTAAGGCAAAACAGCATGTCCAACACACTAGTCATAGGTGACTCAATAGTGAGGCACACTGATGTTCCACTCACTAGGTTGAATAAGGAGGAAGTAACAGTCAGCATATTTGTCTGTCTCCTCAGAGGGGGGCAGTGCTGTGAAGCTATGGATACCCTCCCTTAGAAGGTTGTAGTCAGCTTTTGAGAAGTTTTTTAGCCTGGTTATGGGATAGACACTTTGAATGAGACAGACGGATGGTCTGATCTCACCAGGGAAGAACTTACTATGGGCGTGGTGCAGCAGTAGCCCATGTTGGTGAGAACCAAGTCTAGAATGTTATCTCCCATTGTGGGGGATGAGACAAGCTGGTCTAGTGCATTAGAACTGATGAAGTCAAGGAATCATTAGGTGAATGTATTAGAGCAGGAATAGTTCACCCAGTCTATGGTAGGGTAGTTGAAGTCACTAAGGATCAGGGTGTTAGGGGGTACCTTGATGGAGTTAAGTAGGTCCAGGTAGGAGGAATGGATGTCCTGAGTCATGGAGGAGGGTATATAGCTGGCTATAACTTGGATGGGTGTCTTGTCAATTGTCAGTTGCACCTGGAGTAGCTCCAGTGCATCATGCTGGCAAACCAGTCTGGAGGTGTGCTTGTCTTTAATGAAAATAGAAACTCCATCACCCTTAGTCTTCCCAACCTCATTTGGGGTCAGAATGTGTGGAATGAGGTATAGCCTGGTAAGGCAGGAGTGCTCTCCACAGCCTTGAACCAAGTTTCCGTGACTGCCTCAATGTTGGCATCTTCCAGTGCAAGGAGAGCCTCCAATGAGGACATTTTCATGTTACGGCTCCTAGCATTAAGCAGCATGACCCTCAATTTGCTTTTTGACAGATCTTTTATGTTGGAAGATTTGTGTTTGGGACATTGCCTATAAAAGGCACAATGGGGGAGGCAAGAGCCTTGGCCAGAATCCTGAATCCCAGGGGTGACAAGTGGAGGCCATCTCTGGAAAAGCATCAAGGCCTATCAACCATGCCATCCCAGGCAGACAGACACTGGATTCCCTTATAATAACACCAGAAACTAAGCCAATTGTTGAAGTCTATTTTTTGTTGGTATTGTGCTATCATTCTTGGTGAAGATAAGATGCTGATTAGGGCTTGGGTCATACCTGCCTGGGGAACATACTCTGAGAGCTCAATCATGTCTCTCTTCATATAGTTCAGGGAAGTGCATTTCAAGTCATTCACACCAACATGAACAATGATAAAATTATTCACAATAACATAATATAAACCAAACTTATTGCCAATATCTACACAAGAAACACAAAAAAAAATGTAAAATGGCAGATTTCCATAAACGACATAACCCAGAATAAAATCCTGGTTGCTCAGATCTGAAGTCTGATGCTCTATCCTCTGAGCTGCAACAACAATACAGGAAAGATGTAACTTTTTAACGTCTGTCATCTAATTTCTAAGACTGGGGTAATGGTGACACTATCATTAATACCTGGATAGCTGGCTACATTTAACAATAACTGCCATCTGACTTCTCTTTCTTTTAAGATACACTTAATCTCCCCTCCTCTGGGATTCATATAAACACATTCCAGAATGGCAAACTTAAAATTGGAACACCCATTACTAGATTCTAAATGCCTATACAATGCATTATTTTTGTCCTTTTTCCTAATGCAATAATAATGCTCATAAATTCTGTTCTTAAGGGCTCTGTTGGTTTGTCCTACATGGAATATGGAACAGCTGCAACATTTTGCCAAATATATCCCCCTCAAAACCTGGTGAACTTGGGCATCCTGAGGCAATGTAGCAACTGCCTCATGTACACTGACAACCCTCTCCTCTTACCTCCCAACACTCACACTTGTGAGAGATGCACTTATATGTCCAAATTGGAAGCCACACACTCTCCAGCCAAGACTGGGATAACTGGTCAAGAGGAGAAGGTCAACACTTGCACCACACCACATGGAACACATAGCCCTCCAGAACACACACCAGCACTGCCTTCACATAAAAACACAAATCACATACCCACCTTCACAGAGGCTCTCAATAAAAATCAGCCCAAACAGCAGAGACTCCAAGGCAAAAATGCACTTGACCACAACAACACAACACTAATAATGAGACACATAACTCTCCTAAACAGTGTGCCACTCAACCAAAGCCCCTAAGGCAAAACAGCATGTCCAACACACTAGTCATAGGTGACTCAATAGTGAGGCACACTGATGTTCCACTCACTAGGTTGAATAAGGAGGAAGTAACAGTCAGCTGCCTGTCAGGTGCCAGGATCCGCCACATAATCCATGCACTCAGGTTCCTCAACAACAGGTACAAATATGACTGTATCATTGTACATGTGGGTGTGAATGACCTGAGACGTACATCTCTGGACTACATGAAAACAGACATGGTGGAGCTCTCAGATTATGTAGCACAAGTGGGTAAGACCCTAGCCCTGAGCAGCCTCTTACCATCACCCAGAATGATACCACAGTACAAGCAGAAAATGATTGATTTCAACAACTGGTTACATTTCTGGTGTCATTCTAAGGGGATCCAGTATTTGTCTGCCTGGGATGACATGACTGACAAACCTCAATGCTTTGCCAGAGATGGCCTGCATCTGTCACACCTGGACTTCCAGATACTGGCCAAGGCTCTTGCACCCCTTTAGTGCCTTTTTTAGACAGTGTTCCAAAGACCAAATTACCACCATAACAGCTACAAACAAATGCAATCTGAGGGTCATGCTGCTCAATGCTAGAAGTCTAAATCTTAAAATGCACTCACTCAAAGCACTCCTTAAAATGGAAAACATTGACATTTGTGCTGTAACAGAGACCTGAAACAAGGCAGCAGAAAGCACCCCTGCACTACCAGGCTATAACTCATTCTACACATTTTAGCCCCAGAACTTGGACCGAAGCTCCATAGGTGGTGGTGTTTCCATATTCATAAAGGATGCACACACCTCCAGACTGGTAGCTCAACATAACGCATCAGTGATACTTCAGGTGCAGCTAACATTGGGTAAGACAGCGATTCAGGTCATGGACTGCTATAGGTCCCCAACCATGTCCCAAGACTCACACTCCATTTTCCTAAGCACCCTGGAGAATATTAGGGTCCGACCTAACACTCTCATACTGGGCAACTTCAACTACCCCTCCATTAATTGGGAAAACTACTCGTGTACCAATACACTTGCCCAACGTTTCCTGGAATTCATTAATTCCAATGCCCTGCACCAGCTCGTTCTTACCCCCACTAGAGGTAGCAACATCCTTGACCTGGTCATTACTAACATGGGCGACCATTGCTCTACACCATCAGTCAACTCCTCCCTGGTTAGATCCAACCACAGACTAATCACCTTGGAAATCCACATCCCTCCCACCAACCCCGCAAAGGTAACCACCATGAAAAACTTCTCCAAAGCTAACTTTGGGCTCCTAAAAACAGAGGTGGCTAACTTCACGGCACTCATGCAAATGGAGAATAGTTGCATGACCACGAAATCATACACCATTGTACTAAATGAACACGTACACAAATGCATGGATCTCACCATACCCAATAGAACCAAGATGCTCTCCTCCAAAAAAAGGAAGCCAATCTGGTGGTCCTCTGCCATAAACAAACTCTACAACAGAAGGAGGAAACTGATGCGGAATAAGGTGAAGTCCCAAGACTGGAAAACCTCCCTTATCAGCCTTAACAAAAAGTTGAGATCCCTCATCAAATCCTCTAAAGCTAGCTATGAAAACAGAATTGCAGGAGATAGTAAAGACAACCACAAGGCCTTCTATAGTTATGTAAAGAATCTCCACGGCAATACCCAGATTTGCTCTGAGCAACTGCACAATGGTACCTCCTATACTGAGCCAACAGATGTTGCCAGTATACTGGCCAACAGATTCAGTGTCAACTTTGCCCCTGTCTCGCCCACCAAAGGACCAATCACAATACCAGTAGATTACCAGGCACCCAGTATTACTGCTGCCCAGGTTAAAACAGCATTGTCCAAGACCAAGAATACAGCTTCTATGGGACCTGACAATATCCCTGGCTGTGTTCCACATGAACTACAGAGTGAACTGGCACTTCACCTGTCTGTCCTGCTCAATTACAGCCTCACCTCGGGCTTTGTCCCTACCAAATGGCACACTGCTACAGTCATCCCTCTCCACAAAGGAGGAGCAACTACAGACCCTGGGAACTATTGCCCCATTAGCCTGACGAGTCTGATATGCAAATCTATGGAATGCATCATCATGGACCTAATAAACAAGGATATAGGGAATCTCCAAACTCTGGATCTTGCACAGTTTGGTTTTGTGAAGTATAGATCAGGCCTGCTCAACCTGGTCGACTTCTTTGAGTCAGTCACCAGAGCTGTGGACGATGGCAAGGTGGTTCATACAGCCTACCTTGATCTGACCAAAGCCTTTGATACCATTCCCCAGTCAGGAATCGTAGAAAAACTCACTAAGCTAGGCATCAACCCCTATTATCACTAGGTTTGTTGCAAACTGGCTCACAGATAGAACCCACAGTGTGAAAGTAGCTGACTCCAAGTCAGACTGCTGACCAGTCATGAGTGGAGTCCCACAGGGTTCGGTCCTAGGTCCTCTCCTGTTTGGTATCTACCTCTCTGAAGTCCAGGTCAACATGAAGGGACTCTATGGCCGACAAAGTTCGCAGACGATTGCAAGTTGCGAGCGATTATTAACTCCCAAAGTGATGTTCACATTCTACAGAAAGGCCTCACTGAGACCAACAACTGGTGTCAAAACCATGACCTTAAGCTCAATGCCAAAAAATGTGTTGTCATCCCCTTTGGGAAAAACCCAGTTCCCATGAATTACCACATCGATAGTAGTCCACTGAAAACAGAAGGTGTTATAAGAGATCTGGGAACACAGGTTGACAGCAACCTCTTTTATGACCACCACATTACCACTATGGTTAGAAAGCCCTTCTATGTGGCAAATCTAATTACTAAGGGTTTTACATCCAGGAAGAAAGAGGTCATTGTCTCCCTCTACTTTTCCCTCATTAGGCCAATCATTGAGTACAATGCCCCATTTGGCATGTAACTCACTAAACACCTGCAGCAACTGGAGAGGTCACAAAGGTACCTCACAAAGTGGATCCTAGGCCTTAAACACTTGTCCTGTATGGACAGACTCAAAAAACTCCAACTTTTCTCTGTCTCATATCACCTACTTAGAGGTGATCTCTGCTTGACTTACAAAGCCATGTCTACCCCAGCTCTGTTAGAAATGCTACATCTAAAGAAATCCCAATCCCTCCACACTACACGCTCCAGAGACCTCAACCTCATTACCACAATCAACAGAACAAGCTGGAGGGACAGGTTCATAACCCAGAGACTGCCCATGCTATGGAATAGACTTCCCATACATGTCAAACAGCGCACCTCACTGGCCCTCTTCAAGAGAAATCTTGATGAGTGGATGGGAAATAGAAAATTCACCCCGGGGATCATTCCAGTGGATCTACTCGACAGAGGCACTGGGAACTAAGGTCGGGTAGCATGATGCCAGGGTAATCCTATGGGCTAGGCTTGTAAAGGCTCCAGGGCCATTAGCCTAGTACACACCTATGAACCTATGAACCTATGAACCTATGAATTACCTCTCCTAAAATACACCCTAGTTCTATGGATGTTGTCTAATACCAATGTTGTATCCTCATTCATTGCAAAGCATTAGTTGCCACTGCCACATTTTTTGATTCCTTGCAAGTCCTTTCTATTACCTATAGCATTTCCTTTGTATTCAAATCTATGCTTTAAAATTCATCCTATTGTATACACAAAAATGGGCTTCTCTCCCAAAATATTGTACACTTCTATGTCCCCCTTTAACAAAACCCACTTTTGTTGAACAATGCTCTTTATAGCTTCAGCAGACTGATTGTATTCCAATATGAAAGTCCTCCCATAATTGTCATTATTTGTGCTTTCATGTATATAAACATACCGTCAGCCAGTAGGGGTTTGTATCTAACACCCCATTCACTAATAATGTATTAAGACACCTCCTTAATCATGGAAACAGGATATCCTCTTTCCTGAAACATATTACCTATATATTCAATCTCTTTCTTCATATCCTTGCACTCTGAGGTCATTCGTGCTGCCCTAATACATTGACCTTTTAAAATTTTCTTCTTTTGTTTCCATGGGTGGCAGCTGGAATACTCCAAATAGGATTTGCTAAATGTATTTTCCCTATAAATTTTAGATTTAAATCCAGTTCCAGAATGTTCTACATTGGTGTCTAAATAAGCTATACCCTCTTCACTGTGGGTGCGGGTGAACTTTAAGTACGTATTGGACTTATTTATATAGTTCACAAATTGCTCAATACCCATGTTGATACCTTCCCACAGGACAAAAATGTCATCCAAAAAACGGACGTAGCATCTAATATTAGCCATGAATCTACTACTAAAAATGGTTTTATCTTCCCAGTCCAATAATACAAAGTTGGCAAATATGGGGGCACATGCTGCCCCCATAGCCACACCTTTTATTTGCTTGTATAGTTCGCATTAGAAAAAAATAAAATTATTGTCTAATACCAAGGACATGAATTCCACTAGAAGTTTAATTTTCTCCCATTCCATACCACTATATTTCCATATACTACTGCTAAAACTTTCAAGCCCTTCATCCTTCGGAATACAGGAGAATAAATCTATAACATATATGGTAAGAAAAATTTAATTCTTATTCCAAATTTCAGTTTTAAATCTACTTAAGAAATGCCAGGAGTCCTTGATTAAGTGTTGTACTTTGCTATAAATATATTTCAAGGACCTATCATTACCCCTAGTGGGAATGTTTTTGATTTACTACCAGATCTAATAGGCCTAAACAGGGGATCTGTTACATTTTTATGGATTTTGGGTATACCTACAATAGTGGCCAATATTGGATGTTCTACCTTCACAAAATTTTATATATACTGCAAAATTCTATTTTCCAATAAAAAGTCTTCCGGATATAAATCAATCTGAGAATGAGCTATGTTAACCTACTTTTTTGAGATTACTTTGTAGGTCCCTGTACTATTCAAGATTTCATACATTTTGTTATAATATTCTCCACTATCACATACCCCTCCACCTTTGTCTGGTTTCATAATACGTATGTTACTGTCATTACTAATTTGTTTCAAAATCTCCCATTCATTGTTGCTCAGGTTATTCCTATACCTGTTATATTTGTGCTTTTCCTGTAGTTCATACAATCCTTTAGAAATAATCCCCTCCAATGATACCAAAGTCGAATATAAAGGTGGATTAAACATAAAACACAGGGTTGCAAGGAGTCACTGATACCAAACATGGCTTGACAGAAGACTTTTAATATCACTTCACAAATAGATCACATTTAAAAGTACCATGTTTTCTGCCTCGCTCATGGCCAGTTGATGTATTCTGTCTTTAAAGCAAATCTTTTAAATTTCTTCCCCTTCTATAAATAATCTTAGCCGGTTGCTCTTGTAAACCTCTAAGGTCTGTTAGGGACCTAAACCTATCCCATTCCTTAGAGAAAAAAATATTCTGAAAAATCCTAGAATCTAAATTGTATTCCATGGCAAAAGCCATCTGATAATCATTATTGTTCCCATTTACCAAGTGGGCAGTTGTAGTATCTCCCTTCTTCCCCATAATGGGAAAGTATCTGGTATCTCTAAGGCTCATCACATAATTCATAACATCCATCAACATTTCCTTAGGGTATCCCCTTTCAAGAAATAACCCTTCCAGGTACTCACATTCCTTTAAAGAATTTTCATGTGTATAAGTCAACCTGCTGGCCCTAATAAGTTGGCCCTTGAAAATATTTTTCTTTTGTTGATAAGGGTGTGCACTCTGAAAGTGTAAATAAGAGTTTGAAAAGGTTTTCTTATGGAACACCCTGGATTTGATACCCCCCTGAGTTTTACAGATACTCACATCCAAAAACTCCACTCCATCATATTGTATATTGTGAGTAAATTTAAGAAAATAGGTGGTATCATAAATATACTTTATAAAATCCTTCAGTTTTTCTTCAGAATCCTTCCAAAAGATACAAATATCATCAAGAAATCTCTTATATAGGACCCAACAATTATTCTATTCAGAACTGAAAATGAAAGACTTTTCCCACCAGGCAAGAATTATATTTGCGTATTAAAAGCCTTCTGTCGAGCCGTGTTTAGTATCAGTGATTCCTTGCAACCCTGTGTTTTATGTTACTGGTTGTTTTCGAGGGTTGTGTCTTCTGTTTTCACTTGGATTAAAGGTGGATTAAACTTACTTTGTTTCTTTAACCCAGCATTAGTGTTATGATTTAGCTATTCCATGAAATAAATGGCTAAATTGAGCTTCCTTAAGTACAATTTCAATTCAACCAAAGTTTAATCAATAATCAATTTCAGTCTGATTTCAGATGACGCAACAGCACTGATACCATATTCACATAAGTTAGTTACAATCTTCTTGTGACTAGAGATCAAAGGAATTATTTAATGTGTGTTCTTTATTTCTCCACAGTGTTTGATGTGATTAAGCATCTCATAGTTTGGAGTGTTTTTAATCCCATTTACTGTGGCATCCCAAGGACATTCACTGAGTGGTTTACCTTCTATCACTTTGAACATACATTATCACTGGTTTTGTGGAAAATACCTCCTCTGTCTACTCTCTTTTTTGCAGGGTCCAACAGGGTTCCATAATGGGTCATTCCTAATACACCATGTACATGTTGCCAGCTGGTTCTCTAACTTGGGGGAAAAGTTTGTCATATCACCTTTGGATGAGTGTAAACGGGCTCAAACTCAATCCATCCGAGATTGCTGACACTGCTTTTCACAACACCCTAAAGCCTTCTACTGCCCCTACCCTCATTTGCATATTCTTCATATTGTTTATGTGGAAAACAAAGTCAAGTCTCTGCCAAAGATATGTAATCTCAGTGTGACTGACATTCTATGATTTCACAGCCATTGCCTAGGTCATGGTGTCACTATCTCAGGAATATCATCTCTGTTGAGTATCTAATTCACCCTGAGGACCTAATGATAGTTGCACTGTTTTTGGTAATCTCCTGACAAGACTAATACAATGTTCTGTACCTGGGACTTCCAAATGTTCCTCATGACATGTTGTAGCATAACACAACTTCGACAAATTCACATATAACCATTTTGTATTCTCTGCACTGGCTTCCTGTCAAGCACAGAATTGCATTTAAAGTTATTGTGATAGTTCTAATGCCAGACATGAACAGGGTCTCACCTAGGTAAGAAGCTCTAGGCAGTCTACTAGCCTTCATGGAACCTCCACTTAGTTAGCATAGGGCTGCTGGCCACCCATTGGTTGACATTGAATTCATCTGCAGTTAGGTTCCTTTCTTATCAGCCACAGATCTCTGTGATTTGTAAAGAGCTTCACAGGTGCACAGGCAAATAAAAGCAATGCAGTCATGGATACCATTAAGATGCACAGCCCAGATTCCCAATTGCCCCAGAGCATTTTTGGGTTAAGTGACATGCTCAGAGTCACACAGTAGGCAAATGAAGGCAGATGGAATAAAATCCTTGACTACACGAAGCAGATCGTCAAAAGCTGGTCTTCATGTATGCATGTTTGAGGATAAATTTAGGGAATACATTGAAGGCTTTATGGTTCTTGGTTTTATTGGATATTATTTCCATATACGTTTTATCTAGTATTTAATTGTATTTATTGTCATAGTACAGTATTTAATTGTGGCATGTTTTGCTTGCTTTATTTTGTAATTTGCCTGTTTTTATAGACATATAACGTTCTTTGACTAATCTCAATAATATTGGAAATGTCTAAGCTGCCTTTTAGAGGTAATAAACTAACCTAATTTCTCCTGCCTATAATGTAACTGAAGAATCTAGCGCGTTCTGTCATTAGGTAATTACATATTTGCACCTTTACACTTTTTTTATTGTAAAGAAATATCTCATAACTTTTTCATCTATATTCCTTTGAATATTGCTCCTGCAATTTATACCATAGAGGATACTATCACAAGTCTATAAAATTTTGATGGCAAAACTTTGTTTCAGAATTCCATATAAGCTATTATGCAGCTATATTATTTGTTGAAATGTTACAAAAGGAAAATACTTCAATTTGTTGATTTATATTCACTGATGTTGCAGCAACTAAGAGGCATTTGCCACAGAAAATCATTGCTGGCATGATTTCCATGTGTGCTCTGTCAATGATTCATTTTGTGTCGTCTTTTTTATTTACTCTAATGTGCAGTTTTGAAGTTGGAGGCCATAGGGAGACGTACTCTCTCTACACGATGGATGCATGGGGGTGGCCAACTGCAAACACTTTTAAAAATGTTTCATCTAGTTGAAAGTTCAATCATTTTTTCTACTTGAACCTTTATAGAGCTGTAACTCAACAATGCATAGAGGAAGCCATTATAACAGCTAGAAATTTGTTATGCATCTGTAAGTGGACCCTGCAAATTATTTTATGTGAAGGAAAATGTAAAGGAAAGCTGTAACAACGACAACAGAGAAACACAAGTACTCAGTTTTGTGAATTATGTCCCATTTTTCTGATATGTTTTTAAAGTATAATAATATTAGTAGTAACAATATAGAAAAATAATATGTTTTAGTAGAGAGTAAAAGAGCATGGAAATGATATTTAATTGTTTTATTTTACATTTGTTTGCTCAGTTTAAATTTTGTGGCCTTATTCAGGAATTTACTCATTTGTGATATAGTATTAAAATGCATTTTAGTCTCTCTCACAAGCACACACAAATATATATATATATATATATATATATATAGATTCACTTTACAATCTCGAAATACTGAAATTGTGAATTTCAGTATCTCAAGAAGGAAGTGGCAAAAGTACAATACATCAAAACTTAAAAAAAACAAACGTCGCAATACTGAAACTTCATAGTACTGAATTTTCAGTATGTGACGCTCTGTGTTTTAACACACCCTCCACCATACACTACAAACAAACAACACCATACACACACACACACACACACAAAACTGAAACCCATCTAATCTATGCATAAGCAGGGGGGCAAGCCCCCTGCACCCCCCATGTGGGATCTGCACCCCCAAGACCCCCTCTACTTATATATACAAACTCAGAGGTTGCACTAACAAGAATAAGACATCAAACCCACTGCTACGCACTCTACACTTCCGTTGCATAAACACACATTACATATGTACAAACATCACCACTTTCAACACTTACACAGTCACACTCTTACCTACCTACCCTAACCTAAACCTAAAAGTGCCAGATCCCAACAAACTTCAGTAATACCAAATCCCTACCCAAAATCCTTAAACAAAAAACACTTACCTGAATCTCAGAGTATAACCATACATCGGCAACCATCTCTATATCCCAGACCACACTGCACCTTAAAGACACAGCAAACTACAACTAAAACAGCGCACCACCACAACCACGGATTCGACAATTTTGCATTCGTTGAAATACAGTTTCGATTAACTGCACTTTCGACACTTTCGTCTCGAGATATTGAAATTCGATATTTCAGTATGTCGAGCATATAATGTGAATCCATATATATATCTATATATATATATATATATATATATATATATAACACACTGATGACGCCAGTGTGTGTATTGTGTATGTTTCATTGTTTCATTGTGAGCCAGACATTAAACATGTAGTAGCTAACAGCCATGTTCCTGTATGGCGTTCTTTATGCTGAACATGGTTTTTAACACTCATTTTGGGTGTTTGTATTCTGGTTGGTGCTGGACGTTGTGGAGCGTGGTATATATATATATATATATATATATATATATATATATATATATATATATATATATATGCACACACACACATACACACACACACACACACATATATCGGTGTGTCACTTCATTGATAAACTAAAAATCTGAAATCTAAATTGATCAAGCACAAAAGCTTGAAGCACAAATCACCAGAAAAAATACATTACATATTTATTTTGTAAGTGTGCAAGCCTCTCTGCACTCCCACACCCACTGCTAATTTCCAAATTCAAGATTGTACAAAGAGAGTATATTGTTTGAGCCCTACTGTTCTGTGATCTCACACAGCCATTTCCTGTTTTTTTTCAATGGATCAATGTTCTCTAAAAGACACTGGAGGCTGGATATACATAAAAATATAGGTTGAATCAATACTCCAAAATGAAAGTATTAACCTAGTTTGCTTTACAGTTTCAAAATAAAGCAAACAAGTACCTTCATAGCAGTGTTTAGTCCACACAATCCTTCCAGGATATAGGCAGTCTATTAAGCAAAAGGAAAGTCCAAGAATGAAGACCTCCCACAGGCCCAACTTTCAGCTCTAAAATCAAGAACTTTCACAAGACATAATTCACAGGTTATCCCCAACTGGGTCCTCTCATATTGTATGCTTCCAGACCTCTTTTAAATGAACCTGCTTTTGCCTACTGTGTGACTTTGAACAAGTCACTTAAACAGACTGTATTCCCCGGTCTTCTCTAAAAAAGAACACACACACACACACACACACACACACACACACACTCACACGTGATTGTAGCAAAAAGGTCAAGAAGTCTATTGGGCTTGTCCAGTTACCAAACGCATAAAAAAGATAAAAAAACTAACTTTCTTAATTTACCACTATAGACTACTACATTGTTGGCCAAAGCAACTAGAAAGTAAGACTTTGTGATTTGGCTAATGGCTGTGAGAATATTCCGACATTCCATATTACATCATACATTCTTGCTACACATTTAAAGGCATATATATTTTCCATAATCAGCATATTACAACTACCATTATCTAGGCACAGAACTAAAAGGTTTCAAACCATAAGAATTGCTATATACCCTGGACAATCTATCAGCATTTCCATTGGCTAGGTTAGGCTTGTGGGTCATGCTGAAAGTGATGCAGAGACAGACTCAGCCAACACAATTTAGTATTTCCATCAGTTTGCTGTCTTAACCATTGCAAATGAGTATAATCAGTTACCACACTGAAGTACCTACCTAACAAATTATAGTTTTAGGCATAAAATCCCACTGGCTTGCTAGACTACTATATATATATATATATATATATATATATATATATATATATATATATATATATATATATATATATATATATATATATATGCACACACACACACACACACACACACACACACACACACACACACATATATTGGTGTGTCACTTCATTGATAAACTAAAAATCTGAAATCTAAATTGATCAAGCACAAAAGCTTGAAGCACAAATCACCAGAAGAAATACATTACATATTTATTTTGTAAGTGTGCAAGCCTCTCTGCACTCCCACACCCACTGCTAATTTCCAAATTCAAGATTGTACAAAGAGAGTATATTGTTTGAGCCCTACTGTTCTGTGATCTCACACAGCCATTTCCTGTTTTTTTCAATGGATCAATGTTTTGTTCTTCGACTTTTCTGGTAAAATTATTTCTGCATTTGCATTTAAGCATTTTGACAACACGATAGGTTCCCATGTGTGTGTGTGTGTGTGTGTGTGTGTGTGTGTGTGTGTGTGTGTGTGTGTGTGTGTGTGTGTGTGTGTGTGTGTGTGTGTGTGTGTGTGTGTGTGTGTGTGTGTGTGTGTGTGTGTGATGTAGTCTATTGCAAGTCTCTAAAAGACACTGGAGGCTGGATATACATAAAAATATAGGTTGAATCAATACTCCAAAATGAAAGTATTAACCTAGTTTGCTTTACAGTTTCAAAATAAAGAAAACAAGTACCTTCATAGCAGTGTTTAGTCCACACAATCCTTCCAGGATATAGGCAGTCTATTAAGCAAAAGGAAAGTCCAAGAATGAAGACCTCCCACAGGCCCAACTTTCAGCTCTAAAATCAAGAACTTTCACAAGACATAATTCACAGGTTATCCCCAACTGGGTCCTCTCATATTGTATGCTTCCAGACCTCTTAAATGAACCTGCTTTTGCCTACTGTGTGACTTTGAACAAGTCACTTAAACATACTGTATTCCCCGGTCTTCTCTAAAAAGGCACACACACACACACACACACACACACACACACACACACACACACACACACACACACACACACACACACACACACACACACACACACACACACTCACACGTGATTGTAGCAAAAAGGTCAAGAAGTCTATTGGGCTTGTCCAGTTACCAAACGCATAAAAAAGATAAAAAAACTAGCTTTCTTAATTTACCACTATAGACTACTACATTGTTGGCCAAAGCAACTAGAAAGTAAGACTTTGTGATTTGGCTAATGGCTGTGAGAATATTCTGACATTCCATATTACATCATACATTCTTGCTACACATTTAAAGGCATATATATTTTCCATAATCAGCATATTACAACTACCATTATCTAGGCAAAGAACTAAAAGGTTTCAAACCATAACAATTGTTATATACCCTGGACAATCTATCAGCATTTCCATTGGCTAGGTTGGGCTTGTGGGTCATGCTGAAAGTGATGCAGAGACAGACTCAACCAACACAATTTAGTATTTCCATCAGTTTGCTGGCTTAACCATTGCAAATGAGTATAATCAGTTACCACACTGAAGTACCTACCTAACAAATTATAGTTTTAGGCATAAAATCCCACTGGCTTGCTAGACTACTATATATATATATATATATATATATATATATATATATATATATATATATATATATATGGGTCCCATTCTAAAGACCCGCCGATTCCCCGGCGGAAATCACCGGCCAGATGACCGACAGGCACGTATACCGACAGGGTGATTCGCCGACAGTGGAAAGACCGACAAGGGTAATGTGTGATCGCGACCCGGTAAGTGTCGACAGTGACGGAGGTAGGAGTGGTCAGGTAAGTGAGTTAGGGTTAGGGTGCAGGTAGGTGATGTATGCGTTAGTGTCGGAGCTTGGGCTAGGGGTGGGTAAGTGAGTTAGGGTTAGGGTGCAGGTAGGTGATGTGTGCGTTAGTGTCGGAGCTTGGGCTAGGGGTGTGTAAGTGAGTTAGGGTTAGGGTGCAGGTAGGTGATGTGTGCGTTAGTGTCGGAGCTTGGGCTAGGGGTGTGTAAGTGAGTTAGGGTTAGGGTGCAGGTAGGTGAAGTGTGTGATAGTGTCGGACCTTAGGGTTAGGGTTTGGGTCAGGGCTAGTGTGTATGGTATGTAGTGTCACGTGTTGTTTACGTTCCGTGTGTCGGTGTTTTGGTGTTCGGTGTTTTGCGTTGTCGGGTTTGTGTCGGGTTTGTGTGTTGTCGTTTATTTGGCGTCGGTGAGTTTTGTGTCGGGGAATCGTCGTGTCGGTGTTTAGAAGTAGACCCATATATATATATATATATATATAAATAAAAATATACTATCTGCAAGGCAATAAAATGCATCATTATGGAACTTATTAACAACAATATGGGGAGTCTACAAGCATTGGACCCAAGCCTGTTTGGGTATGTCAACGGTTGATCCTGCCTGTTGAACCTATTCTGCATTTTTGAACATGTAACTGATGCATTCAATTCTGGCAAATTGGTTCACACTGCATACCTAAACCTGGTCAAGGCCTTTGATACCATTCTACACTCTGGCATTATTAACAAGCAAATCAAACTAAATATAAAACATTATGTTAGCCACCAAACAGCAAACTGCCTAACTGACCAAACCCAATCTAGTAAGTGTAGGAGGCATGCTATCTTTGAAAAGAGCAGTAGTGCCCCCGAAGGATCAGTCCTTGGACCACTTCTGTTAGGTATTTACTTCTCTGATGTCGAGGCTGACATCAAGAGCTTGTAGATGACCAAATTTGCAGAAGATTACAAACTTGGAGCTATCATAAGCTGTCCATCTAACTCTCAGATTCTGTGGGAGGGATGGGCATGCACCAATAAGAGGTACCTGGACCATGGTCTAAAACTAAATGTCAAGAAATGCAGCATAGGGTCCTTAAGTAAAACTGGGCACCCATGCAACTACCACATAGAAAACAGTCCTTTGAAAGCTGACTCAACCATTAGATATCTTGGCACCTTCGTTGACAAAAAACTATCATTTGATCACCATGTATCCACTAATAAATTATTCTACCTTGCCAGACTAGTCACCAGGGGAATTCCTTAAAGGTTTAAGGATGTTATTATCACTCTCTATTCTTCACTCATCAACCTATAATAGAGTATAACTCCCCATTTGGTATGTACCTGTCTAAGAATATGACCCAGTTTGAGAGATTGCAGTGTATCCTCACTAAAATAATCAAAATCATGTCTTTCCTGAGCTACTCAGATTGCTCTAAAGTATTCTCTTACACTCTTTTCTGTTCCTTACTGACTCTTCACAGGTAACTTTTGTCTAGCTTACAGAGCCTCAAGGAATGCAGTCCTATGTGACCTCCTACACATCCACAAAACTAATAACACCCTCAATACCACTCAAGAGATTTTAACTTCCAGTGAAACATAAATAGGACCTGCTGATGAAATACATATATAATCTGCAGAATCCCTCATTTATGGAATAGACTTCCTATAGATGTAAAACAAAATAGCTCCCTGACCCTTTTTAAGTGTAACCTGAATGAATAGACGGCCAATCGTAAATACATCACTGGTGTAGCCCCCTCATGCCCTAATTGAAAAGGATGAAAATGAAATTACTCATGCCAATGAGTACCTATGATATGGGGTACTGTGGTTAAGCTACCAATGGCCATCTGAATCAACAGTCTGGTGTTGACCTATGAACTTATGAACCTAAGATATTTTCTTTCACTGGATGAGTAGTTGTTTTCCACATTGCTCAGCGTCCTGCTGATATAGCACAAAGTGTGTTCTTCACCTTCAATGTGTTGAGAAAGCACTACCTCCTAAACCTACCCCTACTGCATCTTTATAGAAGGTAAATTCTTTTGCAAATTGGAGTTAATAGCATTGTTTCAGAATAAAAGGTTTTTCTAGTTCATTAAATACATTATCTGTCTCCACACACCATTGTACTTTGAGAGAATATCTATCAAAGAGCAGGCAATAGTCACAAAATTAGACATAAACTTTTTGTAATACCCATCTAGCCCAAGAAAATCCTTTACCTGTCTCTTGTAGAGAGTACAATCCATTTTATATGGCCTCTATCTTTTTCTAATTGTGGTCTTACCACCCCTTTTGCTATAACGTACCCTAAATGCTTAGATCCCACCATAGTCAGTTTACTTTTTTTGTGCATTTATAATTAAACCTGTCTGTATTATGGATTCTGACACAGCCTAAATTTTAGGTACATAATATTCCTTGTCCTCTAAATAAATAACCGCATCATCCAGGTATGCTGCAATATACCAAGTGTGAAACTTTAGTATTTTATCCATCAGTCTATGAAAAGAGGTTGGCTATAAATGTAGGCCAGATGGTAACACTGTGCACTGCAATAGGACATGCGGGGTTACAAAAACTGTTTTTTCTTTTGCAGAAGGAGCAAGTGTCCCCTCATCATGTCTAGTGTTGTCAAGTATCTGGTCTTCCCTTGGTTCTCTCATCAGTTCTGGAAATGAGATGGCTATCAAATATTGAAATACTATTCAGTTTCCTAAAGTCATTACAGAATCTGACACTTCTGTCAGGCTTAGAAACTAGCACTATTGCACTCTCCATTAACTCTGTGATTCTTCTGTTGTGCCTTGTTGGAGTATGCTTTAAGTACCTTTTCTTACTAGGTGTGTGTGTGTGTGTGTGTGTGTGTGTGTGTGTGTGTGTGTGTGTGTGTGTGTGTGTGTGTGTGTGTGTGTGTGTGTGTGACTCTGGTAATCTATAAGATCTTTGTCTCACCTTCACTCTGGGTGTTGTCTCTTATTTTATTCTCTACTGGTTTAATTATACCAGACATTCCTGAGAACACTCCTTTAATCCTTATTAAAAATTTGCTCACTTCCTGCTTTTCAGCTGTTGGCTATCATTCCTCTGCACTTCATTTACAGACTCCCTGATCCATCTTTTATAAACTTGAGCTTGTAACTTCTCTGCAAACTTCTCTACTTCTTTCCATAGATCCAACACATTAATGTCATAAATTTGTTCAACTTTTCTAATTCCTATCTGTCCAGCCAGTAGCATAACTAGGGTGGGATGAACAGAGCACAAAAAGTCAAAATCAAAGTCAAAGTAAACTTTATTGTCATTCAGAAATCACACAAGTGTAAAAACTGAACGAAATTCTGTGTCTCCGGACTCTATGCAGACAACATATAGACTATTTTCACCGACATTTGCACATATAACACCTATTACATAACAACACATTTTAATCCTTTCCACAGTGAACACTTACTTGCGTGAGACTTTAGTATTGCACAGGTACTTGGTTAAGACAGTGCACTGATCCTTGCACAGAGAGAGAGAGAGAGAGAGAGAGAAAGACATTTAAGTATTCCACTGTGAGCATTAGAGTATTGCACTGTGGACCTTAGAGTATTGCACTATGGCTAATTTACAATTCTGTAACATGTATTGCACTGAAAGAAGATATATTTTACTGTATTGCTACTGCTCTAGATGGCCTATAAGTTAACAGTCATGGTGAATACTGCAGTAAGTATTAGATGAGACTGGTAACCAGGTTAATGCACAATATGTGACAAGCTAGACAAGATACTACAGTTTCTACTGACCCTGATGGCCATCATGGAGTGTAGTTAACACAAAGCTAATGTCATTTGCTCTACAGTGCATGCCAGCATTTAGAAATAAATGCTAGTATTACATTTTCAGTCAAAACTGAGTGTGTGGTATAAACTATAGCAACTGCTTTTTTTCTCTCTTCATGTAGGAGTCGAGTACAAGAGCCTTTTTTGATTATTTTTTATGGGGTACCAAATTGCTGGATGGCACATGACAGAAAATCATTACCTATACCTCCTTGTCTAACTCTAGAGAAAGCTGCATTTATTCTTCCCCTCACCTTACATTGCCCCTGCCTTTTGGAGAGAAATCTGATTTCCATGGAGGGTATGAATACACCTGATTTCCAGAGTTAAATTCCTTAAATCAGGCATTCTTATTATAAACATGTTACTACATTTCCTGGGATATCTGTATGTGCTCCCTTACTGAGAGCATCACCAAATTTAATCTAACGTGCCAACTAGCATAGTATACAATCATATCTTTACACCGTATCTTTTCTTCTTCCCATGATTCCTTAGCAATGTTAAGCAGCCCTCTCAGATACATGCCTTACAGAAATTCAAATAGGGTGAGCCTACCTGAAGCTTGTAGCAACTTTCTGAATGCAGACAGTAAGTAAAGTGACATCAGGTCTCAGCTTTTACCATCTGCATCAACAATTTCATCATCATGGATCTTAGTGTGTTATTAAACATTCCTACATGTCTATCAGTCTGTGGGTGATAGAATGATGTCTTCAGTTGTTTGACTTTAAACACTAGCATAAAGTATACATTACCCTTAACATAAAGAGAGTGCTTTTAGCAGTATCTCCTCAAGGATACCCACTCTTGAAGAATAACACTATCAATTCACTGACTATTGACTTATCATTTACCTTACATAATGGCATTGCTTCTGGAAATTTGGTAGCATAGACCATTAATATTAGTATGCACTGATGCTAGAGGTTACTAATGGCCCTATGATGTCCATAGCAATAAACTCAAATGGAACTTCTATGATAGCTATCGGAATTGAAGGTTTTATGTCCAGCATGGGTTGTAGTTTTCTGACATTCTGAACAAGAAACAAAGAAGTTCAGCATCTCCTTTATTTGAATGATCAGTAAAATATAGGTAATACTCTTACCTAAGTTTAATGCATCCCCAGATGAACTCCTAGCACTTGAATGTTGCCCAAGTTCATTTCTTGTGTCCTGTAAGATATTGGCACTATAACTGATGCAGACTTTCTTCCCCTTCTGTATTTATTCTATATAAAAGAACATAAGTTAACTAACTCACGGTAAGGGAAAGAAGTAATGGGAACATCCTGTTTACTGTCTTCCCCTTAGTTATGTTCTGACTTAATCTATTTAAATGCCATCTTTCAGATTTGCCTTTTTAAAGTTTATGTAGCTTTAAGTTCACTAACTTAGGATTGCCTTCTTCAGTAACCCACCTTGAGGTAAAAGCTGTAGCTTCTTTCCTTATTACTGGCACTGCAGTTTCTTCTATGTCTTTCCCAATAAAACGTAATTTTAAACAAAAATCACCTTCTGCTTTATTTTCATGGCCATCAGCATGACTCTCCTGAGTACTCTGTCTCTCTCTCTCTCTCTCTCTCTCTGCCTAATTTTTTTTAGGTTATTCCGCCCCTACTTTTATTTAAGTAGGTATCACGCTGCAGAGGACTGAGGCTACGAGTTGTTAAGAAGCTGCTTTCTGTAGCTCAGGTTAATGCCCTTAGCCTCAGTTTGCCTGCTGCGTGACTCTGAGCAGGTGACTGAGCCAGTTCTCCAGAGCAATTGGGATACTGGACTAGGCTCCTCACTGGTCTTTTGGAGTATGCACCAAGTAACTATCGATGAATAAAAGCTCAGAAAGAAGTCAGGAATCCACACAATGTAGAATTTAGCGCTTTCTTCTCTTTATTAGAAATTTCATCAGAATCCTTCTGATGAAGTTTCTAATAAAGAGACGAAATCACTAAATTCTACTTTGTGTGGATTCCTGGCTTCTTTCTAAAGATTTACAGTTTGTGTGGTCGTTTTTTACTTCAGTCTATGAATAAAGGGTATATAAGAATAAGCTTTATCATCAGTTTTATTTTTTCTTGGTTCACAGATTCCTTCTGTTTATATTCCACCTTTAATTGCTTTATTGCTTCAAATCATTAGAGATATGATCAGAACTATGAATTCTGTTGGTTATCTTAGTTTCTTCCCTTATTTTACTCTGAGAGTCCTGACTGAAATGTATTTCATTTCCTATGTCTGTCTCAGTTTCTCTGTGCTAATAGGTCTTGTAAGTCTCTGTGTTAAATGCTATTTTGGATTGATTTTTACTACAGAGTTTTCAATCAGATCATCTTTATTTCCTATACTGACATCAATCATAATTTTGGATTTCACTTCCTGTATCTTGAGGTGTGCTTCTGATAACAAACAAGGGCCTTTTTTACTGTCTAATCACAATGAAATTCTGGCTTGTTTTATAGTTTTTATTTTATGCCAACTCCACTACACACATTCTAATACTGAATGGGTATATCAGCGTGCAGCATTGAATCTGTAGACTTATTCTCTTCTCATATCTGCATTAAAATAGGGGAAGTATTTTGCTAATTAAACATCATGCATTAAATCAGGGGTTACAGTCATAGGATTCAACTGTTTTTCCAGTACTGTCTGAATTTCTACATGCATCATAGTGTGCCAAACATCCATATCTAGCAATGATCCATAATTTAAAAGTCAGGAATTTCATTTATTCTGACAAGAATGAGAATTTCAGCACAAAGCAACCAGTTCAAGACACCCACAGCCAAATAGTCAAGTAGAGAGTGCTTTAGTAACTGCCTTTCTGCCACCATGAATGCATATTACCTCCATTTTCTGATTATTACTTATTTTCTACTTACATACTAAGGAAAGCTTGGCAAGGGAACTCATGCTCCCAGAATCTACTAGAGCTTTCACCGCGCTACCATCTAAAACTACAGTGCATTGTACTAGTATGCTTGTAACAAAGTGGCTTAGATGTGACTCAATTATCCTAACTGTAATCTAATCACACTCCATAGGAAGTATGTCATCTAAAACAGGTTTTCCAGTTTTCACATTTCTGTCAGAAGCACTATTTTCAGTGTTAGTAGCACTAGAGTTAGTGCTATGACTCCCCCTTCCACATTTGTAACAAACGTGTACAGTACTTACTGGATTTTGTTTCACAGAAAAGGTAAATTGCTTACGTCTTACCTTATCAGATTTCTTGGGATCCCTTTGCAACATCTATTTTCTAGTATTACTAAGCAAACCTCTTTTTAAAACTGCCTATTATTAAAATGTCTAAGAGTTAAGCTTTACTGATGCTCCCAAATTTGGGCCAGAGTTTTAAAATATGCTTTAAGTCATGCATCGTTGCACTTATCCCTTTATCTGTGTTAAACACCAATTATGAAATGTTATGTCTTGTATATCGAGGTTTATACCAGCTATAACAGTTTCTTCTTAAGCTCATCATAATCCATCCATTCTGTCTCTTCCATATCCATGTACATTTTCAGTGCCCATTCTGTCAGCTTGGATGACAAGTTAAAACTCCAGCTGTCTACGGTGGCACAGCACTCAAATGTTACAAAGTTAGAGTCAAGGTCATCCTACATGGGTGGTTCCCCAGAGATAGCACTGTTGTGGGGTAGCAGCTATGCTGGCCAGCTTAATCATCTGTTGTTAGAACTGAACCAGTTTCTGGTCAGTCCCCCACCTGCAATTCCATGATTTTACCCACTTATTTCTCTGTCATTGTGAACAGCAATTAATCATGCCAGCAACACAATAGTCTCAGTTCTACAGGGAATTTGCTCCTCAAACATTCACTTTTAAACAAACTTATTTAAAGCTTAAAAGTTTCAGATAACATTAATAATATTACTGGCTTTTAATAAAACAGATTTCTGTCTACAACAGATAAAGAAGCCGGTAGAAAAATGAATTATGTTTTGTTTTACTGCTGGTGATGCCTGAGAGAACAAGAGTGAAAACTTTGTGGCTACAGACATTGTTAATTTGCTTCAGTGGAACACAGGGGAAAGTTTCCACTCTCTGATCTATTTGTTTTTTTTTGTTTTTTTGCACAAGATGTGGATACATTTATTTATCCCTGGCATTGACCAGTTCTATCTACTCTGTTTCAGACTCATAATGGAAATTAAATCAGTGCAAATAAGCCAGCAAAGATAACTTTATTCAAAACAATGTATGATTATTATATTACTAGCTATCACAAATGTCTTGATTTCTGGCTAATCATAGGAGCGAGACCAGGAAATGCTAGTCTGCAAGCGTGGTCATCTTAGTGGCATTATGTTCTGTTGCTGGCCTGCTTCCCACAATGTGCGTTGGCAAATCAGCAGCAAGACGGTTAACATAATCTTTATTATGTTAAGTGTGTGTCATGTGCATGTTTATGTTCAGGGAGGGAGTGTTCTTTACTTCTGAGCAAAGTCATATATGTGCATGCTTCAATAATAATTATGCTAATAAGGGAACAAGGCAACATGATGGGTAAGGAGTCATTTTGAAGCTAAAATTTGTCCAGATAAATCTGTTGCAATACATGTTCTCTATCTAGCTACCTGCAAAATATAATAACTTAATTATGTTTCAGGCTATGGAAATTATATTTTTCTTACTTGTGTCATTATCTCCATAAGAGAGCATGTCAGCATACTGGAGGTACCATTTTGAAGTTGACATCAGTCTAGACATATTTGCCATGAAACATGATCTTTATCAAGCACACTTGCAGAGATAAATAGTTTATGTTTCATATTATGAAGATTTATTATGTATTATATGTTATAAATGTATGTGTGTGTGTGTGTGTGTGTGTGTGTGTGTGTGTGTGTGTGTGTGTGTATATATATATATATATATATATATATATATATATATATATATATGCTGCAGTAGCGTTGTCGCCTCACAGTAAGACGCTGTACGGTTCGATTCTCAGCTAGAGCGTCATCTGCGTGGAGACATGCATGAATGGGCGTACCTATGTTGAAGGTTGCGCATCAGGGCTGGTAACTCGGCACGTAAAAATCAACTACCAATCATTAGCGGACCGGAGTTTCACTGTGGTGACCCCTAACCGGGAAAAGCAGAAAGACACAACAACAACATATATATATATATATATATATAATATATACACACACACATACACACACACACACACACACACACACACACACACACACACACACACACATATATATCTATATATATATATATATATATATATATATATATATATATATATATATATATGGCTCTAGGACTATTCACTGAAATCACATTTCACTGAAAGTTATATATGGCCTTTTCCCCAATGTTGTGTGACCCTGGAGTTAGTATATATATATATATATATATATATATATATATATATATATATATATATATATATATATAGGGGTGGGGGCATCACCCCCACATCAGTGTGGGGCGACACCCCACCAATTTTAAATATTTTGAGCTATATACATGGATATTTGCAATTCCAATAAATTACTCTTTTCTGAACTTAATATATATCCAAAATATGTGGGGGGCCTAGCCCCCCACACCCCCCGATGAAACCAATGAAAACAATAGAGAAGAAGTACAATGAAAAACAGCAGCTGAATTTAAAAATGTGTGAGACAAATGAAAGGCAATTCATATGAGGATAAAGTGAAATAAATAAACTGTTTGATAAGGAGGCTTGGCAGCTCATCCCGTCAGCTGGGGAACTGAGCAGAGCAGGTGGGATGAAGTTCTTATATGGTGTCAGACTCCATAGTTCTGTGTGTCTTTACTACGTTTCTGTGGCAGGTAAGTTTAGCCTTTTCTTCTAGCCAACAAAACACCAGAGTGTCTCCAAGGCATCAGAGGCACTGTACCAGCATCTGAAAAGTGACTCAGTAGATGGCACAAAGAAACTATATCAGGTTCCAAGACAGAGACAGAAAGATGAAGTAGTTAGTCAGACACCCTTCATAAAAGATGCCAGTAACAACCTGCTCATCAGTCAACAAAAAAATCAAAGGCAGTTGGGAGGACTACTGCCAGCAGCTTCAGAATGAAGAAACCCCCACAGAAGCTCTACTGCCCCAGACACAGCTTACAGTGAAAGAAGAGGAGGAACCCAATGTAGAAGAAGTAAGAACAGCACTAAGGAAAATGAAGTCAAGGAAAGCAGCAGGCCCAGATGAGGCCAGCAGATTTGATAAAGATGTTGGGTAAGATAAGGGAGAAATGGCTCCTGAGGGTACTCATAGTGTTATGGAGAGAAAGGTGCACCCCAGATCAAAGGAAAATAAGGATAACACTGCCGGTGTGTTCACGAATAAAGAGGGGCATTCACAACTGTAGGCATTATAGAGTTATCAAACTCCTATCAAACTGCATGACATTTCTGGAGAGGGTGACTGATAAAGGAATATGAAGAGCAGTAGAAAGTAAGATGGGAGATGAACAGTTTGGATTCAGATCAGGATGCAGCACAACTGATCCATTGTTTGCAGTGAGACAGATACTTGAGAAGAAGCTAAAGATTAGGAAAGAGTCCAGTTGGGCATTCCTAGACTTAGAACAAGCATATGACAAGGTCCCAAGAAAGCTGATTTGGGAAGTCTTGTGATGGTTTGATATCCCAGAAACACTGGTAGAATTAGTGCAGGCTATGTAAAAGGACCCAGTGACTTGTGTATGAACTGTGTTCAGTCACTGAGGGGTTCCCAGTGGGAGAGCATCAGAGTTAAACTTTGAGTGCACTGCTGTTCATAGTGGTGATGGACTATATTAGTAAACAGGTCCAGGGAGATAAATCCACAAAGTTGATGTACGCAGACAATGTGGTATCATAGGCAGACTCTGAACAAGAACTTCAGCAAAGCATGTGGTAATGGGATGCAAAATTGAAGACACATTCTATGAAATTTATTACAGTTATAATGGCAGCAAATGAGGGAAATCAGAAGAAGCAGAGAATTGAGATAGAAGGGAAGATAGTTATTGCTTGTCTCATGCATTCAAAAGAGATGATGAAGCAGTGTATGGGTTCAAGATATTTATTGTACATAAACATGTCAGGAACTGTAATTAGAACTTTTATTTAAGCTAACTGATTCACTCATTACTTCAGACACACTCGCATGTGCATTTCCATTTATGACTGCATTCACTCTGGCTGAATGTACAAAATGGCACTGTTCTTGCATATGCTCAGTACTTACGTGCTATCTAGCCACAGTGGCTGAACATTACACTCAGTGACCTATATCCTCCCTCTTTGATTTGTTCGACATGCAATAGGAGAACAAGACAATCTGCATGTAGATAACATTTCATGCTAGATATCATTTCAATATTAATAACAAATCAAAACTCAAGTCCAAGTCACTGTGTATTTGGATTGGGTCTGGAAATTCTACCCGAGCTGGTCACATAAAAACTTTGACTCTGCTTAGCAGCAGGGGCAGTCTCTGGGGAATTCTTCTCAATAGGAACTTTGGGGATTGCATCAGGATTATTTGAGGTAAGTACACCATCAGTAAGATGCTGTCCTGTTCGATTCTCAGCTAGAGCGTCTTCTATGTGGAGACATGTGTGAATGGACATACGTTTGTTGAAGGTTGTGCATCAGGGCCGGCAACTCGGCATGTAAAAATCTACTGCCAATCATTAGTGGACCGGAGTTCTGCTGTGGTGACCCCTAACCGGGAAAAGCCAAAAGACCCAACAACAACAACAACACTATCCTCTGAAATCAGATCAAGTGCAGGGTCTTTGGCATAGGCAATCTGTTGTTTCACTGGTTCGGAGGCTGGAAGTAGATTTCTTTGAAATCCTTTCCATCCAATTGTACAATATAAAAATCTCGGTTCTTTACAAATATTTTTGATAATTCCTTGGTCATATCCTTTAGATGTTTGCATCTGTATGATCTCTCCTTGTCTTGATGGTCTAAGAGGTTTGCTAGATTTATCATAGTACAACTTTTGTGACTGGCGCTTTTTCAAAAGTTGAGTCTTGACCACTCTTTTGTTCTTAGCATTTGGAATCAATAGTTGTTTACTGATCTGCAAGGTTGTTCTTGTCTGTTTAGACATTAATCTCTGAGCAGATGAACCAAGCAAGTTATCTTATGGAATGTTTCTGAGATTGATTAGGTTAAGAAATCATCAGTACCATCTCTCTTGGATTTCTCCAAAAAACATTTTGTACTTTGAACTGCACACTCAGCTAATCCATTGGATTGTGGATACTCAGGACTAGTAGTAACATGGACAAAATCCTCAAGACTCAGCAAATTTCTTGAACTCCTGACATGTAAATTATGTACCATTGTCAGATGCAACTGTGTGCGGACTGCCATGGACAGAAAAATGTCTCTTTAATTTTGTGATGACATTACTAGATGTTAAGTTAGGAAGCAGGTCAATTTCAAACCAATTTGAGTAAGAGTCTACTAACACTAAGTAATGCTGACCATTCCATTTGAAAATATCAGTAGCAACCATCGACCATGGAAATTCAGGAATCTGGTTTAGCTGAAGTGGTTCTTTTTGTTGGTGCAATCTACTACTATTGCAAATAGAACATGCTAGAGTTACCTTCTCTATATCTTTTGACATAGAAGGCCAAAATACTATGCCTCTTGCCCTTCTTTTGGTAGAATCAGTACCTGGGTGACTATGATGCAAACTCTGGATATATTCCTGTTGTAATGCTTTAGGAATAACCACTTTAGGACCTTTCATGATGATTCCATCTTCCATCATGAGCTTGTCTTGGTAAGGAAAATACTTCTGTATGTCAAGTGGTAAACTCTTGCACTGGCCATCCTTGATTGATACAGTGATTCAGCTTGAGGAGAACAGGGTCTAAAGCTGTGTGATTTCTATGTTTATCAAGATGTGATGAGGAAAAATTTTTGACTTCCATGACTTCAAAGTCTGCTTTCTAATCGCCATTCTCTGATGTTGTTTGTCTAGCTGCTCTTCACAAAGCATCAGCCAGATATAGATATGTGTCTTTGGTCTTGACAGTATTGAAACTATACTTTTGCAATTTTAACATCACGTGTTTCAAATGTACTGGGGCTGAATGTATTGGCTTTTTCAGAATTGTCACTAAAGGTTGGTGATCAGTCTCTATTTGAACAGGTTTGCCATAAATATAATCATGGAACTTCGAACATGTGAACACTGCTGCCAAAAGCTCTTTTTCAATTTGCGCATATTCATCTCAGTTTGGGTTAAGGTTCTGGATGCATAGGCTACTGGTATGCTGTCTTGAAGATGTGCTGCACCAAGACCATACTTAGAAGCATCACATGAATGAGTTACTGGTTTGTGAATATCATAATATCTCAATGTGGGTGGACTGTCAGTTTCTGTTTCAGAACATCAAATGCTTTTTGGTGTTGTGCCAACCAGGGCCAGTTTACATTTTTGCATGTCAATTCACATAATGGTGCTGATAGCTCACTCAGGTCTGGGATGAACTTTCCTAAATAGTTGACCGTACCTAGAAAATGTACAAAGATGTGACACTGTCTGGAACTGTCATCTCAAACATTGCTGCTTGTTTAGATGGATCTGGTTGTAAGCCAAAACTAGTAAAGAAATGACTCACATAAGTAACCTCTCTCAGCTTAAATTTACATTTCTGATGATTCAATTTAAGACTGACTTCACATGCACGGTCTAGAATTTTCTTGGGGTTTCTATCATGTTCGTCTTCACCATTGCCCCCTACAAAAATGTCATCTACTATGATTGCACATGGATAACATGAAAAAATTTGTGCCATGGAGCGTTGAAATATTTCACTGGCAGAATTTATCCCAAATAGCATTCTTAATAATCTGTACCTACCAAATGGTGCACTGAAAGTGGTTAAGAATAAAGATTTGTGACCAGTGGAATTTGCCAAAATAAACTTTTTGCATCTATGACTGAAAAATTGTGGTATTTGGCATAAGAGCTTCTACTACTTCTGCTGTGTACCCATTCAGTTGGTTCTTTTACTGGAGTTATCAAACCTAAATTCACCATTTTGTCTAGTGCTGTTTTCACTTTGCTCTGCATTGCTACCAGAACCTTCCTGGTTGATCTGACAACTGGACTTACTTCATGGTTTAACTTCATGGAATATGTGACTGGAAGTTTGCCAAGTTTCTCTTTGACAATATTAGCATATTTATGAAAAATTTTCTGTGTAAAACTATCGTGGTGGTTCAGACCTATATGGTGGACCTCCTTATTAAATGAATCAGTCCCATTCTCAAACTGTCTTTGAGGACTAACAGTGACTGCACTTGTCTTTTGACTACATAAAACTGCAAGTCATAGCTGTTCCCAGCAGAATGGCATGTGAGAACTACTGCACCATCAGTTTGAATCTCTTCACCACCATAAGCAACAAGCTTCGCACACTTTGCTGAAGCAAGTTTCTCACCAGCTTTCACTTTGGCAAACATTTGTGATGATATAGCATTACATTTGGAGCCAGTGTCTACTTTAAGCTCTACATGTTTCCCATTAATTTGAACAGTCCAAAATATTTCACTCTTTGCTGCCAACTGATAATCTAATGCATTAACAGTTTCATCAATCACAGAGACACCATCAACATAGAAAGTTTGCTCACAGCTCTCTATCTGATCTTCTTGCTTCTTTGGATGCTATCTTTTAATAAAAGTATGTGTCATTTTACACTTGCAAAGCCTTTTGAAATGATTCCACTTTTTACGTTTGTGTTTTTGCTGACCAAAAGCTAAGTACTTTTCTCAACAGTTAACAATAAGGTTGTTTGTTGTGGCCATATTCAGTTTATGTTTAGGGTTAGAAGCTGCCACACTCATCAGCTTATATCTCCGTCTGCACCCAATCTTATGTTGCATACTATCAACATTCACACTGTTAGTTATTGCAAGCACATTCTTCTTATTTGTAAGCATATCTGTGTGATTTTCTGTAAGCTCATATATTTGACAAATCTCAGTGACTTTGCTCAATGTTAAATCACTATCTTGAAGCAAAATCTTTCTCACTGGATCATTATTAACACCACACACAAGTCTGTTCTTTATCAACTCATCTTGCAAATCTGCATGTTTTAGCTTTATTTCTCAAGTTAGTAATATATGCTGTAGTTTCACCAGGCTTTTCATCCCTTGTGTAAAACATGTGCCTTTCCATTGTAATATTCATTTGAGGGTTACAAATTTCCCTAACTTTACATTTTAAGCACTCAGAGTCTTCCTGCATTTCAGCCTGTATCACAATATGGTGGTTTCCCCCTCCCCTGCATACATGGCAGGGGCATACATAAATGAGCTTTTCCTCTAAATGGCTTCCGAGCCTACTAAATTAAGAACTATGGATGCTTTTCTACGTGCATCTTTATCAGAAAAAGCAGCCTGTATGAAAATATCATATTCTTGCTTAAACACTCTCCAGTTCTCAGCAATATTGCTATCAAACACCAGTGGGTCAGGTCTGCAAACTCCCTCTGCCATAACAGCAAAATATATTTAAACATAAGCATAGACCAGGTACTTGTAATTATGTTTGAATGCACAACAATCACTTTGAAAAGGCTTCACTTTGACACTGCAAATACTGTGAACATTCCAGAAACTTCAGGCACTTTGAATAGCTTTAATTAATGTGAAAACGTAGCACATTGTGAAGACGTGATCATTTTAGCCTTTTTGTACATTTTAAACATTTCAGAAATTGTTTCAAACACTTTTGTATTCACTTTGAATACTTTTATCAATGTGTTGCAATTTTGGACAGTTTGTTTATCTTGGTAGTTATTTTGAACATTTTGAATACTTTGCCACACATACAGTGACTGAAAAATCACTTAAACAAATTTAAGTACCTTTGAATAACTGCTGACCTGTTTGCATGTTCACTCCTATATATTTCTCCACTTTTAACTGTGTGCCTCATGGCTTGCTTGTTGCTTCAACTTCGGATCCCATTTTGGTATCATTTAAAAGAGATGATGAAACTATGTATGGATTCAAGATATTTCTTGTACATAAACATGTCAGGAACTGTAATTAGAACTTGTATTTAAGCTAACTGATTTACTCATTGCTTCAGACACACTTGCATGTGCATCTCTATTCATGACTGCATTCACTCTGGCTGACTGTACAAAAGGGCACTGTTTTTGCACATGCTCTGTACATATGTGCACATGCAATCTAGCTATAGTGGCTGAGCAAGAACAATACACTCAATGAGCTACAATAGTGGAACAGGTAAATAGCTCCAAGTATCTGGGAGGGGCGATTGAGGAGAAGGAAAGTCTAAATGAGGCGGCCAAAGCTAGAATCGGAGGGGCTGCAGCTAACTGGCATAGAGTGTCAGGAGTATTGTGTGACAGAAAAATGTCAAAGTAGTTGAAAAGTAAGGTGTACAATCAGTGGTGCAGCCAATTCTTCTGCATGGTACAGAAACCAGGGCAGTAAAGGCAGAGCAGATGAGAAAGCTAGAGGTGATGGAAATAAAGTGTCTGAGATGGGTGGTAGGATGCACACTGTGGACAGACGAAGAAATAAGGATATAAAAGCAGATGCCACAGTAGCTCTATTTGCAGAGAAGATCAAAGAAAACAGAATATAGTGGTTCAGGTGCATGTGCAGAAAAACAGAAGACATAGTGAATTCTTCTGTGAAGAAGATTTGGGACAGACATGAAGAAGGCAAGAGAAAATTATGGCATCTAGCAAAGAGGTAGATGGATTGTGTGACAGAAGACCTGCAACACTCAGGCATGAGTCCTGAAAAAGGTAGAAGAGTGGCATTGAATAGAGAGAGATGGCGACAGTTGACACACCATCCCAACCCCATATACAAAAACAGACAAAAATGGGGTTGATGATGATTTTTGGGGGGGGGCTTAAACAGGAACAAAGTTCATGATTTCAGATTGCATTTATAATAGTTCTTCATGACTGTTAATAAACTTCATCAGAAATGAAGCCCTAGTTAAGTAGAATTTTCTGAAGAAATGAGAGCTGATTAGTATTAACATGAATAGGTAGCATCAGTGGGGCATCAGTCAAAAGAAATGGGAATATTAAGACATCCAATATCAGTATTAATGTTCTCATCCTTACAATATGACTGGAGAAGCTATGAGGAGCCTAAGTTAATGCCTTACACTCTATTGAGGCTTCAGGCATTCTCTAGGCTGATAGGATCATAGGTTCATAGGTGAGTACAAGGCTAATGATTACTGGTGCCTTTTTAAGCATAGCCATGCATCCCACATCTCTGACAAGTTCTATTACCTTGGTAGTGTAAGAAAGGGCTTGAGAGATGAAACATTTACAAGCAGGGGTCTTGGAGATAAACTATTTACAGCTCGCCTGTGTCCATTAGAAATACAGCTGCCAAACCATGCATGTATTTCCAGATGCCCATTCAGTTGACCAATTTATACTTAAATTGGGTTAGAAGAAACTCTGATTCACACAGTAGGGGAGCCTGTTCCAGTGAAGGAGTAAGTATCCGGTGACATACCTAAATGTGGAGCATTGCCTGTTCAATAATTCCAAAACCAAGCTACATACAAGCTATTAGAAGATTTCTTTTAGTTTTATAGCAAGGCAATACTTCTGCATTGATACTTGACCCCTGAATAGTGCAGCTAAAAATATATATTAAAATTTGTTAATATGTTATTTATTTATATATCATAATGTTCATAGTCTTCTGAATATTTCAAAAAAAAATCCTCAAAGACAAAACTGCTTAGAGTTTTATGAAAGCTTACAAATGGATGGGCAAATTGCTGCTGATTCTATGTATGTAGCTTGGCTGGTTAATGAGATATTGTAAGCTGTTTATAATATATTATAAAAATGAATATTTACTATGTTATTCTGACTTACAAAATCCAGTTTAAAAGACCTAGATTGCAAGGGATGTGACCATTGTAACGACTAATATGGGCAGTTTGCCATTTACACTTCTTTAGTAATATTTATGGTTCTAGAAATATGAACTTTTGTTTGAACTGTGAGAATATAACTTGATTTTGTTAAAAGGCTCAGGATGCAATCATCGGATGTCAGAGTACACATTTCCAGCCCCCAGTGGAGGGAGAGAGGGAGTTAAAGTCACTGTCACTGTAACAATAATCATCACTAGCCTGCCAAGAAGTTGAAAATGGGGAGGGGGAGCAGCCTTATCAACGAGTAGATGAACTGTCTAGAACTAAAACATCAAAGTCTGACATGAGGAAACAAACCCGAGATCAAAACTCACCTTTGTCAAGCAAAAAATAGAATCAGCAAACCTCAGCTACTCCATTACACTGTACTGCACTGTGCCAAGAGTTGCAGTATATTATTGTCTTCAGTAAGAGTAACTCTGGAGGAAACAGCTCTGATATAAACAAAGCACAAACTCATGCTTAGTCACCTGATACATTGAATATTAGCTGTAGATCAAAAATTTGCCTTCTGTTTTACACTTTATCAGGAGACTGTTGCATGTGTAAAAGACAGCAGAGTGGTCAGTGTGACATTAAGTGGCAAGAAAACTACAGAACTGTAGCAATACTCTCTCCCTTTTCCAAATTACTAGAAAGGTGCATCCACATGCAACTCTCAGAATACATTACCATTAACAGAAACAACATCGTCTGCCCATCACAACATGGATTTAGATTATTTAGGACACAAACCACACTACCCAGTCAGTACTTGAATCCAGAAGGTAAATTGTAATCCACACAGCAGAAACGTAAGGATCCAAGGACAGCAGATAATTCATGTAAAACTTTCCTTTAATACAGGACAACCAAAAACATAGACATAAGCGCTTTTGTAGCGATGCTACTTCATCACATGTATAACATGATTTAAAAGACATCAAACATTTATATAGTAAGTGCTAAGTCACATGACTAAATTAATCACTGCTAAAAGGCATATACATTTTAAAAATTTTAAAAACAGTTAAATAATATACAATGTGTTACAAATTAGCTCATATAAAAAACCTAGTATAAATATCTTCCTTGTACAAAGTTGTTTATCTCAATTTTGTTGGTATATGTACATAGACAGTATGTTTATATAAATGTATATAAAGTGAAAGAAGCTTATAAAAACATTTTTTTATTATTTTTTGTTGAGGCTTTCTGGCCTTCAACTTAGGTTTAATAGGAACTCTGTCATTCAGGCCATGACCACAATCTCCCCTTAATCTTATAATCCATTTTGACTCTGTTTGTTCAGTTAAATTATTTATATCTCTTTGTCTAATATTTTCAAAAATACGTGCTATAACCATGAATTTAAAATAGTGTGTTTGGTTTGTGCTTAAAATGTGTTTAGATAAGGCACTTGCAATACTGCCTTTTTTGGCATGGTAATAATGTTCTCTAATTATTTTCCTGAAAGTTCTATCTGTTTTCCCTATGTAAAATTTAAAACATACTGGACAGTAAGCTAAGTACACAATATGTGTTGTATCACAAGTAGCATAAGTATTAAATTTGTATTTTTTATGTTGATCTGGATGATAAAATTCACCAGTACTATCAATATATTGACAGAAATTACAATATCCACAGGGTGAAGTACATTGTTTAGTAAAAGTTTTCTTATTATTTGTTTTTGGAATACAAAGGCATTGTTTTATAGATGTCATGTTTTAAAAAATAAACCTAGGTTTTTCATCTATTATACTTTCCAAAACTCCATCAGTAGTTAAAAATTTCCAGTGTTTTTCTATAATATTTATATATTCTCTAATGTCGTTTGAGTATTGCAAACACATTTTAATGCCTCTAGTTGCATTTTTATGTGTATTCATTATATTACCTGTATTGTGCCTTTTACCATAGTAAGGTTTAGCTTTACTGCTTCTTAATTTTTTAATATTTTTAATACTATTATTCATTTCTTTTTTATCATAGCCTCTAGCAGTAAATGCTGTTTTCAAATACTCTGTTTGTTGAACAAAATCATTATTTTCAACATTTAATGGTGATGCTCTATGCATTTGACTATTTACTACACTTTTAAATACATGTGCAGGATGCATACTTTCTTTATGTAAAACCCTGTTGCAATAATGTGGTTTTCTATATAATTTTGTGGTAACGTTGCCCTTCATGTCTATTAAGACACTAACATCTAAAAAATCTATAGATTGTTAAGAATGGATATATGAAAATTTTAAATAAGAAGTGGTGTTATTAATGTGTTGTAAAAACATTTCAAATAAATCAATAGTCCCTTTCCAAAGCAAGTAAATATCATCCACAAAGCATCTATAGAAAACCACATGTGAATTAAAAGGTCCTTTAAACACATGTTCCAATTCCCAAATGACTAATACTGCATTGGCGTAGCTGTTGGCACATGGTGTGCCCATAGCTACGCCATGTTTCTGCCAGTATATGCATTCATTAAATACAAAAAACATTATTCTGTAAAACACATTCATCCAAATTAAACAATAATTCCATTTCTTTAGCTGAGAAGTCACTATACATCTGCAAAAAATGCTTTAGTTTAAATAATCCATCATCATTGGGAATCACAGTGATTAGTGATGTTATATCTAATGTAACCAGTAGTACTTCCTCTGTGATTACCATGTTTTCAGTACATAAAAATAGATCATTTAAAAAGTGTTGGGTATCTCTCAGGACATGTTCAATTCCACTTAAAATGGGTCTGAGTTTTTTCTAAATATATATAGATGCTGGCTTTGTGCACCAGTTTCTGCCTGCTACTATAGGACGTAAAGGGGGATTAATCAGGTCTTTATGAGTCTTAGGTAAGCCTTGAATAATAGTTAATAAAGGACTTGATACAGTTAAAAAGTGAAGCAAATTACTATCTATCAATTGTGTATGTAGTAAGTTTGTCAGTCTTTTATAAACATTATTAATCATACTGTCAACTTTTGCATTCAAAATCTTTAAATAAAATAAGTCACTAGATAACAATTCTAACATATCTGTATTATATTTGATAGTATCAAATAGTACTATTGGACCACTTTTATCAGCTGGTCTAACTATGATATTTTCATTCTCCTGTAGTTTCTTTAATGCTATATATTCTTGTTTAGTTAAATTATATTTAATTTTATACTTATTACAGTAATTTTCTTGGTGTTGCTTCTGTAAAGTGTAAAAATCTTCCAGACATAATTTCTCAAATGAAGTTACTAAGCAGTTGGCATTAGGTATATAAGTACTAGGCTTCTTAAATTCACATATATTACTATTACTGCAAAATTCATTCTCTGTAAAACTCAATTTTAAAAGTATATTTCTAATAAATAACTTAAAATCTAAAATCATCTCAGTAAAATCTACTTTCTGTGTTGGAATAAACGATAAGCCTTTTGTTAACAGTGGCATTTTGGCTTCAGATAACATATAAGTAGACAAATTTAAAACTAAACCTTCCCTTTGTCCCAAAGTCTTTTTAATGTTGGTGTACCATTCACTTCTCCTTCTATCTTCCGTTTCACTGGATTCCGACCTCTTAAGCGTGACCTGTGTTGAGTCAAGATTCTTTTCTCCTTGATAGGCAGTGGAAATGTCATAGATCCCAAAAAAGTTTTGGTATGAGCAGTTGTATTCTCCTGCTTATCAGAACAATGCACCTGAGCGGTTACTGTAAGCATTTTCCTTCTTGCACCTAAATTAGGTGTTGGTGTTTCAAATTCTCTGACCTGTTCAAGTTCAGAGACATTGCTCGTGTTACTACGTTGTTCATTCAAGCTGCTAGCTCCGCCCAAAGGGTTGTGACCAACATTTTGAATGGAAAAGCCTTCTGTATTCACGGAAATAATATTACTAATCAAATTACTATTTGAGTTACTGTTATTAATATTAGATGAATACTTGTTCTTGTTGTTATTCGAAAAATTATGTGTATTCTCTTCATTGTTAGACTGTGCATTAAAACGCGGTCAAGTAAATACATTGGCAGCTGCAAAATCTGCACGATCTCTTACAAGCTTTTTAAATTTAATTTTGCAGTCTACGTTCATAAATACTGACTGAATCCATTACTTCAGTTAGGTATTTCTCTACCATGTTTCTTTCAAAGTCAAGCAGCAATTCATTATGTTGTTTCATAATTTTGGCAGTTAATAATTCTATTTCTTTTGTAGCATATTTAATTAGCAATTGCATATATTTAAAACTGCTTTCTAAGTTAATTTGTTGCCATTCTGCTAACATATCAGGCATACTGTTGCCTTCTGTAGGCATAACTAAAATTCATAGTCCTCTGGGCACAATTTTCTCTTTGAAGCACACTTCCAAGTGAACATTTTGATATTGTTGTCATTTCAGTTTGAATATATTATTTTCTATGGCACGTATTTTAGTTTTCAACAGTACTATATCAACAGAATTGTTGGTATTAAAGTGACTTACTTCACATTCTTTGTCCAGTAAAGGATTTTCAAATTGATACAGAAAAGCCAAAAACTTTTCCATACTTTGTCTAGGTTCATTCAAAGTAATGTTACCATTTCTGGGAACATAATCCAATTCAATAATACATGTGCAGAAAAACAGAAGACAATCCTGTGAAGAAGATTTGGCACAGACATGAAGAAGGCAAGAGAAAATGATGGCATCTAGCAAAGAGGTAGATGGATTGTGTGACAGAAGACCTGCAACACTCAGGCATGAGTCCTGAAAAAGGTAGAAGAGTGGCATTGAATAGAGAGAGATGGCGACAGTTGACACACCATCCCAACCCCATATACAAAAACAGAAAAAAATGGGGTTGATGATGATTTTTTGGGGGGGCTTAAACAGGAACAAAGTTCATGATTTCAGATTGCATTTATAATAGTTCTTCATGACTGTTAATAAACTTCATCAGAAATGAAGCCCTAGTTAAGTAGAATGTTCTGAAGAAATGAGAGTTGATTAGTATTAACATGAATAGGTAGCATCAGTGGGGCATCAGTCAAAAGAAATGGGAATATTAAGACATCCAATATCAGTATTAATGTTCTCATCCTTACAATATGACTGGAGAAGCTATGAGGAGCCTAAGTTAATGCCTTACACTCTATTGAGGCTTCAGGCATTCTCTAGGCTGATAGGATCATAGGTTCATAGGTGAGTACAAGGCTAATGACTACTGGTGCCTTTTTAAGCATAGCCATGCATCCCACATCTCTGACAAGTTCTGTCACCTTGGTAGTGTAAGAAAGGGCTTGAGAGATGAAACATTTACAAGCAGGGGTCTTGGAGATAAACTATTTACAGCTCGCCTGTGTCCATTAGAAATACAGCTGCCAAACCATGCATGTATTTCCAGATGCCCATCCAGTTGACCAATTTATACTTAAATTGGGTTAGAAAGAAACTCTGATTCACACAGTAGGGGAGCCTGTTCCAGTGAAGGAGTAAGTATCCGGTGACATACCTAAATGTGGAGCATTGCCTGTTCAATAATTCCAAAACCAAGCTACATACAAGCTATTAGAAGATTTCTTTTAGTTTTTATATCAAGGCAATACTTCTGCATTGATACTTGACCCCTGAATAGTGCAGCTAAAAATATATATTAAAACTTGTTAATATGTTATTTATTTATATAGTCATAATGTTCATAGTGTTCTGAATATTTCAAAAGAAAATCATCAAAGACAAAACTGCTTAGAGTTTTATGAAAGCTTACAAATGGATGGGCAAATTGCTATTGATTCTATGTATGTAGCTTGGCTGGTTAATGAGATATTGTAAGCTGTTTACAATATATTACAAAAATGAATATTTACTATGTTATTCTGACTTACAAAATCCAGTTTAAAAGACCTAGATTGCAAGGGATGTGACCATTATAACAACTAATATGGGCAGTTTGCCATTTACACTTCTTTAGTAATATTTATGGTTCTAGAAATATGAACTTTTGTTTGAACTGTGAGAATATAACTTGATTTTGTTAAAAGGCTCAGGATGCAATCATCGGATGTCAGAGTACAAATTTCCAGCCCCCAGTGGAGTGAGAGAGGGAGTTAAAGTCACTGTCACTGTAACAATAATCATCACTAGCCTGCCAAGAAGTTGAAAATGGGGAGGGGGAGCAGCCTTATCCAAGAGTAGATGAACTGTCTAGAACTAAAACATCAAAGTCTGACATGAGGAAACAAACCCGAGATCAAAACTCACCTTTGTCAAGCAAAAAATAGAATCAGCAAACCTCAGCTATTCCTTTACACTGTACTGCACTGTGCCAAGAGTTGCAGTATGTTATTGTCTTCAATAAGAGTAACTCTGGAGGAAACAGCTCTGATATAAACAAAGCACAAACTCATGCTTAGTCACCTGATACATTGAATATAAGCTGTAGATCAAAAATTTGCCTTCTGTTTTACACTTTATCAGGGGACTGTTGCATGTGTAAAAGACATCAGAGTGGTCAGTGTGACATTAAGTGGCAAGAAAACTATAGAACTGTAGCAATACTCTCTCCCCTTTCCAAATTACTAGAAAGGTGCATCCACATGCAACTCTCAGAATACATTAACATTAACGGAAACAACCTCTTCTGCCCATCACAACATGGATTTAGATTAGGTCACAGTACTGAGACTTTGTTATCATTGCTTGACACAGTAAACAAAAAGAAAACCAAGGTCGATTAATCTCATCCCTTTGACTAGACCTTTCCTAAGCTTATGGTGTAGTATTGTACCCTCTTCTAATAATCAGAGTATCACATCTAAATGTCAATAACTCCTTTATTCAGTGTTTTCCATAGCCACCTTATTAACAGGACTGGAAGTGTCAAATGCCAAAACTCTGACTTCCCCTTCTTACCTTAGCAAGTGGTGTACCCCAAGGAGTACCCCAAAGCTCAATTTTGGATCCCTCCTATTTAACATCTTCATTAATAGTATGCAGAGGTCTATCCATCACAGTACATGCACCCAATATAAAGGTGATTTGACTCAAACTACTCTGTTGACTTTTTCAAGCACCTTCAAACTTTAACCCAAGAAAACTTTACCCATCTAGAATAACACCTTACTCAGTCTCAGTTATTAATAAACACCAGTAAAACTAAACTTATGCACTTCCTACATCAAGTGATTAAAACCCACAACCTTATTTTCAGATTAGATCACAAAACAATACTGTCATTAAACCTGTACCACACAGCAATCTACTTAGTTTCATTACTGACCAGCAGATGAAGTTCATTCTCTTCTAACTACTGCTTGCACACTTCTACTACCAGGTCTGCTGTATGTCCCCCTGATATATAACAATGTCCAAGCTAACCAGCTAAAAACTGCAGGTAACATGCAACAAGTTCATTAACTTCACCACTAACTTACAAAGCTGTATCCATGTAGTACCACTTCAATATGCTACCTACAGCAATCTGCTCCAAAAATACAACCCACCCAGAAATCTGAGGTCAGGCAAGAGAAATCTGCTAGTTACCCTTAAAGCCAGAAACCATTATGGAAATACTACTTACTCAGGTCATGTTGCAAAAAAAGGAATGCATGCCCTACTCAGCTTCAATCTGAAGCAAATGCCAAACCATTCTAAAAGCTCACTCAACCCATCTAGCATCCAAATGGATATGTCTATGCACTTTTCCTCACTGAATGCACCAATCTTTCTCTAACACCACTTAACTCACCTTCATTTAACCTTTCTGTTGTTGTTTACCATACAGTTGTCTTTGGCATGCCTCATTTCCATACCTTACCGCACCTCTTTTTTTTACACCTTACACAATGCTATCCATCTCAGTCGACTCCTTCCTTTATTTCTCATCCCATCATCTTAACTATTTTTGTTCCTTTAAGACCTTCCTTCCTTCACTCAAACCCCAACTTAGCTTTCCCTCACTCTCTAAAGTCTAATATCTGTCCTTCTCACCTTTATCAGTTTGCCTCTTGCTTTTTTACTCTTTTCTGACTCATCTGTGCTAAACAACAGAAACATAGTGCCTTTTGCTCAAAAAACGTAAACTATGCAATAATCACTCACTATTGTGTAATACTGTACTTTGTAATTATAACTGTAAAAGACTGAAGATAATGTAATATTTCAATATAGAACCATACAAAATGATGTCATTTTCCTTCCTATCCATGATACTTTATTGCAGTTGCTACATTTTTTTGACATGTACTGCAAAATTTATATTTTTCTACCTTCTTCTGCAATGTACCTAACATGAATGAGTTTTCCTATCCAGGCATCTGACGAAAATAGGACATTTTTAAATATTACACTTTATCTTATTTTGTTGTATTTTTTTTGTACTGTACTCCTATTTTACACTGTGCCATATCTAAAACTAATGGAGCTTTTATCCATGGACATCTGCTGAAAAGGTGCATTTCTGTATGCGCAGTCAGACTATCTCAGTTAACAAATGCAAATAAAGAAATAAATACATAAAATAAGAAAAGAAAGAAAATTAAGTGTTTTTACAGCATTCCTTATAAATGTCATTGATGGAAGTAGTGAGGTAGCAGCATTTCCACCAGGGAATTATGACTGAAGAACAAAAAAAGAAATAAAACTTCCAAGAAATCCTATAATGTTCTATGATTGCTGAACATTAATCGTTATAACAAGCCATTTCCCAAAGATTCACTGTGGCATTGGTATCGTACACTTTAATGTTCACAATCTGTTACTGAATGAAAGAGACATTCTCAAACATTAGGACCATTTTATGTGACCATCTAAAACCTCAGCTTACTACTTTATTCCACACTTTGATGATACTGATTATGGCTTGATTAATAAATATGTATTTAAAGGGTCATACAGGCACAACTGTTTATTACAGTTTTGTGTACATATGTGTGGTGTGTGTGTGTGTGTGTGTGTGTGTGTGTGTGTGTGTGTGTGTGTGTGTGTGTGTGTGTGTGTGTGTGTGTGTGTGTATTATTTGTTCAGCAGCAAAACTACTGATAGCTACCGCTCAGTACCAGTCATAATCGGTAACTATGGGAACATTAGCCAGCGGGTGCTATTTTAGTGTATCATTAGTCTGTATGAATTCATAAATGTTTATTTGACAATGCACAGGAAGTTAGCACTGTTAATTTTAGTGCAGTTTATTGCAATGATTGACATTATGTGATAACATTTTCCATTGCCATGTACAGTAAATATTTTTGTTGGCACAGATATAAAATCAATGACCCAGCTTTTAGACTATTTTGTTCACTGACTGTCTACTTCTTCTGCATCTCTCTCTCTTCCCACATGAGGTTAGTCAGATTTAAAACACCTAGTTCCTTTGTTGTGCTGTTTATCATAAATTCAATGAGTGATTGTGGGCAGGGCTGAAACTTTATATGAAAAATATATTAAAAGCACGCTGAAAGGAAATGTGAAAACTGTGGCATTATATTATTGCATGTCTTGCCATCCTAATGCCCAAAATGCAACATACTTGTTGAACTAAATTTTGCATCCTCAAAGTTTCCATTTCCAAGTTAACAGCATGCACCACACAAGTACTCTGAACTGTGTTGTATTTTGGTTCAAACCACCTGCAGTGTCACATAATTTTTTTAATAACTGCAATCTAGGAAGTAAGAGAATATGCCATGGTGAACTGAATTTTTCAGTAATGTCTGTAGTTACAATTCCACTGCTTGCTTCATAGACTTAAGCAGTATGCTCTGGCATTTAATCTCACTAGAGCTGTTTGAACTCTGGATCTGGAATGCTTCTGTCAGTACTATTATAATTAAGACTTTAGAATGCTAACCTGTAACTGATGCAATAAAAATAAATAAAAACATGTTTTTTTTTTGTTCTTACAATTTCAGGTACTTAGGTGGCCAACAGCTACAAATTATTAGAAATATATTACACCAAAATCCTGCTGAACAGAAACTAGCATATTCCAAGAACCTCTGAGATGCATTTTGGCAAAAGTATTATGTTTTTAAAATAGCAAGTTAAATATAGCTTTAATGCACAACCCTAAATAATGAACTTGTGCAGAAATACTACATTTGTGGCTGCACTTCTGTCCTGTATCCTACAAAACTATTTTATCTCACCTAGACAAAATCTGTACATACTCCTCTACTTAAAGGAAAAGTCCACCCTCTCCTTCAATTTTAACTCCACCTTTAGGTTGCCTTTATCGTTAAGTACTAAGCTTGCTGCTGTAAGAACCATTTTAAGCTTATTCAGCTTCTCTTCCAAATGCAAGGATCAAACCCTGTACCTTGTGCTAACAAGCTAAGCACCTTTACCACTATACCAACCTTCAACTACATGGCTCAATAATTGTTTTGGTACCAGAAGCCTGCTTGCACTTCATGAAACTTCCATTTTTAACCTTGAAATCAAAGGAAGGGAAACCCCACAATCCTGCATATGCAATTAATCCCACTGATGTCAGCAGATCAATAGCTACTGTATAAGAAAGACAGTGTTGTAAAGCTGTTTTCTACTTCATTTATTGCAGAGAGGAAGCAAAACAGTATCAGTGCATTTATTTGATCTGTCTCTCTCTTTCTACAGAGCAGTACTAATTTGGCAGTTCTGTCAGGAGGCATGAAAAAGGCAAATGTCTTGATATTTTACAAGAAAAACATATTGTCTGAGTTTTCTTTAAATGTCACTGAAAGCTTTAAATCCAACACAAAAACAAACTGTAAAAGTAAGAAGATGAAGAGGGTCCACAATAAACCAACAAGCCTTAATTTATTTCATTTCCTTAAGCGCTTCTGAAGACGTTCAAGAAATTTGTTTGAACAAAACCGCTTACGGAAACAAAATAAATTAAGGGTTATTGGTTTACTGCGGGTCCTCTTCGTCTTCTTACCTTTTACACTTTTTTCACTGAAAGCTTTGATGATATTGCTGTTAGGTCATTTTAGTATCATGTTAAGTAGTATAACTAATTAATACTGCACATGACTGAGCATTTATTTTGGTAATAAAATGAAAATAATTATTTTTCATTTAATGACAGAATGTTTTTTTCTGCACAATCTCAAGTCTCGGTAAGAACGTCCCACTTTGGACGTCTAAAAAGATGGTAATCTCTAATAGCAGACCACCTATTTTGCATAGTAATCCACTTGTAAGTTGTATTTCCTATAAGTGCAACAGTTTTATAGGTTCATAGGTTCATAGGTTGATACTAGGCTATCTGCCCTAGGGCATTTATAAGCCTAGCCAGAGTGTGTTTGGCTTTCGCCACCCTTTTAGATTAATTGACTGTGCCTCTGTATAGTAGGTCACAGAAGATAGCCCTTTTAAGGTTAGTTTACTGTGCCTCTGTCTAGTAGGGACACAGAAGAGATCCCAGGGTTAACCTACGATCTCCCATCCACTCGTCAAGATTTCTCTTGAAGAGGGTCATTGAGGGGCTCTGCCTAACATGGATTGGGATTTTGTTCCAGAGTGAGGGGAGCCTCTGGGATATAAATCTGTCCCTCCAGCATGTCCTATTTATTTCTGTGCTGAGGTTTAAGTCCCTGGAGTGTGTAGCTCTAAGGGATTTGGATTTCCTGAGGTGGAGCATGTCCATTAATTCTGGGTTGGACATGGCTTTATACGTCAGGCACAGATCGCCTCTGAGTAGGCGGTAAGCAAATGAGTAGAGCTGGAGTTTCTTTAGCCTGACTGCGTAGGGCATCTGTTTGAGTCCCTTGATCCTCTTGGTGAGGTACTTTTGGGGTCTTTCCAGTTGCTGCAGGTGTCGGGTAAGGTACATCCCAAATGGGGCATTGTATTCAATTATGGGCCTGATGAGTGATGAGTAGAGGGGCACAATGACCTCTCTTGATCTAGATGTGAACCCTTTTGTGATAAGGTAGGCTATATAGAAGGTCTTTCTAACCACTTTGGCAATGTGATTGTCAAAGGAGAGATTGCTATCTACTTGGGTCCCCAAATCCTTAATTTCTTCTTCCGTACTTAATGGATTACCACCTATGTGGTAATTTGTGGGCACTTTGTTTTTCCCAAAGGGGATGACTATGCACTTTTTGGCATTTAGCTTTAGGCCATGGCTCTGGCACCAGTTATCCATCTCTGGGAGATCCTTTTGGAGGATGCTTATGTCAGTCGGCGAGTCGATTATGGCACCCAGTTTGCAGTCATCTGCGAACTTGGTCAGCCATAGTCCTCCCATGTTAGCCTGTACCTCAGAGAAATATATACTGAACAAGAGAGGTCCCAGGACTGAGCCTTGTGGGACACCACTTGTAACTGGTTTAGAGTCTGACATGGCACCTGCAATTCTGACAATGTGGGTTCTATCTCTGAGCCAGTTTGCAACCCATCTTGTGACATGGGGGTTGATATTTAAGCTGGTGAACTTATTTATGATGCCCGAGTGGGGTATTGTGTTGAAGGCTTTTGCGAGGTCCAGGTAGGCTGTGTGGACTACCTTCCCTTCATCTATGACCTTGGTGACTGTTTCAAAGAAGTCGACCAGATTCAAGAGGCAAGATCTGCCCTTAACAAAGCTGAATTGGGTAGGATCCAGTGTTTGGAGGTTCCCAATGTCTTTGTTTATGAGTTCCATGATGATACGTTCCATAGCTTTGCAGACCAGGCTAGCCAGGCTTATAGGCGATAGTTTCCGGGGTCCATTGTGGCACCACCTTTGTGGAGTGGGACCACTGTTGCTGTACGCCATTCCTTGGGTACATATCCTGTAGTAAGGCTGAGATTGAACAGTGACTTTATGTGAGGGTTCAGTTCTTCTTGGAGCTCGTGTAAGATGCAGCCCGGGACACCGTCTTGTCCCATTGATGCTGTGTTTTTTGCTTTGGAGAGGGCAGCTCTCACCTGTGCATCTGTGATGTCAGGGAGGCTACACTCTGCTGGGACAGACATTTGCTCTTTTTGCAGGGGAAGGGGGGGTGAGTTTGCACTGAACCTGTCTGCCAGGATGTTGGCAATGTCTGTTGGTTCACTGTATTTTTTGTCATTTTGCACTAACTCAGAGCATATCTGGGAGTTGCCACCCAGGTTCCTGACATAACTAAAGAAGGCCTTCTGATTATCTTTAGCATCTTGTGCAATTTTTCTTTCGAAGCTGGCCTTAGATGATTTTATGAGGGATCGTAGTTTCTTGCTAGTACTGATAAGAGGTGCCTTCCCTTTTTGGGATTTTGCTCTATCATGTAGTAGCTTCCTCCTTCTATTGTATAGCTTATTTATGGCTGGGGTCCACCAGACAGGTCTCCTGCCTTTGGAGGAGTGAGCCTTGGTTTTATTTGGGATAGCACAATCCATGCATTCCTGTAGGTGTCCATAGAATGCGTTTGTAAAGGATTCTGTGGTTTGGGCCGTATTTTCCACTGGCCTGGGGGCTTTGAAGGATTCCACCTCAGTTTTGAGAAGTGTGAAGTTTGCTTTTGAGAAGTTCTTCACCGTGGTTTCCTTGACTGGGGGTGGGGATGGGATATGGATGTCCAGTGAGATTAATTTATGGTCAGATCTTTCCAATGAGGGGTATACCCCTGGTATGGAACATAGAGTCCCCATGTTGATGATGATCAGGTCTAATATGTTTTCCCCTCTTGTGGGAGTGGTGACCAGTTGTTCCATAGCATTTGAGTTTATAAATTCTAGGAACCATTGGGCATGGGTGTTGGGGCTTGAGTAGTGCTCCTAGTCAATGTTTGGGTAGTTGAAGTCATCCAATATAATGGTGTTTGGAGAGACCTTCATATTCTTCAGTGTTCTCAGGAAAGTCAAGTGGGGTTCCTGAGTTTGAGAGGGTGGTTTGTAGCAGGCTACAAACTGAAAGGCAGTTTTGCCCACTGTTAGTTGCACATGGATGATCTCCGATACTTCGTGCAGTGCCACTAACCTGGAGGTGTGGGTATCTTTGATGAATATGGATACTCCCCCTCCTTTTGTGGTTCGGTCTGAGTTTTGGGACCGAAAAGCATGGTATGAGGTATAACCTGGTAGTGCTGGGGTGCTCTCGGGAGCCTTGAACCAGGTTTCTGTTACTGCACAGATATCGATATTCTCCATACTGAGGAGTGCCTCGAGTGCATGCATCTTGAGGTTTAGACTTCTGGCGTTGAGCAGCATTACCCTTAGTTTCTTTTTCCTTGTGTTGTCTATGGAGGTGGGTTTGTCTTTTGAGCCTTGCTTAAAAAAGGCACTATGGGAGTGGCAAGAGCCTTAGCCAGTATTCGAAAGCCCAGGGGTGACAGGTGCAAGCTGTCCCTAGCGAAGCAACGTGGCTTGTCGAGCATGTCATCCCAGGCTGACAGACACTGGATCCCCTTTGAATGACACCAATACTTTAGCCAATTGTTAAAATTGATCATTTTGTCTTTATACTGTGGCATCATTCTTGGTGAGGGTAAGATGCTACTCAAGGTCAGGGTCATACCGGCCTGGGCTACATGATCAGAGAGCTCCTCTATGTCTCTTTTCATGTAGTCCAGGGAGGTACGTCTCAGGTCATTCACATCAGCATGGACAATGACGGAGTCATATTCGTACTTGCTTTGGAGTGACCTGAGTGCTTGTGTTATGTGGTGGATCCTGGCACCCGACAGGCAGCTTACAGTGACCTTCTCCTTGTTCAGCCTGGTGAGTGGGACATCAGTGTGTCTGACAATAGTGTCACCTATTACAAGTGTATTAGGTGTGTTGTTTAGCCTTAAGGGCTGTGACTGTATGGCACACTGACTTTGTGAACTATGTGATATGTGGGTATTGTTGTGGGGTAGCGGTTGCTTGGATGTCTGCTTTGGAGGTCTCTGCTGCTTGGGCAGATTTTTATTTAGAGCCTTCAAGTATATTTTTGTGTGTTTATGTGTTAGGTTTGCTGTTGCGATAGGTCTATGTGAGACTGAATTTGTGGTGTGTGTGGTTACCTTCTCCTCCTGACTGACTGCGTCAGTACTGGGTTGAGAGAGCTCAGCCTCCAGTTTGCCTATATAGTTGCATCTCTCACATATATTTGAGCTTGTTGGGAGGAGGAGAGGGTGGTCTGTGTACATAAGGCAGTTGTAACATTGCCTCAAGATTCCCAGATTCACCAGCTGGACTGGAGAGTAAACCTGAAACTGACTTTTGGACATGCCAGAATAGTATAAGGAACTACTTTTTGACTGATCAAAAAGGACCAAAATGGGAGCCAAGTACTTAAAGGGAGTATAAGAGGGTGTAGTGCTTTAGTTTATTAGTGCTTACTTATAAGATTACTTATACGAGCAAGTGCAGGGCTTTAGAATGAAAATAGAGTGCTTACTTTGAGATTTAGAACAATTCTAAGGGAAAAAGTGAAGAGCAGACTTTGTGGAGCCAGGAATAGTTTAAACCCATTTAAGTGGCGCTGCCCGATGCTGCGCTATGTGCAAAATCGCGCAAAACCGTGCAAATGCTGGTTTTAAAGCAGAGAAACTGAAAGAGATAGGAATTGACCCAAAACGGCCAATAAGCTACTAGTTTCAGGGCTGAGACCACTCATCCAGGGGCAGATATGCTGCTCAAAGCTCCCCACTCTCACTGGTGAACAGAGAAGCATCCTCTTATCCAAGTAAGGATATGGGCAACACAGAAAACTATACCACAGTCTGGAATTCAGCAAAACCTGAAATCTGGGCTAATCTAGTTCAGCAAAGGCGAGAAAAGAAAATATTTTTTTGTTTTTTTCAGGAAAAAGCAGAAAAACACACAGAAAACACTGTAAATGCTATAAACAGGCTAGCACACTTTAGTGTGTAGCCTACAACAGTTATACAATACAAAAACGACAAATTGATATAAAACAAGTGCAAAAACTGTAAAAAGCAGAAGGCAAATGCAATTTAAACTTTTTAAAGCACGGATCAGTTAGAAATTCGCTTTTTAGGTGGGAAAAGGCAGTCGGAGAAAAAAAACAGAGAAAAAATACTTAAATCTGGAAAAGTCTCTCTTGGGTCTCTCTGTTGCCTGTATCACTCTGCAGGGCACCACGAGGAGCTGTGCGGAGTTGTATACTGGTGCAAAACCATGCAAATGCGGGTTTTAAAGCAGGGAAACTGAAAGAGATAGGAATTGACCCAGAACGGCCCATAAGCTACTAGTTTCAGGGCTGAGACCACTCCTCCAGGGACAGATAGGCTGCTCAAAGCTCCCCACTCTCACTGGTGAACAGAGAAGCTTCCTCCTATCCAAGTAAGGATATGGGCAACACAGGAAACTATACCACAGTCCAGAATTCAGCAAAACCTGAAATCTGGACTAATCTAGTTCAGCAAAGGTGGGAAAACATAATTTTTTTGTTGTTTTTTTTTTTTTTTCAGGAAACAGCAGAATAACACACAGAAACACTGTAAATGCTATAAACAGGCTAGCGTACTTTAGTCTGTAGCCTACAACAGTTATACAATACAAACATGACCTAAATTGATATAAAACAAGTGCAAAAACTGTAAAAAGCAGAAGGCAAATGCAATTTAAACTTTTTAAAGCACAGATCTGTTAGAAATTCGCTTTTTAGGCAGAAAAAGGCAGTCAGAGCATAAAAAACAGAGAAAAAATACTTAAATCTGTAAACGTCTCTCTTGGGTCTCTCTGTTGCCTGTATCACTCTGCAGGACACCACGAGGAGCTGTGCAGAGTTGTATACTGGCGCAAAACCACGCAAATGCGGGTTTTAAAGCAGGGAAACTGAAAGAGATAGGAATTGACCCAGAACGGCCATTAAGCTACTAGTTTCAGGTCTGAGACCACTCCTCCAGGGACAGATAGGATGCTCAAAGCTCCCCACTCTCACTGGTGAACAGAGAAGCTTCCTCCTAGCCAAGTAAGGATATGGGCAACACAGGAAAATATACCACAGTCCAGAATTCAGCAAAACCTGAAATCTGGACTAATCTAGTTCAGCAAAGGTGGTAAAAGAGAATTTTTTTTCTTTTTTTAGGAAACAGCAGAAAAACACACAGAAAACATTGTAAATGCTATAAACAGGCTAGCGCACTTTAGTGTGTAGCCTACAACAGTTATACAATACATAAATAACTTAAATTGATATAAAACAAGTGCAAAAACTGTAAAAAGCAGAAGGAAAATGCAATTTAAACTTTTTAAAGCACAGATCAGTTAGAAATTCGCTTTTTAGGCGGGGAAAAGGCAGTTGGAGCAAAAAAACAGAGAAAAAATACTTAAATCTGGAAAAGTCTCTCTTGGGTCTCTCTGTTGCCTGTATCACTCTGCAGGACACCACGAGGAGCTGTGCGGAGTTGTACACTGGCGCAAAACCGTGCAAATGTGTGTTTTAAAGCAGGGAAACTGAAAGAGATAGGAATTGACCCAGAACGGCCCATAAGCTACTAGTTTCAGGGCTGAGACCACTCCTCCAGGGACAGATAGGCTGCTTAAAGCTCCCCACTCTCACTGGTGAACAGAGAAGCTTCCTGCTATCCAAGTAAGGATATGGGCAACACAGGAAACTATACCACAGTCCAGAATTCAGCAAAACCTGAAATCTGGACTAATCTAGTTCAGCAAAGGTGGGAAAACAGAATATTTTTTGTTTTTTTTTTTTTTTTTTTCAGGAAACAGCAGAAAAACACACAGAAAACACTGTAAATGCTATAAACAGGCTAGCGCACTTTAGCATGTAGCCTACAACAGTTATACAATACAAAAACGACTTAAATTGATATAAAACAAGTGCAAAACTGTAAAAAGCAGAAGGCAAATGCAATTTAAACTTTTTAAAGCACAGATCAGTTAGAAATTCGCTTTTTAGGTGGGAAAAGGCAGTCGGAGCAAAAAACAGAGAAAAAATACTTAAATCTGGAAAAGTCTCTCTTGGGTCTCTCTGTTGCCTGTATCACTCTGCAGGACACCACGAGGAGCTGTGCGGAGTTGTATACTGGCGCAAAACCGTGCAAATGCGGGTTTTAAAGCAGGGAAACTGAAAGAGATAGGAATTGACCCAGAACGGCCCATAAGCTACTAGTTTCAGGGCTGAGACCACTCCTCCAGGGACAGATAGGCTGCTCAAAGCTCCCCACTCTCACTGGTGAACAGAGAAGCTTCCTCCTATCCAAGTAAGGATATGGGCAACACAGGAAACTATACCACAGTCCAGAATTCAGCAAAACCTGAAATCTGGACTAATTTAGTTCAGCAAAGGCGGGAAAAGAGAATATTTTTTTTGTTTTTTTCAGGAAACAGCAGAAAAACACACAGAAAACACTGTAAATGCTATAAACAGGCTAGCGCACTTTAGTGTGTAGCCTACAACAGTTATACAATACAAAAACAACTTAAACTGATATAAAACAAGTGCAAAAACTGTAAAAAGCAGAAGGCAAATGTAATTTAAACTTTTTAAAGCACAGACCAGTTAGAAATTCACTTTTTAGGCGGGAAAAGGCAGTCGGAGCAAAAAAACAGAGAAGAAAAAAACTTAAATCTGGAAAAGTCTCTCTTGGATCTCTCTGTTGCCTGTGTCACTCTGCAGGACACCACGAGGAGCTGTGCAGAGTTGTATACAATAACAAACTTTTTAAATCACAGAGTCGCTAAAAAAACTGGCGTTTTAGGCGGAATTAGTTAAGGCAGCAAGAAAAGCAGAAAAGTGATACTTAATCACTCCAAAGTCACTCTTTTGCCTCTCTGCTGCTGTAGACTCTGCAGAACACCTGGAAGGCACATGTTGAGTGGAATACAAGCGTAAAAACTGTGCAAATTAGGTTTTTATAGCAGGGAAGTGAAAGAGATAGAAATTAGCCCAAAATGGCCAATAAACTACTAACCTCTGGGCTGAAACCACTCCTCCAGGGACAGATAGGCTGCTCAAAGCTCCCCTCTCTCACAGGTGAACAGATAAACTTCCTTCTATCCAAGTAAGGTAATGGCAACACAGAAACTTGTAATACAGCCCTGGATTCAGCAATAACCTGAAAACTGGACTATACTAGTTCAGAAAGGCGGGAAACAAGTATATATATATTTTTTTTCAGAAAATAGAGCAGATACAATCAAAATTTGCCCAAAAAGGCCAATAAACTACTAACCTCTGGGCTGAAACCACTCCTCCAGGGACAGATAGCCTGCTCAAAGCTCCCCTCTCTCACAGGTGAACAGATAAACTTCCTTCTATCCAAGTAAGGTAATGGCAACACAGAAACTTGTAATACAGCCCTGGATTCAGCAATAACCTGAAAACTGGACTATACTAGTTCAGAAAGGCGGGAAACAAGTATATATATATTTTTTTTTCAGAAAATAGAGCAGATACAATCAAAATTTGCCCAAAAAGGCCAATAAACTACTAACTGCTGGGCTGAAAACACTCCTCCAGGGACAGATAGCCTGCTCAAAGCTCCCCTCTCTCACAGGTGAACAGAGAAACTTCCTTCTATCCAAGTAAGGTATGGCAACACAGAAACTTGTAACACAGCCCTGGATTCAGCAATAACATAAAAACTGGACTATACTAGTTCAGAAAGGTGAGAAACAAGTGTATATATATATATATATATATATATATATATATATATATATATATATATATATATATATGTATATTCCAGAAAATAGAGCAGATACAATCAAAACAACACTTTACCCAATTAACCAGTTAAAAAGCATAAAACTGAGCCCTGTTCTAGCAGTCTTCAATCAGACAAGTTCTAACTGCACAGTCCTGCCACTAGGGTACAGAGAAACCTTCTCCAAAAAAGACGGCCTGGATCAGTGCACAAGTTATACAAACAAAGCTAGATCCAGCCGGCCTGAATCTAGTCTATGCTACAGCAAACAAGGCGTACTGATTTCAGAAAGAAACAGTTCAAGTAAGCATGTGCAATAAGCCTTTAACCAGAAATTCCCAGCTCAGAAGGGTAGAATCTAGCCTCTCCTCCCACAAGAGTGCAGACCACAAATCATCTTAATGTAAAATAACTGGCCTGAAGCCCAAGTCCTTAACCCAGAACTAATACACTTTTAGAATAACAGACACTGAGCCTTCAATTAGCAGTTCCCAACTTAGAAGAATGTACGCTACCTGTCCTACCACAACAGTGCAGACCACAAACCTTCTTAATGTAAAACAACTGGTTTGAAGCCTAAGTGCTTAAACCAAGGGCCTTAGAATAACAGTTACAATTTAATCAGGCTACTAACAAGCAGTAATAAAGGCAGCAGAATAAATTCAATTGAGTACTTTTAAGAAGAGGCAAAAGCAAAATAAGGTAATAAAGTAGGAAGAAACACAAATACAGTAAGGCAGATGAAGTGCAAAATTTTTTTTTTTTTGAGACGGAGGAAACAGAGCAGATTAAGATACTATAGGGGAATGCCCTTCTCAAGTACTCTCTCTGTACACCGCAGAGGAGATGGGACTGGTAGGAGTATCCAAAATCAAAATATGATCTCACTGTACTCAGTTGAGTGAGCAAATGAGATGGGTCCAGGAGGAGTGTGCAAAAAGAGATTTACAGCAGGGGTGGGCAATTCCAAAGCCACCAAGATTAACACCACAACAAGAAACAGGGAGGGGGTGGGGAACTAACTGCAGAGAGACAGAGACACAATATTTACTGAATCAAAGACACACAATATTTACTGACTCAAATCTTAAATAAGTGCAGAAAAATATACTTAAATCAGCTTGTGTCCAGTTGATATATGCAGACAAGTCTCAGTAGCCAACAACTTGATTTAAAATGATTACTAGAATGTAACCAACACAAATTTTAATGCTAGCAGAAACCCCCAAGCTAACTAACACTAACAAAGGAATTTCAAAGCAGTCTAACAACTTTCAGTGAGCTCAGATGGCTACACTTTTTTCACACTTCAGGCAACTTAACTGCAGAGAGACAGAGACACAATATTTACTGAATCAAAGACTCACAATATTTACTGACTCAAATCTTAAATAAGTGCAGAAAAATATACTTAAATCAGCTTGTGTCCAGTTGATATATGCAGACAATTCTCAGTAGCCAGCAACTCTATTTAAAATGATTACTAGAAATGTAACCAACACATATTTTAATGCTAGCAGAAACCCCCAAGCTAACTAACACTAACAAAGGAATTTCAAAGCAGTCTAACAACTTTCAGTGAGCACAGATGGCTACACTTTTTCACACTTCAGGCAACTTAACTGCAGAGAGACAGAGACACAATATTTACTGAATCAAAGACTCACAATATTTACTGACTCAAATCTTAAATAAGTGCAGAAAAATATACTTAAATCAGCTTGTGTCCAGTTGATATATATATATAGAAAATAGTGTTAGTCTTGTACACAGAACTACTAATTTGTCATGCTCAAAAATTATGGTTTTGATAAAAGTGTTATTGTGCTGCAATATAACACATACCAAGGGGTAGTAATGTAACAGAAATGTGGAAATATAATGTACAATGACATCTGTGCCTCAGTTTAAAAAAAATCTACTTACATAAATTTGAAAACAGATAGTTGTATTTTTTGTACTCTGCTCGTAAAATGCTTTTGAGCTAAAATAGCAAGTAAGTTAGCACATTTCTCCAACATTTAAGATTTTTAACAAAAATTTCCTTTGCTGCAGACACCGGTGAGTAGCAGAAAAAGTTCTTTTAAGTGTTGATTAACTGTTCTTGGATTACAGTGCTATTTTTAACACCTCAGAAAGAGTGTGGGGTGGGTCTGTCAGTGCTCATAGCATGTTGTTGTCTTTCAGCTTTTCCCGGTTAGGGATCGCCACAGCGGAACTCCGGTTCGCTAATGATTGGCAGTAGATTTTCATGAACGCCGAGGTGCCAGGTGTGCTCAACGTCCAACCTTCAACGAAGGCACGCCCATTTACGCATGTCTTTCGAATGCCCACCCAACCGCGGGGAGGACATGCAGACTCCAAACAGAAGGCACTCCCCGCACTCCAGCCGTGAATCGAATGGGAGAATCTCTTGCTGTGAGGCAACGCTACTGCTGCACCACCGCGGAAGTGTCAGTGCTCATAGCATAGGACTACAAAATGATAATCCTTAGAAAATGCCTATAATTTAGTTACTTTCTTTGACTGCAGATGAAAAATTGCTTTGACTTGCTTAAAACAGGCTCTGAGAGAGTTGTTTGTGGTAGTTATTCAGGAATACAATGCAAACAATCCTGCTACAGAAGGTGTCAAAATACTTGTGACTTGCACTTGCTGCCATTCTATCTCAATGGTCTAGGAAGACAACATAACTTTCTTATGTCTAGCATGACTTATATAAAGCAGACTTAAAATGGATTCTGGGAAGGGGAAAAGAAAGCACTAAAACAAAATCATGTTAATATGCCAATCATTACTGGGTTAATTCAAGTGGCTAAACCACTTTCAAGACATATCTTAGATATCTAGGGTCACTATATAATCATGTCTTGAATTAGTAAGCAAGTATTCAGAAACTCATTACCATACTAAAATTAGACATTACTCCAAAACCATGTGATGGCAATGATAGGCTTATGTTCCCTCTTGTTGTCTATTTTAGTGTCCTTTATATCATTATGACTCCATATTTTAAAACTAGAGCATCAGCCCATAAGCAGTGTGATTTGGAAACCAAAATATCAATAAAATATTTAATCCGTCTAAATAAAACAGAATGGCCCACAAAGTTCAGGCCAACTCCACAAAAAACATAATGAACAACACTTGTGAATGAAATACAATTACAAATAAAGTATACACTCATTTATCAAAGCCAACAAATTAAACCGGTAAGCGCTTTCATCCTTTTATTAGAAACTTCATCAGACAATTAAACTAAACACAGCAAACATATATATATATATATATATATATATTTTTTTTATTATTATTTATTTTTATTTATTTAACATTTGTTGACCGGGCTAGTCTATCTGGATATAAGTCCATTTTCTATAGAGGCCCAGGGAGAAAAGCTCCAAAAAATGACAAACAATTTAATACAAATCAAAGTTAGAGGGCACCTCTGATCATGAAGAAAATCCAGAATTGTTTGGTTATGTTAACAATAACAGACAAAATAATTAGAATACAACAACAGTTAAATTCACAATAAAAAATGTCATCCCATTAAATCCACAACAATAAGTTTTTTTTTTTTTTTTTGTTAATACAAGGAGTAGAGAGGGGATTAGTGATGGTACAATGAGACAGAAAGAAAAAAAACATCCGTCTATATAAATATATATATATATATATATATATATATATATATACTCAGTGGTTTTATTGGAAGGACGGATGTTTTTAAGAGTTCTTTTCTCACTACAATTGGTACATGTAGTGATTTGGTGTGCAACATTTTATTCAAGAACTGGAAAATTTTGAGGAATGATAAAGATATTAGGGAGTATGTGGGGGAGAATCCTAGTATTATGTACAAAGAGGGAGAAATTTGAAAGATATTTCATTCGCAAGTGTCATTCATTATGTTTTTTGTGGAGTTAGCCTGAACTTTGTGGACTATTCTGTTTTATTTAGTTTGGGTTTTTTTGCTTGTGTTGAGTCATTGTGTTTGCTGATGGCTTCCGATTCGCAAACAAGTGCTTCACAATCCTTTTTCATCCAGGATTTTTCACAAGCAATTGGGAACTTGCTGCTCTTAGGGCAACAACTATCACAGCATATTGAGGTATTTGAACCACATTTAAACCCCCAACTGGTACCAGTGGACAGCCATGTGTGACCAGGAGACGCGCATGGGTCATGCTCAGGGCAATGTACCTGAACCAAATTTACAACAACAATTAAATGAATTACCTGAATTTGGACCATTACAGGTTAGTGAGAGACCGTGCCCAGTTTTTGATAATATGCATAGTAATGGTCACGTTGGTGTGCCCTTATTGAATGGACTGGTTACATTCGAGTCTAGGTTTTAATAGTGAATTAAGAACTGATGCTACTAACTTGATGGATAAATTAAGTGGATTTGATTATAAGTTGTTAAAAATTAAACCGCTTCAGCTGACTAATGCTTGCTTTTATGAATGTATCAAAGCTAATGTTGTGCCCAAGGTTTTGCGCATGTGGCGCTTTCCCACAGGGCTGGTGGCCGATTCTCCATTCCACAAAGGACTTATTCAGTTATTTGATAAACACGGGGTAGAGTATATGAATCTGATCATTAGACATAATGAAAAGGTTATAGAAGCCCGGAGTAAAGAAGTGACTCAAATGGACAATTTGATTTTACATGACCGACATTATTTAAATAATCAATTTGATTATGTACGTATGTTTAAAACTACTGACGAACAATTGGATGTTATAAAGAATAGGAAAATAAAAAAGGTTATGAGAGACAAGGAGGACTATGATAATGACATGACTTGCCCACAACCACCACATCTGCAGGCATAGGTTAATACTTCTAATAATGGGCATAATCTACCTCAGAGTGACCAAGGTGATGGTGGAAGAACTGACAATGAGTTTTTTTTTTAGATGAAGAGTCTCCAACTTGGCATTCAGAACATTTGAAGAACTGGTACTAGCAACAAGCCAACCAATGGGACAATTCCATGGAGACCAGGCTCTCCAGGGGTCGTGGTCACAACATGCAGAGAGGGAGATTGAAGAAGACTATTCGGGTCAGGAACTGATTAATTGGACTGATTTGTTGGATGGGGAGGAGGCTAATGCCCTACTCTCATTGGTTAACATTGTTTTTATTAAAGAAAAGGACTTTAAAATATTTAATTTTTCATTCTATCCAGTTGATAGGGAGTGTTGTGATTTGTTTGCAAAGGGTTTAACCTTTGTGCCATGTAAACCAAATGATACAGAAAACACTTTAACTGAATTAAAACAATATATTAGAAAATTGAATTTTAATATTTTATTTCATTATGTTAATTCTACTAAAAATCCCTTAAGTATTTCTAGTACATTTAACCATCTGATTCATACAACTTTACAATTGTTTGAGACACTATGTGAAACTGATATTCACAATTTCAAATTAATGATTGCTAAGGTGAGGAATAATTTGGATGGAATGCAGTGTATGAGGTTGCAACAGTTAAAAAAGGAAAACAGCATTAGGATTCTAAAGCCAGATAAGGTAAGGGGTGGCCTTATAATAATGAATTATGACTATGTTGGCAAAATGAGGGATATTTTGAATGGTAGCATGAAGTCTCTTCTTTAAACCAACTTAATGGGGCCTATAGACGTATAAAAAGTGAGTTACAGAACCTTTTTATCAAAGGTTGTATTTCAACTGATGAGTTAAATATTCTTAGCATTCCTTACCCCACTGTTCTAACAGTATTTAGTTTACCGAAACTGCATAAAACTATAGATCACCCCCCCCCGGTGCGGCCCACTGTAGATGCATGGGGTTCCATCAAACACCCCATAGCAAATTTCGTGGACATCAAGCTAAAGGATTTTGTAATGAGTGAAGCTTGTATATGTAGGGTTTCTTAGCAATTTTTAAAAATGATTGATGCTACACCCTTTGATAAAGCACGTATTTTCGTAACAATAGATTTTAAGATTTGTGTACTGTAACCACACATTCGATAGAGATGGAATTTTTTTTTGTGAATATTTACATGATAAAGGTGTTACCCAAGCACATGTGAATACATATGAACAATTATTGGAGATGGTACTTATGAAAAATTTTACCTTGTTTGAAAAGGAATATTTTCTACAGGTGGAAGGGATAGCTATGGGTTCGTCATGTGGGGATTAGTCATGTTGCAGTGGTTGAAGAAGTTTCTATTTAACTCATTGTTTTTTAAACATTGTTTGTTGTGTACCTGCTTTCTTGATGGTATGTTTTTGTTATAGAAGGGCCCCAGAGATGAAATTTTTATATTCTTGTAGTATATTAATGAGACCACAACCTTTTCAACATTTACTCACACTGTTAATGACAATGAGATTGCTTATTTGGATGTTTCCCTAAAAAAAGACATACAGTAAACTCTCAGTTAACTGGCACCCATGGGGATTGGTAGATGCCGGATAACTGTAGTTTCTGTTTTCTTGAGAGTTACTATTAAAAGCAGGCCTGACTAATACTCTACCCTATACTATTTGTTTGGTTTGACTTGTTCACAGGTTGGGGAGAGAGGGAATTTATTCCTGTCTTCCTTTTTAAAACTCTAAAACTCTAAAAACATAAGGTTATGTTTCTGTAGGGGGGAAACAGAAAGTGCAACACATGAAAATTGTACTGTATTTCTTCGATATTTTTTGCCGGTTGCTTGAGAGTGCCAATTGCTTGCGTTCCGGTTAACTGAGAGTTTTCTGTACGAAATAAAAGATTCATTGCTGAAATCTTTAGGAAGAAAACCTATTCAAATATTTTTTTATATTTTAGTAGTGCCCACCCTTTTAAGCAAAAACGACCTGTATTAAAAGGAGAATTTGTTAGGGCAGCTCATATGGTGAGTACAATGGAAGCCTTTTTAGATGAGTGTGACCTCTTGAAGGGTATGTTTTTGAAACAGGGATACCCACAACCTTTAACTAATGAAGTAGTGATGGAGGTTATTAATAATAGAGAAAGGAGTTATTTTACACCTATTTTGGGTGGTTGTCAAATGGACTCTGTGGATGTAACTAGTGTTAGAGGACCCACTGTTGATTATATAGGGGAACATATTGTTAGAGAGAGAAGTTTTATTGGAAGGATGTTTTTAAGAGTTTTTTTATCACTACATTTGGTACATGTAGCGATTTAATATGCAACATTTTATTCAAGAACTGGGAAATTTTGAGGCATGATAAAGATATTAGGGAGTAGGTGGGGGAGAATCCTAGCATTGTGTACAAAAAAGGGAGAAATTTGAAAGATATTTTTGAGTCGAAAAAAGTGGATGAAGAGATGGGTACATGAAAAAGTGTGGTTTCTGCTCATATTGTATGTTTATACTGCAAACCAATGAAGTTAACATTAATGATACAAAGATTAAAAATTGCATGGTACATTTACATGTAATTCTGAGAAAGTTATTTATGCTGCCATACCGTGTTTTATATAGGTACAATGGATAGAAAATTGAAAAATAGGCTGTATGAACATAAAAGGGAGATAAAATTGGAAAAGACAACAAATACACTTTTTAAAAATATTGTAGAGTATCATGGACATGCTTTTAAATTTATGGTTATAGAGAATTTGTGTATGAATGAAGGGGGTGGGGCTTGGTCCTTGTTGCTGGAAAAACAGGAAGTAACCTGGCAATTACAGTTGAATGCAGTGCATTGGCCAGGTTTAAATTAGCACATTTCAGTCGCTAGTATTTTAAAATTAAAGACTTTGGAGAGATGAATGCGTATTAAAAATTAAATTTACTTTAAAAGGTTTTAAATTAAACATTTTCAGGTTTATAATCTTTATATATTGTATTTTTTTACTGTTATAGCTGTATTGACTGCCTATAGGTTCATAGGTTAGTACTAAGCTAACTGCCCTTGCGAGCCATTTTAAGCCTAGCCAATTATCCCTTGTGAGACTCAAACCCCGCACCTTGTGTTTGCAAAGCAAACACCTTAACCATTAGGCCACCCTCTCATCCGTATAAGGATGTTTGTCCCCTGATTGGCTGGATAAGGGGATGTGTTTGTTAGGAGGTGAATGAAATGAGTATATATATATATATATATATATATATATATATATATATATATATATATATATGTATGCTTGCTGTCTTTTGTTTAATTGTCTGATGAAGTTTCTAATAAAGGGAAAAAGCGCTTACCTATTTAATTTGTTGGTTTTGGTAAATAAGTGTATAGTTTATTTGTAAGTGTATTTCATTCTCAAGTGTCGTTCATTACGTTTTATGTGGAGTCGGCCTGAACTTTATGGCCATTCTGTTTTATTTCATTTGTTTTTTTTTTTTGCTTGTGTTGAATAAGTGTATTTAACTCATCTAACTAACAAGTATTGAAATATGTGTGTGTGTGTGTGTGTGTGTGTGTGTGTGTGTGTGTGTGTGTGTGTGTGTGTGTGTGTGTGTGTGTGTGTGTGTGTATGTGTGTGTGTGTGTGTGTGTGTGTGTGTGTGTGTGTGTGTGTGTGTGCGCATGCACGTGTAGCACATAGCTGGTAAAATCCACACATCATATAAATATGTCTAATGGATACAGACAGTACCACAGGGAAGAAAGGACTGAATGGGAATGTGCATATGGCTGCATACAGTAAGTTTGGTAAACAAGTTAATTCTAGGCCTGTTTTTGTTATCTACAGTAATATTTAAAGCTGCTAAAATGAAAGATCACCTACTTGTCTTCATGTGATTATGTAGTGTGAATAGCTGACGTCCATGATGCGTACACTAGGCAATCCATAATGCCTCCAGGGCAACCAAAGAGTAACTCCCATGTGTTCTTATTCAGAATGACATGAGGTATCAGAAACACACAGCAAGTAATGGGTGGGCAACTGAACCAAAAAAATGATGCTTGTAGATGCAGTTATAAGGACTGTAATGAATGAAAGCATGAAGCAGTTTAACATGGAACATGGAGCGGAGCTCAAAGAAGCATTGAAAAATAATGTTAGTTTATAAATAGTGTGTGAATGGTGCTGTGAATAAGACAGATAATATGTTAAGTATTCTAAAACAGAGCTGGCCATGGTCTATGACCAATAGCAAGCTAGTATATGTTCTACATAGGTCAAGATCCATCTTATGGTATATGTGGAAATAAACAGTGAAGACTTGATGGGCACCCCAATCACACCAGTGGTACAGGGTTAAGGCTGCACCTCATGAGTGCCTCTGCTGTAGAGCTTCAAAAAGGTTCACTGATGTTCTAAAATCCTTGATATACAGTCTGAGAGGCACGGCAGGTTTGGAGCAATAAATAGGTGTTAGGAAGGTATATTTCTGTTAAAGTGCCAGTAAACTCGGAAGAATGATGACAGGGAAGTGGAAAATGAATACCCTCTGCAGAAGTGTTGGGGGGGGGGTTGAGAGAAGGAAAGGAATGATGGAAAAAAAGATAAGGCATCAAATGAAAACTATGGGATCATGGAATGGGACAAAAGGTGGTATTAAACAACATGCACAGCCTTGGGGAAAATGACAAGGTGATATATAGAAAGCCCAGGAGCTGATTGGTACAGTTTCTAGGTGACAATGTAGTAGGAGATCATAATCAACATGACATCAAGGAATTGACAAGCACATGAAATGAGCATAATCAGTTTCTATGACTGTGTGCCTAATGAGATATACAAGGTGGAAGCCAATGGATGTCACAGACCCAAATTTCAGAAACATGGTTTTCCACAGGATGCTGATTGCCAAGCTAAGACTGGCATAAGAATGGGATCACAGATGGCACAATGGGTGAGGCACTAACAAGAGAGAAATGTACAGAGGGGGACGTTTGGGAGGCAGCCAGAAGGGAAGGGGTGGTTGGGATTCTTCAAGGGTCACACTGGGGCCAGCACTATTCACTGTTTGCAAATATTATATTGTCTGGGGTGCACAAAACAGAATGTGTTTGTCTTCAGAGGATGTAAAGGTGGGGTAGCAATAAAAGGAGATAGTGTAAACTGGGATCTGCAGATTCAGGAGAAGGGAAGGTTTAATGATAATGACAACTGAAAAGTAATGAAATGCCAAGTAATGTAGTTCATGTATCATGTTCCTTTTTTTTTTAATTTTAACATTTTATTCCAAACATTTTAAATATGGATGAATCATTTGCAGGACTACTAACTACATTAAAGACACCATTCTGTGCTATATTAGAGGCACTAGAGATGAAATTCTTCATCTGGTTTGGCACCTATGTCTCTAATGGACACAGGCAACCTGTAAATTGTTCATTTCCCAGGCCCCTGCTTGTAAATTTTTCATCTCCCAAGCCCCTGATTACACTTATCAAGGGTATCAGAACTTATCAGAGATTTGGGATGCATGGCAGGGCTTAAAAAAGTCCTTGTAGTCATTAGCCTAGTAAACACCTATGAACCCATAAGTATCTGTTGTGTATCTACTCCGAATGTTGTTGGAATCAAAGAAACAGCATTATCTTACTCAGTGTTTGAGACCCTGAAATTATCTTGTGTTTGCTTAATGTTTTAAACATAAGCAGTATTGTTCTTATATGCTTCAGTGTGTCAGTCTGATTTCTTGTTTTTTTATCTAAAATGGTCAAAATATGTCTATCAATCGTGACCCTTATGCCGTCATACAAGATCTTATGTTTGTCAAATCCACACTGCCTTTAATACTTTTATCAAGGTTAAGAATTAATTTGGCCAAAAACTCAATTTTCTCTATATTATGACCAATTAGTAACCTAAGCACTTTGATATCCATATTGTTATAAAACTCCACCAAGTGTTTGTAAATGTTGTTTTTCCACTGAATGCCTATTGAAAACTTGTATAATCTCAGACCCATAGGCACTTGAATATCAATAGAATGTTCCAAATAAATATTATGATATTGCATTGAATTTAGCATTGTGAGCTTGTTTTCTACATCATAAACATTGGAATTATATGTAGTAAATGCTGTTTCCATATTGCAGTCTGTGTTGTTGGAAAATGTGCAACTGTTACTAGCAGTAATAGGATTTAATCCAAGGTCTAACACTGATGTTAGAAAAAGATGTGTCAACTATCATAGCTACTTCTTTGTCATGTTCAACACTGCTTATCGTTTCATCAGCTTCCCCTAAAACCCCGAGCGAAGACTGACCATTTTGCACTATTTGTTTTGTTCAAGCCAGAAAATGTATCAGCAGCAAAGGTGATCTGCCTTCTTACTTCTTTGCATTCCAATAATAACCTTCATTGTTGCATGGTCTAAGAAAAGCACCAAGCCAACTTCCATCTTTTGTACCAGATCTGCATGTTCCCTAGAGATATAGCCCTTGTCAATCCTCGACCACACACCACTTTTGTTTGAGTGAAAAGTGTATCACTTATTATCTTCTCCATTCCTGCTCTTCCATATATCATTCCCAGTAGTTCCAATATTTCCCTTGTTTTTCTTTCCATTAAGGAGAATGCTTATTTCTTAATAATTTGCTTGGGGGGAGGGGCAAGTAAGCAGCTACCAGTGTCAGCAACTGGCCTAATATGTATCCCATGATACCTGCACAGGATACCCATTTATCTTCTGTTTTACCTATCAATCCATATGGTAAACTCTTAGAGATCAGTACAATCCTTCCCCCACTTCTAGCTCCTTTATATGTAGATCCTGCCTGAAGCCTACAACCCCTTCTCCCAATGTTAAGAGTTCCTCTAGGTGAGGTGCAGCTGTAGTAGGGCAGTTATCAGTGCCCCATGTCTTCTAATTCTTGCGTACACACTCACACTCTCTCTCTCTTTTAATAGCATTTGTCAGCCAATTTACTTTCCAGCTACATATTATAATTTCATACATCCAATGTTTTATAAGATTTTAATTTTATTCTTATATTCCCCTTAGCTCCAGTTATGTCTGGTTTGTGTATTATTTCATATTTACTTATTTAATCCCACTGCCATCTCTTTCACAGTGTCTGAAACCAGCCCCCCTCTCAGCAGTGTTTCCCCATTTCATATAAACAATTTGCCATTCTATTATGCACTGAACTTATAAAAATTATGATTAATCAAAACTGAAGTAGAACTATATAACATATGTACAAAAAAAAAACTGTTTGTTTCTTCCAAGGCTTGGGTCCTTCTATCCCAAGATCGCCTCCATTGTCTCCCCCTTTCACTGTGATCCAACACTGCATCCATCTTTAAGCTGTTAATGACAGAATTGTTAGAACCCCCCCCCCCTGCTTGCACATGGATTATGGTATAATCCTCTTTAATTTGCCTATTTCTGACTAGATTTACAGTATCTTTCAATATCCATGCAGGTATGTGAATTATTTTAAAAGTCTTATTAAAAACATTGCATTTTGCCCAATAATATGATGTCTACAGCAGACATTTAAATCACTATAGAAACTCCTGATATATGTCAAAGAAAAACAAAATGCAGCTTATCAACCCATTACCTGCATTTTGCACATTCCTCATTCTTTAATGCTGAGCTGTATCATCCTTTCCTTTAAAGTTTGGTATTTCCTGAATAAAGGAAACATCCTTTGCTTCCATCTCACTTGTCTGTCCTCCTCATTCACCTCCCATTGTGAATTTTCAGTGGACTTCGTCTTCTCCTCCGTTGCTTCCTGCAGGTGCTGTGTGTGGTTCTTCAGTAATCTTTGTGCCTCTCGAGAATTGTCAGTCACTATTTTGCCCCCAACAGAGGAAAATCTTATATATTGCAGGATATAACAAATGTACTCGGATTCCCTTATGCTTGGCCATGTGTATAGCTGGATGAAATGCCTGTGTCATTCTCCTGGTTGCTGTTGAATAATCCTGGTTTGTGACTATACGAGCAAATCCATACATCCATCTATCCCCTTGCTTCCATAACTTGGAAAGAACTTTACCTTTGAGTTTGCAGATTTTAAATCTCACTATTGTTTGCCTGGGGTTTCAGTGGTTACCTCGTATCCACAAAGTCCTGTGAGCCCTCTCAGTCCTTATTTCTTCCTCTGGAAAGGAAGTTCATTCTGAGAGCAGCTTCTTTAATAATGACTCACAGTCTTTACCTTCCAATGCTTCAGGGATGCTCCCATCCAGTTTTTTCTCCAAGCTCTGTCCTGTTGATCCCTCGATATCGCTTTGATCATATAAATGTACAAAATGGAGCAATCAGCGTTGGCCAAAACCACTAGTACAAAACACACACTGTCAGCAGTCAGGAAATCTCGAAAAGATTTTCTTGTGTAGTCGAACACAAATAACAGCAACCAAAGAATTCAGCAATAAAATCCACTTTAATAGTAAAACTGGAAACCCACCGGATTGAGCGCTTTCACCCCCTGACCAGGGATTTTATCAGAATTAACACTCGTTTCATTTGAACCTTTTCTGGCTGAACTCCGCTGCAGCTTAACATGCTGCAGTGAAGTAGCGGACTCGAGCAGGTATTACTTGTACATTAAATTCCTGCTAGAGAACATTCATTCTCCAATCACGGTGCTGATGCAAAGTTTGCCTATTCTCTACACATCATTAAAAAACTCAGTATACAAAGAACGTATGGAGCACTTTAATATAAGGCCAAAGTGTCTTCTGCATTACATAGGCAACACTTTTACTCTCTTAGGCCTCTGTAATACCAGTCTGAGCCCCATATCTATTGGAAACTAAGAACAAACACCAACACAGAAAGTCAACCTATGTATATTACTACTGATCATCCATAAACATCCAATACAAACACAATCCCATCCACCAATTTCTCCAGTCACACACAAAAACACCCACACCAAACACAGCTATTTGTGTTCGACTACACAAGAAAACCTTTTTGAGATCTCTTTGATAATATCAAGTCTTCCCTCTGAGGCATTTGCTAGGAGACGAAGCTGTTCAGTGTCCTGAACAGTCTCTTGAAGGGGATCTGCATGGTTACTCAGAACAGTCTTGATCTCCTTGTCTGTTGCCATGGTTCCATAAATTTTCTAAGAGGGCATTCATCTCTCTTTATTTCAGTGATCAAATTGCCCAACATTATGGAGGTATTGACACCCACTTCTGCCATGCTTATATATGTTGCCAGAGATGACATGTCGGGGTAGCAACTTTTTTTCATTCAGCCTGCCAGTTCTTGTTTTTGTTATTAACGTTATACTCAATACTCTGCACTGCAAATGATGTTTAAAAAGACAATTTTGCAGAAACATACTCTGGACCAGGATAAGTGAACAGCTCTCGCCAACAGCACCATACTAGATGTCTCTTCTGTCAGGTACCACATTCTTGACACCAAGCTGGTTCATTGCTATAAAAATAAACACGTGCTGAAAAGTGTAAAGGCAATAAATGGCTTTGTTGCCAAAACTACTGACTGCTCTCTGAAGATGTGCTGTACAAACAAATAATTCATTGTGTTTCCATTTCTCTCTATAGCTGTTGTGTCTTTTTGGCTTTTCCCGGTTAGGGGTCGCCACAGCAGAACTCCGGTCCGCTAATGATTGGCAGTAGATTTTCACATACTGAGTTGTCAGCTGTGATGCACAACCTTCAATGAAGGTACGCCCATTCATGCATGTCTCCACACAGAAGACGCTCTAGCTGAGAATCGAACCGGACAGAGTCTTACTGTGAGGTTACAATGCTACCGCAGCACCACCACCACATTTACAATAGAAAGTAACTCTGTTTGGTACAAAGGAAAATGAATTGCTGTAATCTAATAAAGATGCAAAATTCATTATTAATAATGGCTCGCTGCCATATGAACCTGCATTAGTCTTAGTTTCCTAGAGTTTAGAATCCTTACAAACAGAAATGGCATCCTAATCAGCAGAGCAGATTGCAGTCTAGATTAAGCAAAGAATATTGAACGTAAAGAAAACAAAAATATGCAGTGGAATGAGTGGACATTCGAAGTAAAAAGTCACAGCAAAAAGTCTGATGTATAATGGCTGTAGGACATTTTCATTCAAATAAACTGCCACTGGGTCTAGGTCATCCCAATATAATTTAAAACTCTTAGGCACTCCTGAAATGTAGGATATGAATGGTTACCTAGAGTCTCTGTATTTAATGTTCCTTCAGTATTATTTGCACAAGAAACATTGCAAAAAAAAGTCTAGTCACAAGAAAATGTCAGAAAGTTACAGATAAAATAGTCAACATACAGGTTCATAGGTTAGTACTAAGCTAACTGCCCTTGCGAGCCATTTTAAGCCTAGCCAATTATCCCTTGTGAGACTTGAACCCTGCACCTTGTGTTTGTAAGGCAAACACCTTAACCATTAGGCCACCCTCCCAACCCTGTGATGCATAACCTTCAGAGATGACATGTCGGGGTAGCATAAAGGAACAGCAGGGCATATTATTGTGCTGAACTTAATATTGTTGTGCAGGGTCATACACTTCTTGAGAATGTTGGAATGTGCATATTTTAAGACTGATGTTCTGAAACTGTATCAGAATACTGACAATATTCTGAACAAAGGAAACAATTATGGACAAAAATCTGTTTGCTATACATTATTTTCTTTGTTAAAGGAAAAGTCTCGTAGTTATATCACTTCAAGCTTTTACAGAGCTGAAAATGTTAACTGTTAAGTCAACAGATGCAGAGACCCACCCATCAGTTGGTGCCTGTTATCAAGACATTTGTTTGTGATATTTTTTTTATTTCAGTGGTTTATAATTTTTTATGAACTCAAACATCCCATATATTTTATCTGTTCTCAGAGTCAGTGAAGTTTATTTTTTAAGAAATTTAAGTTTATTTTTCATCAAATTCTTTCAAAGATTGTTTTAATAAAGTATCACACATGGAAGTAAATAATATAATTAAAACATTATAGATTTTTTTCATATTATGTAGACATGTATCATTATCTTATAACTAAATATTTTACCTGTAATATAAATGGGTTATGCCACCCTCTAAACAGATTTAATATTCTGAAATATATTCGGCTACTCTAATTCTAGTAGGGGTGATGATAAGAAACGGTCTTGTCATCATGTTACCTAAAGTGGTTAACTGTTACTCAGATTTATAAACAAATAGTGGGCATATAATTATGCTGAACTTAAAGTAATAATATCGTAACGATATAGGTTCATAGCTTCATGTGCAAATATTAGGCTAGCTGCCCTTGCAAGCCATTTTTAACCTAGTCTTTATTTCCTTTTTGGTACTTGGATTAACCTGTCACATCCAGTGGTCAATAATTATATGTTAGCCCAATGGGAATAATTGGGATCATACCAAAAATAATTTGAGGGGCACCAATGGGTGAGATAAAGCATTTAGGTACTGCTTCTGTCTATTAACAGTATTAGGGGCAGTCCTGGTGTAAACTTTCTCTTACCCATCCATAGATCTAAGTTGCACTTAAATATGGACAGGGATGAGCTTTGTTTTATGTATATGGGAAGCCTATTCCAAATCAATGACATTCTCTGCAAGATATACCTGTTCCCAAACCATTTTGTTGATGTTGCAGAAGAGGTGCAGATCCCTGGACCAAGTATTTCTGATGCCATTTGACTTGATGATATGAAATAGGTCCATCACTACTGGTCAGGGGATGCCACGTATGCCAAACACAGGTCACTTCTTAGCAGTCTGTAGGATACCAAGTATAGTAACAGGGCTGTGAGTCACTCCATGAAGGAGATATTGTTTTCACCTTGTATCCTTTTAGTAAGGTATCTCTGTGGGCATTCCAGTTTTTACAAGTGTCCAGACAGATCATGCCAAAGGGGACAGTAACTAAATGATTGGCCTAATGAGGACTAAATAAAGGGGGGCAATGACATCTCTAGATGTAGACAATCTTTTTATATAAGCTGCACAATATAGAAGGACTTTCTTATGACAGTGGACGTATGTTGGTTGAAAGTTATTTCACTGTCCACAAAAGTTCCCAAATAAGTTCTCACTTAAGTTCCCAAGTTCCCAAACTCTAAACAGCTATGCCATCTCTAAGGGGTGTGCTGTCAGTGTGGCAGTTTTCCAGGGTAGATGACATCCAAAAGGATACAGTAGTGCATTTTTTGGCATTTAGTTTCATTTATGATTCTGGCACCACTTATTTGTTTGGGACAAACCTTCTTGCAGGATGACTAAGTCATTTGTTCGAGACAAGCCTTACTGCAGGTTAGATAAATAATTTTGCGGGATGGCTAAGTCATTTATCATGTTTTTATTTTTGTCTGCAAGTGTTTTGTTGCAAGGAATAGTCTACATAGTTAACTGCACGGCCTGTTCAATTAGATTTTCTTATCTACTAGATTACAGAGGCATGTGGATTTTAAGCAAAAGAACAAGATAAAAGCTAATGTTTGAAACTCTTGTTATGTACATTTCAAACCATCACTGATTGGATGACTTGTAGACTACTATTGGTATACTTGTCTCAGCAGCTGGGCGCTTAATTGTAAAGCTGTCACATGTCACAATTCCAAAACAAAATAATTGCCTTTAACAATTGGTTAATGAGTTGGTATCATTCCATGAGTATCCAATGTGTGTCGGCATGGGAGAAGGTGATGATAGATAGGCCAGCCTATTTTGTCAAAGATGGCCTGCTTTTCTCTCCTCAGGGCTTCTGTGTACTGCCTAAGGCATTTTCTGCCTCTTTAGTTCCAATTTTAAAAAAGGCCCATCACTTGGACATTCCAGCCTATCAAATTACGATTTGGCTTACATTATGTGGCACAGATCAAGGCTAGGAGACTGAACAAAACATTATTCAATACTGAGGCCTTCTTGATGTTCAGATGTATACACATATGTGTAGTTACTGAACCTTGGTTTCACTGTACAGATAACACTGTCTCAATACCAGGCTACTACACCTAATACTTATTCAGACTATCTGGCAGTGCTGGAGACATATCCATATTTATTCGCTCCTTCATTGCCTCAAGCCAAACCCTTCATGACATCAGTGAAATTTCTGCACATTTTAGTCACACTAAAAGAAGGAAATTACCCCATTATTGACAGTGTCTCTTGAGAACCATGATGACTATCCAAGTGAGATGAATTCTACACTTATTAATCCCAATATACCAGTCCTGTGTGACTTTAACTACCCATCCATTTATTGTAAATTATATACAACAAATAGTAAGTTTGTCTAATGTTTCCTCAGTGTTATCTATACTAACCTCCTAGGTCAAATAGTCCAAGTTCCTATGACAGGTGACAACATATTTGACTTTGCCATTCTGCCCAGTATCTCTACCATATGTGGAGATTGCTCAAAAGCCAACCTAAGTTTCCTGCCTGAAGGTCTGAAGAAATTAAAACATCCCCTCCACATTGTCCCAGTCACTAAGACTGCTGCATACACTTCTGATGTCTATGTCCATCTAAATCAGCATATGTTGAACTCCATACACATTCATCATAAATATACTAGGAAAATCTAAAATAAACCCCTATGGTACTATTCCTGAATAAACAACTCCATAATAACAGAAGAAAATGACTTGCTTCAAATAAATTATTCCCCACTTCCCACCATAGGAATGTGTTTAGGCAGGGCAGCAAAGAACTCAAGCACACCATTAGGAAGACTACGGTAGGATATGAACTGAAAGTAACCACATGCTCCAAAGATAGTCACAAGGCCTTTTTTTAACTCAGCTAAGAATATCTGAAGCAACACTACATAGGAAAAAATGGGAATTGTGGGAACAATACATACAAGCGAGGAATGAGGTCTAAAAGGTGTCAGGACTTAAATGAACTATGTAATATTTGAGTGAGAATGATTGGGTAGATTAAAAGTGATGTATAATATTTGCAACGGGGAGTGTGTTAGTATGGTTTGTGATGTAAAATGCTTGCAACTAGGATTGTGTCAGTGTGGTTTGTTTTAATTTATATCAGACGTGTCCAACCCGCGGCCCCTCAGAGCTCTTCCATGCAGCCCACAACCTTTAACTGCAGCTTCAATGTACGCATGTGTCAAAACTCTTTTTTTTGGGGGGGGGGGTTTCTATGCCCATGACCTGTAACCGCAACATCGGTGTGCGCATGTGCCAAAGCACCCTCCCTGTTTTTTTTTTTTTCCGTGCTGAAGTAGGATCTGTGTATTCGCACCGAAGAATCAGTGTGTGTGTATGTGTGTGTGTGTGTGTGTGTGTGTGTGTGTGTGTGTGTGTGTGTGTGTGTGTGTGTGTGTTTACGCTGAACAGGATATGGATTTGCCATCACTGACTTTGAAAGGGGACAGCCCCTAACTATATTAATTGGTAAGAGCCAAATAAAATAAAATCCTGTAGTTGCTGCTGTGATTTATACAGTACACTTTTCAGAGAATCTTTAGCTCGTAGTATGTATGAAAATTAAAAAGGGGTTGGGAGGGTGGCCTAATGGTTAAGGTGTATGCCTTACAAACTCAAGGTGCAGGGTTTGAGTCTCACAAGGGATGATTGGCTAGGCTTAAAATGGCTCGCAAGGGCAGTTAGCCTAGTACTAACCTATGAACCTATGTGCTTTCAAAACAGATGTCAGTCATGTTATGGGCCGGATTCACTATGTAATTTCAAAATACTTAAATCCCGAATTTCAGTATTTCGAAATTACATAACTGAAGACACCAAATACTGAAACTCTAAAACCAAAAACTTCAAAATCCCAACGCTACACTACAGATACAGCACACACAAACACATACACACCACTCCCCCCAACTCAAATATAATATCCTACACTACAGATAAGCAGGGGGGCAAGCCCTGCTCCACCCCCCCATGTGGAGGGCTGTGCCCCCAGACCCCACCTACTTATATATACTAACTCCGAGATTGCATGATCAGACACACACACAAGCAACTCACTCCCACACATTATACACACCCTCGCACACACACATCACAGTCAAAACACAAACTGACAGACACTAAAGCCCCTATCCAACAGACATACACATATATACATACCCAAATTCACATCTTACCATTCACACACCACAACACCAGAAGCGCTAATTCAAAATCTCCGTACTTCGGGATTTTGAATTTCACACTTCTGGTTTACTGGTATTTCAGGACTTTGGTATTTTAATTTCGAAATACTGAAATTTGGGATTTCAGTATTTCAAAATTAAAAAGGGAACCCTATGGGGGCCTACTATTTTAGTTTAACAATCTCCACTTTAAAAATAGTTTGCTTTTTTCTGGGTCTTGTGTATGTAAACTTATTGTTAAAATCTAGATATATTTAAATATTTCCATAATCCTGCACTTAAAGAGATCTTCCTACAGAACCTTGAATGTTCCAGGGCTGCAACACAGCAAACTGCGTTATAGAAATGTGAGACAACAAAATACTGAAAGCAGCTGGGTAAACAGAATAGTAGCTTAAGTTTGGTCCTATTTGGTTACAAGTATCACCACACCACAATTAGCAAAAGAAAATGTTCATAATGAAGGCAGAGTAGACAGAATTTTTTGACTTGTACACTTGATCTTTCATACTCCTAACACTGCATCACCCAAAATAATAAGTACAGTTGTCATCCCTTCTGGCATTTGTCGTAACTGGCGAGTTAAAAAAAAAAAAAGAATGGACATATATACAGTAAGCCTTGATTTGTTAATCAGTAATATAAAAGGCATACTTTTTATCCGGACTCAGTCTTCGTTGCAGGCTCCTCTACGACTTTTTATCAGAAGCTATGATGTTTTTGAGTCTTTGTGATGGGGAAAATGGTAAGCCCTTAAAATGTATTTGTATGCTGAGGCTTACATGAGATATGACTCAATAAAAACATTAATAAGTGTACTAGGTTCAAATCATTTATACTGCACAAGGTAAAATGTATGTTATTTGAAAGTATAAAGGAAATATTTAATTGCCCTTCCTCTTCTCTGTTCATGAGATGCAAGTTTCTTTGGTATTTCCATAGGAATGCATGGCCTGATGTTGAGACTGTAGCATTATTGAGTCACCTTCACATGGCACAATGTGTTGTTGTTGTTGTGTCTTTCAGCTTTTCCCGGTTAGGGGTCGCCACAGCGGACATCCGGTCCGCTAATGATTGGCAGTAGATTTTTATGTGCCGAGTTGCCGGCCCTGACGCACAACCTTTAACGAAGGTACGCTCATTCACGCATGTCTCCACACAGAAGACGCTCTAGCTGAGAATCGAACAGGAGTGTAATCCTGACTAAACCCACCACTTTACCCAATATTATTTAAGTAGTAAGCATTGGCATGTGTCTGACTTATCGTGGTGTTTCCTTGTTGATCAGTAAGGTTTGGTTTTGATGACAAAGCCCAAAGAGCAAAATGCTCTGAGCAAAATGGAATATAACCCATTATGACTCACTCCACTCCATATCATGGATCATTGCGAGAATACCATGGCATGGAGGGGGCAGAACCTTTATTTTTTTTAATATTTTTTACACCATTAGAATGCTTAGAAAAGAACATTTGAAAGGAGTCATTGTGCATTGGATTGCAATGTCGATTTATGGTTTTATATGCCTTTTTATTCAGCATTGGTATTGGTAGAGAGACAGAAATTTCACAAACTATAAAAACTATAGCAAATTAGCAGACTACCTTCCTTTCCTCCATTATATTAAACAGCCTTTGTGTTCTGAGTTCAAATCCTTCCTTAAGTCAATGGACTAAGATGGGGGGGGGGGGTAAAGTCAGTGAAAGCCAAGACTTTGAAAGATAAGATGAAAAATGAGATTTTGGTTTAGCTTATTTTACTTTTGTTGGGTGAGGGCCCTTATTACCCATTTCACTGCGTGTTGTTTTTTTTTTTTTTTTTTTTAAATCCTTTTTAAAGACAAAATTCCAATCTTTTCAAGCCCTGAGAACTGCTGTCACCTGCTGTACAAATGTGTTGTGCTCCAAGCATCAACATTTATTCATTGTTCGAATGCACCTACAGTACAGCCAGGAGGTCGACTTTGGTTGCCCGTGGCAGCAAAAGAGTTAATTATATGATATATTTTATATGCGGCCCCAAGACAATTTCTGTTCAATTAATGCGGCCCCAGCAAGCCAAAAGATTGGACATCCCTGATTTATATAAATGTATGATTATCTATGTAGTAAGTGATTGTTTAATGAAGATGTTTCTTGTTAAAAAACAAGATAGGAATTGAATAATTCATGTAATATTGCTTAGGTTATATGATATATAGCAATATATGTGAAGTATGTTAATATAGTTTGATTGCTTTTATACTTTTATATGAATGCTAATTTACCTATGTCGCAAGTGATAATTCAATAAAAAAAAAATATCAGAAGCAACACACAACACTGCACCAAATTCCAGAAAATGGAACCCCCTATTCTAATCCCAAAGACATACCCAGCAATCTAGCTGACAAATTTTGTACCAGTTTCACCTCTCCCATTCACCCCACATTTTCTCCCTCCCTTGAATCACTAAACTCTGTTTCCCCCCAAAATTTCTATGAACCAGATCCTAGAAGCTCTATCCAAAACAAAAACAATAGCTCAATGGGCCCAGACAATGAAGAAGGCTATCTATTAGTTATACAAAGTGCACCTTTTCTGCCTTATTGCCTCCAAAGAGAAAGTGGCAGAGCCAAGGAAAAATGGCCATTGCGGTGTCATTCCATTAGCTGCATCAACATCATCTTTAGAATCTTGTAAAGCATCTTGGCCCGCTTCATCGACTATGAAACTGGTGATTTTAAACCCCTTGACCCTAAGTAACTTGACTTCATGAAAGGTAGATCCTGTCTCCTTATTTATTTATTTTATTTATTTAATTTTATACCAGATCAGAGCTCTGATCAGATTTGACCATTTGCAGCTCAGGCTCCTTAATCGTGTTTGTTTTTTTTAACATGTAACAGATGCCATTGGTAAACATCTTTATGTTTGTATTGCTTATTTAGACTTTGCTAAAGGCTTTGCTATAATTCTCTATGCTGGCATTATTGTCCAAGTTATTAGTTTAAACATAAGCCCTTATACCAGCAGTTGGGTTACAGACTGGCACTCCAAATGCAAACATTAACAGTTTGTGGTACATTCTCATCTAAAAGGCACACCACTGGTGGTGTCCCTCAGGGCTATTTTTTGTCCCCACCCCTTTGGTATCCATTTTGTCTGTCTGAAAGGAGATGCCAAAGGTCTGTGGATAACCAAGTTTGCTGATGACTGTAAAATGGAATGATTACTGACTTATCTATCGACACTCATATCTTCCAAGATGAGCTTACCAGAACCAACATCTTATGTAACAACCATGTCCTTAAGTTCAATGTCAGAAGCAAAGTGTAGCTGTCCTTGGGAAACAAATATATCCTACTGATTGCTCCGTAATTGGGACTCATTCAGATTGGCAAAGTCATTTGAGATATATGCACCTTTGATGGCAATGAATATGTTTTAATATCACCATGTTTCAATTATAGATAGGGAATAGTTTGCCCAATCAATTATCAAGGGTAATCTTCTAAATTGATGTATGCTATAATCTTCCACTAGGCTTCTGTCATTAGGACAGTCATGGAATACAGTGCACTATTTGGAAAGTACTGCTGCAAGCATCTAACCCTACTAAGAAGACTGGTGTATTTTCTAACTTAATGACTAAAATTGCTTTGCCTGCCAGAGAGACTAAAATCCTTCTTATTTTACTTTGTCTCATACCTTCTTATATTGGGTGATTTCTGCCTTGCTGTCTGGGTCATGAAAAACCCTGTCCAGCTAGAGCTCCTCTAACTCAGAAATACTGATAATAATAAAACATTAATTACAAAAATATCAGCTTCATTACAACATAAACAAGACCTCACAAAGAGAGAAGCTCCTCACCCAAACAATCTCTTACCTGTGAAACAGGTTCTCTTTCATATAAAAAAATATAACATATTGGCTTCCTTCAGGTTCTGCCTTGACATATGCAAAATCTCATGGTAAAGCATGAATTATCCCCGTTAAGAACTATATAGACAGCAAACATTACGGAAGTGAATCTGCTTTTTTAATTTTATTTATTGACTTACTTATTTTTTTTTTTTTTCCGTTTTACACCTGATGATTGCTGACAATCAGCACACTCCCAGCTAATTGGCCCATTCATTCTCTGTCACTGGGGGTGAAAGCTAGCCAGAACGAGAAATCATTTAGGTAGCCATCAGAGGTGTTTCACCCAATGACAGCCCATGACTTGACATGCAGTGGGTTTCAGGGCTGAAACTATTTCTTATTTCCACAGGGAGCTGACATCAGCAAAACTGCCCCACCAAACCACAGGATGCACCACATGATGTTTCTCTGGTCTCCACCAAGGAAATCAACTTGTATAGATGTGCCCCTGAATAAATGCTTTATCTATTTGTTATGCTTTACATTTCTGTCTGCTTATGAAGCATAATTCCTTAATTATTTTGCTAAAGTATAAATAGGACATATCCATAATGATTCTCTGCTCGGCTCTTCTGATTGGCCAGTCAAGTGTCTACTATGTTTGCCTTGGTATTACCTTTTTTTACTACTAGTTTCATAAGGCAGTTACTTAAGATGTTAAAATTCTAATACAAAGAAAAAATGTTATATAGTCTCATATGAGTCAGCATTTTCTAGTTAATTATTCTATATATCAGTGGTCTCATCAGCTTCTTAACTATTTTCATGAGCCTGTTTTTTGGTAACATATGGTTGTGTTTATGGTCTTCATATTCTCTTTGATGCTAACCACTACACAGCCCTAGCATTGCCTGGAAAGTGTGTGGTCACTGACTCACTGGTGATTAACTGCCATTAAAACTGATAACATGTGTGGTCTAAGGTTCACCATCTCTTCATGTTTAATAAAGACAACAAGCAGATCTACTTCTAAATTCTGCAACAGAAGGAAGTAGAGGAAACATTTTAATGAATGCAATAATTCCTTTAAAGTGTTCCCTTTCTTCACTAAGAATTCTGATTCTCATAATACTGGAGTCTTAAGGTATATAGTAAGTGCATTATATTTTTGGCTATATTAGTTCATCTGTATACTTTGCAAGACTGCTAAAATAGAAGTCTGTCTGTGTTATATTAACTAATTGTAGAAAGAAAAATAATGTTTTGCTTCTGTTTCTCTATAACCTGTGAAGATCATCGTAGTTGTTCAGTTGAAAGTCCCTATTTCAGTAATGATAGGATCATTCCTAAACTCAGAAAAAGTATATCTAAGTGATTTGTAGTAGGATGTAATAATTCATCAAATGCATGCAAAGAATCATACCTCTCAACCTCTTAGCTTAAGAAATCTGGACAAAGCCTGACATAATGGGGGGGCAAAGGCCCAAAAATAGAAACACATTTTAAATATTTCTCTTATAAACTTAGAAAGTTGCTAGAACAACAGGATTTGTGTTAGCATGCATTTTCTGAACAATATGAAGTCTGAAACTCAAATGCATGTCATTATTTAATTACTTTAATTTTCAGATCACCCCAGTGATTAGTCAAAAAAACACAATTTGTATGAGGAACACACCAAAAATATGAGGCAAAAATCTGAACATTCTGCAAAAATCTGTACAGTTGAGAGGTATACGGCCACAATGGACTTTTCTTTGTCACGTCTGCATCCTATTAAGGTTTTACCTAGTTAGTGCTACCTCCAACATAAGCAGGTAAAGTATATTCCATGATTTATAATAAATACAAATTGACATTTACTAGACTATATTCCACTGGTTATTCCATCAAGGCAAGACAACAGTGTTTGAATTAAAGATTTTAGTTTTGTCATGTGAAGAAATGTTCAGTTGCACTGAATCTGCTATTTAGTTATAGTTATTTTTATGGTTACAGTTATTTTGCTGGAATGACAGTCATGACATAGACTAGTGATACAAAATTCTGAGAGTTTGACAATATGCATAACTTTTGGTGATATTAACTGTCTTGGGGTTTGTGACAGACGTTACAAACATCTTTAAACACGCAAATGCATTCTCTCATAAACAGGCCACTTCAGATGAAATTCCCTTTCCCGGTGATACAACGGCTTCTAAGCTGTTTATATTAATAAAAGTGTACAGAAGGCAAATCTTTCCATACAGAGTGATAGGGTGACTTTGCTCCTCAAAGAAAAGCAGCTTTCAGTTTCTGCTGTTAGTGTTTTTTCTTTCTGTTTGCACATATGCAGACTTCTGAAAGCTGTTGTTTGCTCTGGTGTCAGGGAACTCTGTTGACATATTCCCCAGCTGTGTAACAATGGCAGGATTGTTCGTCCTTAGTGCTTTGTCAGCATACTCATGGTGTGATACCCATGTTGCTCCTCCTATATCTACAAGAAAAAAACACCCTAATCAATTGTACCCCCTTCATCTGTTGATAAGACCTTTTTAAAGAAGAATGCCTGTAGAAAACGGCAGGACATAAAGCAGTGTCTTCACAATGAAGTACATAATTGCTTGACTTACTCACAGATTTAATAATTAACTGGAGCTGATGTGCATAACAGTATACAACTTTTAAATCCATCTTCTTTTAGGTCCATATTTTCCTAACATGACTGAGGCTACATCAAACTGCAATCAAGTTGTTTGTGCTGAAAATTTTTTTTTAATTGTTCACAGTTGTGATTAATACAGTACTCCTGCATCTGATGTAGCAATAGGTTTAAGTGCCACAAATTCAGCAATATGTATGCCATTTTTCTAAAAAACAAACACTCTTTTAGTTTTCAGTAATACCTTTATCTGCTGACTTGTCAGCTAAAGTAATGAAAATTTATTTTAGTTCAACCACAGACATGTTTATTCATCTTACCTCTATAATGTATGTGCATAATCTTAGTTATTGCAGTGGTATAATGCATTTACTAGCACTCTATTATGTCTCAGAAAGTTTACTGTCAGTCAGTAAATATGCATGCATTTTGGCATGATGGAAATTTGTTTTTGAAAAGAACCCTGATTTCTCCATATTTTTGTTCTTGTATTTTAGATACAATTAATTAACGGCTGCTGTGCTGTAAGGGCCTCTATAGTGAGTAGTACATGGCCTGTCATTAGGGTCATGTGTTCTAATTCTTTCCCCCAAAAGATGAATACTTACCTTTAAAATCATAAGATTCTCCTGAGTTGTCAGACAGTCAGGACTACTTAAATAAAATGATGGTCATTTCTGAGCCATACTGTAATAATTACAATTTTGTTTTCAACAATCCACACATTTACAAATGTTTATCTATTTAGCAGGTAGGTCTTCATCACCAGGATGTGCAGATTCAGGACTAGGCAATGTGCATGCTAGGGTAAATGATCAGATGAGTCTGTGGGGCATGCTAGGGTAAATGATCAGATGAGTCTGTGGGCATGCTAGAACAAATGATCAGATGAGTCTGTGGGGCATGCTAGGGTAAATGATCAGATGAGTCTGTGGGGCATGCTAGGGTAAATGATCAGATGAGTGTGTGTGGGTCATGCTAGGGTAAATGATCAGATGAGTGTGTGGGTCATGCTAGGGTAAATGATCAGATGAGTCTGTGGGGCATGCTAGGGTGAATGATCAGATGAGTCTGTGGGGCATGCTAGGGTAAATGATCAGATGAGTCTGTGGGGCATGCTAGGGTGAATGATCAGATGAGTCTGTGGGGCATGCTAGGGTAAATGATCAGATGAGTCTGTGGGCATGCTAGGGTAAATGATCAGATGAGTCTGTGGGGCATGCTAGTGTAAATGATCAGATAAGTCTGTGGGGCATGCTAGGATAAATAATCAGATGAGTCTGTGGGAATTGGCTGATTTTAAAACTGGATGGCTTTTTTTCCCTGACTAGAAGGTGGATATTTGAAAGTGGATCACTTTCCTCTTTACTGTTACATTGTTGCATACTATAACTACTACTACCAAGGCCCTGTTGGTCAACAAAGTAATTCATTGTGTCTCTTGTTTCCATAAATGTAGATTTAAAAATGGTATTTCCTTATGCTTTGGGTACCAACAAGAACAGAATGCTCCTGGGTTGATAGCACCGCCTGTGAACTAGCCTCAAGTGACCTTCCTAAAAAATAAATAACAAAATGTGTATCTAGACTGGTTTTATACAGCCCATAATAGCACCACTAAGTGATCAGGGATAATAAAGATAAAGGAAAATATTATTATACATAGTACTATAGAAGGTCTTGCTGTCTAGTAATATATAGTAGAAAATTAAATTGTATATCCTAGCAGCAGTGTGGCAACCTGATAGTGTATAATACAAAGTACTGATACAATTAAATGTGTTAAAACACTATGGTTAAACATTTTATTTTTATTTATATTTGCTGATTCAGGTAAAGCACTGATCTCCATGAATCTTTTTCAGACTCAACCTAGGAGCACTGTCAGGTTAAATGACTTGCTCAGAGTAACTCAGTTAGGCAAGGGAGGCTTAGGGATTAAACCCTGGACCACTGAAAACAGCTTGTTAACAGCTCCTTAATCCTCTGCACCAACTGCCAAAATGAAATCTAGCAACCGTTTTAAAAAGGTTTGGAAGTTGTGAAGATTGTGTGAAGATAGATGAAGGCTGCCAGCCTAGCCAGATAGAATTTTGGAGATAATTCTGTTATCTGAAAATATTAATGTAAACCGCAGGCTTGTTGTCTTAAATGGTGAAAATAGTGTTACATGCAAAACTGGAAAAAAATGTAACAACAGTGCACTCTACTGACCAAGTAAAGCATGTTGTGACCCTTTGATGTTAGGACTCAGAGCCAGTGAGTCTAGAGTGGGGCATCCTGCCTATTGTTTTAAGGCCAGAGTTAATAGCCAGAATTTGCATGCATAAATGTCCTTTATTGCTCTGGTTTCTGCCCAGAGGTGAAGAATGTAAATGTAGTTTCTGTTAGCCTGGGAACCCAGGGAAGCGTGAAGAATGAGGTAATGTGAACGAGGAATGTGATTTTAAAAACAGAGAGAATCAGAGAGCATTAAGCATTTTTGTCTTGACCATCCAACTCATCAGCACTGTCTTGCTCTATATGGAAGTTTATCTTAGACTTGTGTTTTCTCTTAGAAATAGCTAGAAACTAGAAAGATTAGACTAAGTGTTTTTCTGTGATGTCAGAACTGTACTACTGAATTATTTTAAGTATTTCTCTGTGATCCCTGAACTCTTGACTAGCACTGTGTAGTAAAAATTATTGGCTTGTGCTTTGACTATTTGTTATTAAATATTTTAAACCCCTCCAACTGTGGCTGTTTTGTAGAGATAATTTAAGCTCTTTAGAATACGTGTATGCCTTTGGTAAAATTGTACAAAGCCACTTCAATAGCTTTAGCCATGGGCTATACTACCAATTGGATAATAATATTGCACAGTAATAATTGGACACCCTTTTAAGGGCCTTTGAGTAGCTGATTAATATTAGTGGGTGGTGGCAGCTGGTACTACCATATAGTCTGGGAAAAAGGAGCACAGCTGGAGAACCTGTGCCAGCCTTCCCCAGGAGTGTCTGTGTGGTTGTATAAACTCTTTTCAAAGTGTGTGTGTGTGTGTGTGTGTGTGTGTGTGTGTGTGTGTGTGTGTGTGTGTGTGTGTGCACGCGCGCGTGTGTGTGTGCGCGTGTGTGTGCGTGTGTGCGCATGTGTGTGCGTGTGTGTGTGTGTGTGTGTGTGTGTGTGTGTGTGTGTGTGTGTGTGTCAGCTACTTGGGCTGGGACATGAAGCACTGGTTGGACAGAAAGGGTGCTGGAGGTTTTAGCTTGCCCACTAGGCTGAGATCTGGACCCTATAGCTGTGCCAGTGGGGAGTCTTACTGGGGACCTGGAGAGCAAGGGAGTGACCAGCCCCGGACTGACTGTAATCTCTGTGTGCTGTTAAGGGAAATTGCACTTTACTGTGTATATTTGTTATCCTTTCCTCCTATATGAGATGCCCCTCACTGGTGTTAGTGGTGAGAATTTAGGATCCTTGATTGCTGGGCCAGGGCATGGGTGTCACAGAAGTAAACTAAAAAAAATGAAACAAAATGTTAAAATGAGTGATCAAATAATGGGTCTTTGATGATCTTTCAAAGCTCACCACTGTGAGAGATTCTCTCAACCGCTGGGGGAGAAGGTTCCAGAGGCAAGGAGCCTAGTGAAAAAAGGTACAAGTACTCTCAATGAAATCTATAAGTCTCCAATAGCCCCAAGGAAGAGGAATGCAAAGAGATAACTGGATTGCACAAGACCAGGATCGCTTCCAGGTAATTAATCCATGCCTTCTGGGCCAAATAGATAAACACAAGAATTTTAAAGGTCATGCAAGATTTTATAGGGGGCCAATACATTTTCCACAAAACCATCATACTCTAGTACTAATGGACTGTGCCAGCCAGTAATCAAGCTGTGGCATTCCCTGCAAATTGCAATCTATCAATTTCCATGTTGGGACATTCTAGGCAGAAGAAGCTGAAATAATCGAGATGAGACAAGACCAAGACATGCACCACCACTCCAAGGTCTTCGAGTAAGAGTGAATGCTTGATGCTGAACTTGTATCAAACGCTGCACTTGTATCAAATGCTGAACTTGTATCAAACGCTGAACTTGTATCAAACTAAAATACAATTTTCTTTTTATAAAAAATGAATTTAACTGTTTCTACACTAACATTAAATAACACAAAATATGACCACATAGCCCTGTAAGAATCCCATACAGCTGAGTACTATCCACTTGGGGTGCATTCACTGTGGAAAGTATGTGAATATAGGGGGACATATAATAAAGGAAGATAGATTGGTGTTCCAGGTAGAAGTAAGGAAGTATTTTTTGCTGAAAAGAAGTTTGAACTAATCTTTCCATAGATGACACAGAAATGTGATGCAGTGCTTGATAAAAAGGAGTGGTGTTTAAAAGCAACATATAAAGATAAATGAGTGTTAGTTAAAGACTGTATTGGGAACTTGGGCAGGTAACCGGAGGGGAAGTTGGTAAAATGGTTAAGGCGTTTCCCTCACAGATGCACAAAATAGGGTTTGATGCTCAACTCTGAGAGAAATTAGTTAGTCTTAAAATGTCCCATAAAGGCAGCTAGCTAGCCCAGTGCTTATCCATAAACCTTTATTTAGTAGGGTGGGTTTGGCATAATGGTTAAGGAACTGACCTCATAAACACAAGTTACAAGAAATGATTGTGTTCTCTGCTTATTGGGTAGGCTTAAAGTAGCTCTTCAGCGCAGTTAGCCTAGTATTCACCTATGAACCTATGTAGAAGTTCTTTTGTAGAAGAAAAAATTAAGATTATACAGCTGATGATACCTCGTCCTTAAGTGTTAGTTTGTTGTTATTAACCATGACAAGATTCCTAACTTTATCAACAAACCTCAAAATATTACCACCATAAATGATTGCAAAATTCAAAACTGGAAATTCTTTTCTTTATTTCTCTTGGAAATTCATTTCTTTATTTCTCCCCTCCCAAACAGCACCCTGACCAGTTCCTCCCCTACCTACGAATAACTATTTCATTTGTTCCACAGGGGTAGGAGCTGGGCATCCTTAGGCTACATGAGTGCCTTATGGCCCATAAGTTTCTGCCTGGGAAGCCCATTTTGCCCCTCCATTCCTCAGCTGGCAAAAGTCAGATAGTAGGGAGAGGGCCAGCCTTTATTTCCTGCAGATCAGCTTTCCATTTTCTCCTACTAGGTAGGTTGTTAACTCACAATAGCTGCCTGGCAAAGGGAGACGTGTTTACTACCATGCACACTTACTCCTCCAGATCAGTGGTGCACATGCTGCCAAAACAGTTGGCTCATCCTAATATTCACCCACTGGTAAGCATCACCAACAAGCTGCATCTCTCTTCTGACATGGGTGAACCGGCATCAATCTCTGAAGCTCATCTTCCCCATCCATTTCCTCAAGCTTCTCTGCCATTAATCAAACATGGTTCTCCTGGACCACAGTAAGGACTTCTCCCATGCCATGGGATTATTCCCAAAATTGTAAAGTATGATTACCTCAATGTAGAGTGAATAGCCTTGGTCACCAACTTGGAAGTGTTGAACCATGCATTACAAGTCATTTTCAAATGAATTCAGAGTAGAAAACTCATACTGAGTAAAGGAGAGTAAAGTTGTATATCATTAGGATGACAATACTATTACAGATCTCCCACATAAATATGCTTACCCATTGGAAGGATATGTGTGCAGAAAGCAATACAGAATCTAAAATGAATCCCAGTGAAATGGAAATGACAGAATAACTACAAAATAATGTATGCTAGAAACTGTCCCTTGGATATGCCCAGAAAGGTAGGAGGCAAACCAATGTAGGGCAGTACCTGAAATTCCACATAAAATCCAGAGATGGTCCAATACCATTTTGTAGTCCACCTTATCAAATGCTGAAGAAATATCAGGAAGGGCCAGGATGGAATAAAGATGCTGATCTTTAGCCATGAGGAGGTCATTCATGACATTAGTAAGGGTAGAGTCAGTAGAATGTCTTGTGCAAAAACTGGACTGAAATTGATGAAGAACTTGATATTCCTATAGAATCAGATCAAGTTGGCTAATATTTAAAATGCATTTATTCTTTTACACAGCTTTTCACAAATTACAAATGTTAAAACACTAAAATATGACTTATATGAACTGATTTTATGTCAGTCATACTGAATGCAATTACTAGTCTATCATGAAATATGAAGTTAGAGAAAGATATCACACACACACACACACACACACACACACACACACACACACACACACACACACAGGCATACACATCAGAGTTGCAGCTAGCCAGCCATTTTGGCGTCCTGTGCCATTGCTCGATCTAGTACCCATTTCAACTTTGATTGAGGAGTAAATAAAAAAGCACCTCTTCTCTTGAATTTGATGGGAAAAAAAGTTCTTTCTCCTTTTAAAACTGTAGCTTATAGCTTAAACCATACATGATAAGTACTGCTAAAGCATTTAAGCTGTGACCACAAAAGCAGCATCACAATTCATTGCTAAATGATACTACTGGTCTATGGACTGACTGACAACTGTTGATTATGCCACTAGCACCTCGCACCCGGGGTAGCTGCCCTTTTTGCCCCACCTTAGCTACAGTGTGTGTGTGTGTGTGTGTGTGTGTGTGTGTGTGTTATATATATATATATATATATATATATATATATATATATAGAGAGAGAGAGAGAGAGAAAGAGACACACACACACACACACACACACACACACACACACACACACACACACACACACAGTCAAACCAATCTCTTTGAGATCTATGGCTGTGCTAAATGGTTAACAGGCTGTGCTGTCCTACTTGCCTTGCCACTCAGAAAACTCTTTTGTTCTGAACAATGTCAGCTTGCTATTTGACTGTTAATGATTAAGGTTGCTCTTATTAGGATGACTAAGTCACCTTACCACATCTGTAGGGACTGATAGATGTCATGATGACTTTACCAACTCTTAGTTTTGGGACCTGTTTTGTTTGCCAAATAACTCAGATTTCATTGTACTGGTTTCACATTTAAATCAAGCATCATGCTGTTTGGATAGTTGCCCTACCAAGTTGGTCTTGGCTTGCCTGGAGGTCTTGAGTTGCATTACCTATGAGATAATAGGTTCATAGGTTCATAGGATATTACTAGGCTACCAATGTAAGAGCCCTTACAAGCCTAGCCAATATAACCTGATTTTACTCAATGTATGGCCCCTAGGTGAAAGACGATAGCATGGGTTTGCACTTATGCCTTCAGTATCTTACAGATTGTCCCTGCCCATAAGGAACATAGGTGTTACCCGAGGTGTGAATTTGTGCTTCCCTGTCTATTGATCCAAACTGTGTTTGAAGAGGGCCAGGGAAAGACTCTGCTTAATGTGAATAGAAAGCTTGTTCCAAAGAAGGGGTAATCTGTGAGACGCATATCTGTCTCTCCAGTATGTTTTGTTTGAGTGGCTGACTAGGTTTAGATCCCTAGACTGAGTGACTCACGTGCTGTTCAACTTGTGGATGTGTAGCAGCTCCATCAGGGCTGGATTTGTGAGTGCCTTTAGGTCAGTCATAGGTCAGAACTTAATACTCAGTAGGGGACAGAGGAAAGGGATAGGGCCTTTAGTCCACCTACATAGGACATGTTGTTTACACCCTGTATTTTCTTTGTGAGGAACCACTGAGTTTGCTCCAAATGGCGCACTGTACTCTATTATTGGTCTAATGAGGGCTAAGTACAGCAGGACTATAATTTCCTTGAATCTGGATGCCATACCTTTACTTATACGTTGTGCCACATAGAAGGACTTCCTCACCATTGTGGACACATGGCAGTCAAAGTTCAGGCTACTATCTCTCTGTGTACCTAGCTCTCTCAGCTCTGAGTCTACTCTTAGAGGTGTGTTATTGATGTTGTAATTTGCATGGGTATTTGAATTCCCAAAGCATATGATAATGCATTTTTTTTTTGCATTTAGTTTTAGGTCATGTTTTTGGCACCAATTATTTGTCTGATCTAGACCCTCCTGAAGGATATCCACATTGTTGGAAGATGCAATGATTGCCTTCAGCTTGCAGTGAGTGGCAGACTTTGTCTCCCAGAGGCATTCCACATTAGTCTTGACTTCAGAGAAGTATATGCTGTACAGGAGTGGTCCCAGCACTGAGCCCTGTGGCACAACCCTAGAAACTGGCCTCTTGCTGGATCTGAATTCACCTATTTTAAACACACATTTCTTGTCCATGAGCCTCTATCCATCTGGTGACATAGGGATTTATGTCCAGTTTTGTAAGATTGTTTATAATACCTGAGTTGGGAATTGTGTGAAATGCCTTGGCAAAGTTGAGGTAGGCTGTATGTACTGTTTTAACCTCATCCATGGCCTTAGTAACTTTCTCAAAGAAATCCACCAGATTCAGTAAGCATGACCTGCCCTTAACAAAGCCAAATTGTGTCAGGTCCAGTGTCTGGAGGTTTCCTTTGTCATTATTTATCAAGTTCATGATTAATCTTTCCATGGCCTTACATATGAAACTAGTCAAACTTATGGGTCTGTAATTTCTCAAGTCAGTAAATAGTTCCCTCTTTATGCAGAGAGATGACTGTTGCTGTCTTCCACTCTATTGGGACAAAGTCAGTCCAGAGGCTGTGGTTAAACAGAGATCCTAACTGAACTGAGAAGTCCTGATTTAAGCAGTTTAAGAGGTGACCGGGTATATTATCAGGCCCCATTGAAGCTGTGTTTTTAGCTTTAGAGAGTGCAGTGGCAACTTGTTCTTTTGTGATAATGGGTGGTGGAGTAGTGGGGGGTATTTCTTGGGGGAGAACTAGGAGTGATAGGGAAGTTAAATTTGGGCTGAATTTCTTAGTAAGCTGATTTGCTATATCTTTGGCTGAATATAGGTGATGCCACGTACAACTAATTCTGCACATTGTTTGGTGTTGTCCTGAAGATTGTGGACATAATTGAAAAATGTCTTATGGTTATCCTTAGCTTTGGAGGCTATTTTTATCTCAAAGTCTGCTTTCAGATACTTGACTAGTTCCCTGATTTGCTTGTTTAGACTAATAAGGAACTTTTCTTATGAGAAAGGGGTATAATTGTCTTCATTAAAGCAGGCACTGGTTACTCATATTCTAAAATAATGTGGGTTATCTCACTAGTTATCACCCTACCTAAAAAATAACAGTTTGAAATTCCAAGAAATGTAGATACAATTCACTGAAAATGAGACTAATTTTGCAAAAAAAAAAACAATATGCATACCAAGTCTGAAACTCTAATACCTTGGAGTTTTCTCCATACTCCGCAATATAGTGATCTCACAATTAATATATATAAATAGCAAAGGTGCAAAGGTACACCCTCTCACACCAAGAGGTCTGCAAAAAGTACTTTAAAAGGAGTACTGCAAGTTTCAGCATTCTCTGCTCTCCATTAAATATAATGTTGATTCTTCATAATTGCAGAACTTGCAGTTATGGGCCTTGGATTTAAAACAAGGAGCTACTTGAGAAGGTTGGTTTTGCCTAACTTGAGTCTTCGCATCTCAGGGAACATGAAGTCTTTGATCTGTTTCAGTCTAGGCAAGAGATTCCACACAACGCTATGACTGCTTTAGCTAGGATAACAAATGACCTCCAATTGGCAAGAGATCGATGAAACCATTCAGTTGTCATCTTCCTTCATCTTCCACCAGCATTTGAAATAAGTACTTATGGTATCTTGTTAGGTTACTTACATACCTACTGTGAGCTCTCAGGATTTCTTTCTCCTCCCACCTTTAGGGTGACTCTCATAGGGATTTCTCTGATGTTAATTCCTCTTTTATGTACTCTGAACTTGAATTTCTGCAAGGTTTCAATTGGGGATCAGCACTGTCCATTGCATGCTGCATCTAGAACAATCCATTTCAATAACAAGATGGCATTATCTTTGATGTGCTGCCTGTAATTCAGTTGTACTTCTCGTCTACTCTTAAGAATATGCTAGTTTTGAATTTTGCAGCAGATAATCTGGACTGTGACATCCCTGATAGTGTTGTAACTGGCTCAGACTGAACACATGTAAGATGGCTGTCGTGGCTATCCAGACCAATCTTAGGGACTCAAACTGTCTGATTTTTATATACACCTGTATGGTTTACAGTGATGTGCCAGAATTTGTTTTAAAGCTCGGCGGTCTCGGTGTTATTCCTTTGCACTAAACAGTAGTTGGCTGCTGTGGCTGTCATGATGCCACCATCTGAAAAACTATAACACAAATGAAACATCTTTAATATTAACTGAGTTTCATAGTTACATTCTGGAGATGTACCTGAGGTTGTCTGTGACATGTTTTTTTTAATTATCCTGACTAATGCAATTCCCCTTAAGTGTGATTTCACAGCACATAATTTAATTGGCTGTAACAAATTCTGAACTGCACTGCCTGAATGGTCACTGAGGATAATCCTCATTATTATCATGTTATACCAGGTCTTGTGAAGCCTAAACTAGCTGCCTGTGAGACCACATTATTTGTAAGGTTCATTTGTTGGACTAGCTTTCTTAAATAACCTGGGTCCCCATACCTTAAACAGTTGATTGTGCCTTATTGCCCTGCTCAGTATCTCTGCCCTGTCTCTCTAGTAGCTACTGCATTTCCAAAGTGTGCATTGTATCCTCCAGGATTTAGGCATTTTCTAAGCAGGTACACACTTTTAAGGACTACTACCACAATGATTCTGGGAGCTTTCCATTGCACAAGGGTTTAATAAGTCCTTCAAGATGCAATATTTTTCTGAGTTTGTTTCCTAGCTCTTGATTTACAGTTATAGTCATTTATTTGCATGACTATTTTTATAATCTTTGATTGGCTAACCTAGTAGTCCATGTTGTTTGCATCATCTGTACTTGTATGCTGTTGATTCTTTTGTAGTTGTATTCTGTTTCTAAGAATGGGAATATATTTTAATGTTTTATCTCTCATAGAATACCTTTACAAAACATTTAAGTATGACTAAGCTACCAGTCGCTGAAGTGAACAATACAGCATTGCAGTCTTTCAGGATATTTTATTTTAGATGTGAAAAATGCAAACACACCGAGACTATGAACTTTCACAAAAACACAATACGGTGAAGAATGAAGAATTAGGAAGGCAGAACTAGAAGTGAAAAGATCAGTAAGTTGAAGTGCTAGTCTGATTTCATCACAGGGTAGCAGAAACAGTTGTGTGACATACAAAGCTGAATGTGATTGTCTTGTAGGGATAATGAACTGACTGAATAAGGACTCATACTGCCAAAGTGATGTGGAAAACTGTATGAGGTCCTAAGGTACTCAGTAGAAACAGTAAAAGTCTCAGAAGTGTTACCTGCCCATAGCATATAGTAGGACAGATTAATTATCATTACTTTGCATACTGCTGGGAAAAGACAATGTCCCTGTCTAGTCTACCCAAGTTTTCCATGCCCTGCAATGCCTCTTTTAAGTAAGTCACTGTACACCACCTAAAATGAAAGTCCATTCTACACATCCACCACCCTCTCCATGAAGTAAAATTTCCTTACGTCTAAGATAATCTATTTGTAACTGACTCACTCTTTTCTCTCCTTCATCTTTACATTTCCTATAGCCTCCACTCAAACATTATTTGTTCTGTTATGATCATATCTCACCATCCCTTCTATTCTTCAGAATAAACAACCTCAACTCTTGCAGTCTCCTCCAGTAGTCTAGCCCTTTACATTCTCTGATAACATTATTGCTTTTCTTATCATTTATTTTAAGAAATTCAATGCTCACTTCTTAGTAAAATCTCCAGAACCAGAAATAATTGTCCAGCTAAGATACACCACTCTTTAAATACCTCATAAGAACTACAGAGAATACTCTGATCTTCCCATCCCACCTACTCTTCTAAAGAAACTTCTTCCTTATAAAACTAGTTCTACTTACTATCTCTAGAACTCCTAATCTATATTACTTTCTTCTGCTATGACTGTATTCTATACTGTAAATTTTGGGTTTTAACTGCATCCTTTGTTATGCCTGCATTCGACACTGTTATTTTTTTTTTTTTGTTTTTTACTATGATAACCTGTAATTGGCACTGTAAATAGATGTATTTGTCTTATATATCCATAGATAGAATTGTGTTAAATTCATTGTATTACCTAGGAGCTTTTCTCCCCGGGCCTCTACTGAAAATGGACATGTATCCAGTTAGACTAGCCCAGTAAACAAATGTAAAATAAAATAAATAAATAAGAACCATAAACCAAGTCATTTTCTTCAAACGCATTATTCTTGTTTAACTGCCTACAAGGTTTGTCTGACTTCTTCTATATATTATATCATTTTTATCTATCTTGTTCAGATCCCTGATATATATCTGTTGTTACATTTATATAAAGGTCTATAAAAACTATATTACTTGTCCAGAGTCTATCTGCTTATTTCCCATTTCTGTCCACTTAAACATGTTCTTTCTTTACTTGTATACCTAATAATGGTGAAACATTTCCTTTTATTTTTTCATATATTTCTTAACTGCATTTCCCCATCCATTTCTTGTTCTTCTGTATCTTTCTTCTTCATTTTTAAGCATCCTAGCAATACTATAATGTTTTATTTTTATCTTTACATATGCCTTTTCCAAACTCAAACCTTTCTTATTTTTATTGAATTTTGTATCCTAGCCTTATTTTTTCTTTGAAATCTAGCCTTTTCATTTTTATTAAGTACAGTATAATTCATATTTGCATTTCCTTCTGTACCTCTGAAACGCCACCTCAAACAGCTTTATAATCAGTACATCCTTTTGCCAACATTGTCCTTTATATATATATTCATATAGTCACTATTAGCTGCATAAGCAAGTACAATCATCACAATATCTTTCATGTATGTATTCACCTTTTGTTTATCAACACTGTTTTAGCAAATTTTATTTTCTCTTCTATATTGTTTGCATCATAGCTATCCTTCTCTCTACCTCCTCTCTCAAGACATTTTCCTACAATTAATGTTTTCTGCCAGCATTATCCTGGAATGAATCAAGAACTATGGTTCAGGTTTCTGGAACAAAGACAAATTTTTTTTGTTTCTGTTTCACTGGACCACACATATTTAAAAATGTAATCTGCCTTGTACCATGTATCATTGTTGAAAATTAATACTGTACCACTTCCGCCTTCTTCAGTGCCCAAGGTTCATATCACTAGACCCTCATATCCTCTCAGATCCATTTCTTTATCATTCATCTACAAATCTGACATTCTGCAAGCAATCAATATGGTTTGTCTGCTGTTTTGTCAGCTCGAGTATTGTCATTTGCCTTTCACCTAGCTTTATACTAGCTTTATACTAGTAACATTAATAGTCATAACACTGAAATATACATCAGTTATCATTTATTGTTAAGCTTTTTTGCTTAATTTTAAATTTTTCTAATAAACATTATCTTATTGTTCCCTCATATCCGGTTCCATTTCTTCTTCTACATCTTCCCCTTTTTCACCATGTAATACCTCATATTTGTCATCTCTCTTTATCAGTCCTGTATCAGGCACAGCATTTCAAGCAGTTGTTTTAGAATTACAAAATCTTCTGCAGTATTCTCAACCCCTACACCCCCTTCTTCAACATCAGATGCTTTCATTTCACCTTCTATAGACTCACATTTCATTTTTTCTTCAATATTGTATGTACAAGTGACAAAAATGGGTTTATTCTTTAAGCTTCATATATTTTAAGATAAAATTGTTCTTGGATTCACCAATGTCAGATTTCACATCTCCTCTTATACAGTTATCAGATAATTCTCCACAATAATTGCAGTTCTTTGTCTGATCACAGAAGAACATAACAGTATGTTACATTCCATTTTGTTGATATTTAAGTGACAAGTATCTTTGAGAAAATCTGTTGAAATGTTGGCATTGTGGTGGCAATGGAAATGTCTGTTATGTCTCTCAGTAAAATTAATAAATTCAACAAGATCAGACTCTTGCAGGAAATAAGAAAAGGTGAGCATGTTTGTTTTAAGATGTTTCCCTTCTAGTTTATTTAGAGATTAAGGATGCACTTTGGACAGGGTGCAGGGGATGGTGGGGCCCCTCTGCTAAAACAATAGTACTCCACTTTGTGTGACACACACAAACACATGTGCATGCATGCACACGCACACACACACACACACACACACACACACACACACACACACACACACACACACACACACACACACGCACACAGCACACATACACATTTTGAGTTTGTGGTGTTTTGTACTTTTTTCCCCCTTGGACCTCATGTTTTCTGGCCCTGACCCAGTACCCAGTGCCCATGCCATGTCTACCATCTACTTTCTAACCTCCTGGACTTACTCCATTTCTGCTGGGGCCGGTGATGGATCCTGAGAGTGTCCAGGGGGTTCAGATCATCTGTGCATCCATCTGGGAGCGGGATCCCTTTCCACACCCCCTATACTCATTGATTACATCTGAGGGTAACTTCCCTCTTTGAGTCATACCCCTCCTTAAGGAGCATATCAACAAGCAATCTCCCACCTTGGATGGACACACCCATCCCTTCCCTACTTCTCTGTCAGTCACCTCAGCTGCTAACTGAACCTGGGTTTACTGGGCCATGGTCAGGGCTTTATCCCACTGGAGAGGCTGTGGTATTTTGTACTTTTGATATATATATATATATATATATATATATTTTTTTTTTTTTTTAATGATATTTTGAGTCATGACATAGTGTGCCTTCATAGTTTATAACTCCCAAAACAGTATACTATACATTTGTGTTTGATAGTATATTGCATTCTGTATTTCAGAAATGCGTTTATTTTCAATATTAAATTCCATAAATACCTGCCAGCCCACAATCCATATGCCTTCTGGATCTAAACTTTTCTAAATGCTCAGCATAATAGTCCAGTATATATCACAAAACTGAAAATGCTGTTTTTAAAAGTTTCTTTAAAAACTATTTCCTGCCTTAGTCATAGGACCATTTGCTTCTTACAACAATATACAAATTTTGAGTTAAGGAACATAAATATTTTGCCTTAAACCCCAAAGTTACATGCATTATAGAATAAAGGATATGCCTTTCAAGAGATTTGAGTTTAACAAAATGTAATTTCAGTAAATGTCTCCTCTAAGTCTAAACCTTCTTCATCTTTTCTCTTAATAATAACTGTCTTGCTGTAAAAAGCCATGTCATTTCTTTCCATCTTCCAGCTTCATTGAGTCCTTATGTTGGTGAGTGTCAATGTCTTGACATCAAATACACTTCATTGACTCCTAGGATTACCTCTGTAGTTTACAAATTATGCATTGTTTCACTGTCCTGCATTATTTCCTCAGCAATTCTTTCCATTATTTGATTTCCAAGCAACTCAGATCAACTTGAGGTTCTAGCATATTTTCTGATTGTAGCAGATCAATAATATTCATTCCATTGTAAGTGGACCCTTTAACTTCCACTTCTTTACCCTCTGCTACTTCCTCTGTACCTCCAATAATTCTGCCAGTCTCTCATCGCTGTCATTGCCTTGACTCTCCCTATCCAAAAAAAAGGAAAGAGTAGGGGAATTTTCAGTGTGCTCCGGCCAAGGTACCTCGAGTCAGAATGAATACCACCTTGGCACTCCCCCGAAAATAAGCTGTTCTACATGGGAATAACCAGTCAATATAAATATATAAATACAATTGTTGGTTACATACAGGCAGATTTCCACCTAACTACCTCCACACCAAAAAGGCTCTGTAAGGTACCTGAACCATTCTGTTGATCAGGATGTAGCAATTTAAGAAAGGCACAGTAAGCAAGTAAAAGGTGATGCATTTACCTTTGAGGTGTGGTTGCAAAATAAAACACACGCTGAGAGCATCATTGAAGAAAACATAAGTACAGGCATTTCATTTTGTTTTATAGTCAGAGGGTCACATGTAAGACATACCAGAGCTAATGTCTACAATGATAAGTGGCTTTCATAATGTAGAACAGGTGAAAGGCATTTCTTGATTACATGGATGGGCATAATTCATAATGGGAAGCAATTTGTTATTTTTAGGTCAACACAGGTAAAGCCATACATATGAAGCAATGCATGAAAGATTGATTCCCAAGAAGGTCATCTTCATTGTCCATTTCAGCCTCATCTTTTTTTGCACAAAGGAATTAAATAAATTAAGTTTATTTTCCATATGTAATCCTTTATGTGCACCACTAGCTCTTTGTGTTTTCATTTATCGGGAAAAGGTTATGGTCCATGCAATCTGCTTGCTATGTGCCACAGCCTGACAGCTTGTTTTGTGGATTTTAAATCTCCGCAGGGAATCATCAGCTTTGTGATGCATGTGTGGAAGCAAATGTACAAAGGTTAGACCAGTAGCTCAAAGCACAAACTGAGTTAAGAATCATAAATTAAAAACAGCCACTTCAGAAACATTACGTCAGTTATTTCAACCAAACCAGCATCTTCAAGAATGCCAGCTGTTTGGATGTAACAGGCATGCTTAATGATTCATTTACAAACATTTGTTTTGAGTACTTAATGTGTCATTTAGTCCCACAGTGATTTTATTGCGGGTTCTTGGAAGAATGGAAGAATCTTATTAACAGAGTAAATAAATCTGTGGAGTTTGATGAAGTAGATGTACACCATCTTCAGATTTAGGAAACAACATACTGCTGTTCTATTTATCCACACTGATAACTTAGTCCTTAAAACAACGTCAGTCATACCTGCTCTGCAATATAAGATCTAAACCTACCATAAATCAAACCTGATGGGATGGGCAACCAGTACTGATTCATTTATGCTTTTCAGTAAGTCAGAGAAACAGATATAAACCTATATATATATATATATATATATATATATATATATATATATATATATATATATATATATATATATATATATATACATATTTTTTTTTTTTTTATTTATTTTTGGGGGGCACAGAGGTTTAAGACTATGCGCCTGCTATACCTAGACTCTGCAGCAGTCCTGGATTTGATTCCCATAGCTTCCATTTGTCTACTGTGTCACTCAACCAGATATTTCTCCTAGGCCACCCCTTTAAGAGACTGTGTGTGTTCAGTGAGCTTATGTGGTTAAAAAATGGCATTGTTTTTATTAATTTCAATTCAGTAATTCAAACACTCAAATATAAAGATATTTTTAGAAAACAGTGCAAGCATCTGTGTTGTATTACTGTTCTATGGATTCACATCTGACACAAAAGTACCATGAGACCGTAACAACAATGAATACCATACTGCAAAACATTGTATGACTGTTGTATGGATTCACATCTGACACAAAAGTACCATGAGACCGTAACAACAATGAATACCATACTGCAAAACACTGACTTTGCATCCAAATGTGGCTACTGATTCAGGAATATAACCACTGTACTATATGAAGCACGTAGACTCATATTTATCTATATGGTCACCTTGAGGCAGTCTCTAAAAGAAAACCAATATGGAAAAAATATTTTAGTAGTGGATTTTATAATTTTTCTTTCAGGCAAATACATGCAGCTAAAGACAAAAGGAAATAATGAACAGCGTAGGTATGCAACGCCCTGATAGTCTGAGTAAGCTTAAAAGGAAAGATCTTACATCTCTGCAAAATGCTGTAACAGTCTATAAGCTATGTACAATTATATGTTCAAAGGTTCATAGATTCATACTAAACTAACAGCCACCAGGGTTTTTACAAGCCTACCCACGCAACCCAACACAGTTTTGTCCTTGAGTTCCTTGGATGTTTATGTATTAGTAAAGAGGTAGCTAAAAGTTATGTGTGGGAGTATGTTAGTTGAGGATTAATTTACTTACTGTTAACCTCTGTCCATCAGAGACATGGGGCCAGGCTGGGGGTGAATTTACCATTTCCCATCCAATGATCAAGGTTTCTTTACAACAGGATCAGGGATGAACTCTGCTTCATGTTGATGGGGAGCTTATTTGATAGTGTGGGGATCCTATGAGACACATAAAAGTCCCTCCAGCAGATTCCATTTATGTAGCAGATAAAGTGCAAGTCCATGGATCGTGTTTCTGGTGTTGTTTGCCTTATGAATGTACAAAAGATCCATCAGATAAGGGATTTCACAGTGGGTAGTGAGGGGAGGACTGGGGGGCGAAGTTGGAACTAAATGTACCAGCCAAGAGATTTGCTGTGTCACCCTGGTCAGTGACAGTTGTACCATTTACCAAGAGTTCTGCACACTGCTGAGTGTTACCTTTAAGGTTCCTAACATAGCTGAAGAAGGCCTTGCTATTGTCCTTTGCCTAGGAGGCTATCCTGACCTCATAACTGGCCTTCCTGTACATTATTAGACCTTTTTGTTTCTTGTTTAATTGAATTAAAGAGCTCTTGTTTCTGCAAGAGTTGTTCTTTCTGATTTTGGCCATGACTTTTTTTTTTGTTTGTTATATACCCTGTTGAGGTAAGGAATCAACCAGTGTGGTTTGTTTTTGGTGTTAGATCTTGGCTTACTTCTGGTACGTACAGCAGCCCCAGTGCAGCCATTTACATGTTTGTGCAGGGAATCGGTAAATAATTCTGCATAAGTAGCTGTGTTACAAGCACTGATGCTATTAATTATGAAAAAAAGAGAAAATGTCCTGTTCTGACAATTTTCCAAACTAGAAGCATGCACATATATATATTTAAACAAAGAACAAATAAAACTTGAGCACATTTGTATGTATTCATGAATTTCTTCCATTGTTACGTTACAGATTCTTTTTAGACATAGCCAAGAAATAAATTATATAGTAGAAAATACAGAGATGAAAATGACACTAATTTAAAGAAAGAAACAGAACTGTTGCCACATTACTGCAATATGCAATGCAGTAGCAAACTCGGAAGATGTCTGCCTCAAAGCTTCACAGTCTGGGGGTTAATCTTGGCTACTTGTCACTGTTTCTTTGGAGTGTGTGTGTTCTTACCACGAGTTTTCATGTTATTCCCAAGATTGCTTGGGTTTTATCTGGGTACACCTTTTTCCTCCTACATCCTGAAAACGTGCTGGTTGATTAATGCTAATCTACATTGCATTTACCCTTACCCTTACGGTCCAGGTCTTGGCAAAAAGAGTCTGCAGACCAGCCTATTTAAATTGTAAACAAATGGTATGTGAAATAAATCAAACTATTAACACAGAATAGTTATTTATCAGAGATAATATCATAAAACTAGTTATGACCTGCACTCTTTGAGGTAGTATTTTATATTCAAATGGTGGTGAGTTAACGCCATATAAGTGAGGTCTACAACCAATGATTCTGCAGCCATATATGGCTCTTTATCTGCCTGTTATGACCCTGACATAATTTAAAAATATGACTAAGATTAATGTGAACATTGTTAAAACACACTGGTGCCAGTGCTGTGACATATAGTGATAGAGCCCTGACTGCAGCCCAAGCAATCCAAGTTTGATTGGATGTCTGAGCTGCTAACAAAGGAAGAATGGGCATGCCCATCCTGCTGGGAAGGACATACATTTGGACACACCTCACTGCTGGGAGCATTGACTTAGGACAGTGGGAGCATTGGCTGAGTCTCTGCTGAAGCACTCCCCATTGCGCTTCCAGCGCTGGATGTTACAAGTGCACTCAAGGGGATGGGAAGTTAGGGCAACTAAAAACACTCCTGTGCAGCAATATGATTCTACTCCAGGTACATTGATCTCCTCACTGAAACTCAAATATGGGTCAGAGTTAGCCCGGGGAAGAAAGAAGAGATCAGTAGGCTTGGTAGATGAGGAGAATCCCTGGAGGCAGCCAATGGGCAGCTACAAGTAGCAAAAACAATTGTTAAAATGTATCAGTATTGTTAAAATCTTAATAGCTACAGTGATTTTTGACTTCAGTATTTTTTGCTATTAAAACATTATGCTTGCCTGATCTTTTTTCAGTTTGGTAACAAGGAATATAGTGCTTGAAGTAGTTGGTCACTGTAGAAACTTTAAAAAAATGTCTCTTCTTATCTTTTGGGTTGCTTATTTCACATGAACTCCTTATACAAGTAACACTTCTGTTTACCGGTTTGCAGGGGAATTAACAGAGCATTAACACCCTTTACCAGTGTAACACTAAAACTCAGACTTTTGTATCAGCCAACAATACAGTACCATAATTCTCCATGTTTAAGGTTACATGCAAATCACCACTGAGAAATGTTTTAATTAGAGTTATAAGCATACATGAGAGTAAAGAGTAATATGTCTTAGCACCTCACATGGAATGTTAGATTTTGTCTTTGGAATAGGCTAAATTGGGACCTGGAGGAAGCCTGATAGGTTGTTGGACACTATTTAAACTGGAGCATTTACTAGTGTTTTTAAGTCTGAGGAAGTGTTCTTTACAGAACGTGAAAGTGCTCACTTTTGTTTTATGCTGCAATAAATCGAGTTTTGGTGCCTTCACCTTGGTGTTACATCTGGAGTTTTGTTTTCCATTGACTTATTTGCTCAGGAGAGGTTCTTTACCCTTAGATTGCTTTTCTTTTGAATCAAGCCTGAGAAGTTCAAGAAGGCTGAATAAATTGAAGTATAAATGAGACAGGTAGATGTCAAACTTAAATTAATATATTGAGGGGCTAAGTAAAATAAATTCAGCAAATATGATTATGTTACATAATAAGGGGGTTAGTCATCTGGGCAAAGGGACTGGTCTATTTTCTGTCACGTTTTAGTCATGACCCTGGTGGAATATAAAACAAATAAGAATCAAAATACAATAAAACAGATTAAAATAGTGGCAAGATAAAGTAAAGCAAAGTTAAGTATATTTAAAGTAATCAAAGTAACAAACATTTATTAGCATCGTGTGGTATGAAGATGGACAAAGCTGAATGTATTTAAGTTTAAATCATCCCTCCAGTGATATGGAATGACATAGAATTAAGCAGATAACCAATCGAGCTTGATACTATTATTTACAGACAAACAATGACAGCCCTAAATTCTAATATTACCTGGGATTACCTCTGCCGTGCACAGTTTACTGGAGTGAATCAGCATGTATAGTTTTCAGAAGAGAAATGTATTATTGTTCATGGATGGATGTCAGATGTATAAAGGGGAAAAACCAAGTTACAAAGGGCTGATGTAGTCAGAGGTGGAAGCAGAGACTACTATCTGAATGGCATATTCTTTTAGGGTGTGTAATAACCCCTTAACTAAAGCACAGTATTAGTGGACCAAGAATAAACCACTGAGGAATGAATCACCAAACTGGATTCCTCCCTCCAAAAAACAACTCCCCCATACCCCAAATGGATATATACCAACTCCACAGTTGCCTCAACTCAAAGAAGGGGGAAATTACCTCCGAAATGGGCAACACAGCTGTCACAACTCACCAACAATGATTTCCTGTGTAGGAGCTCCAACCTGCGACAGGCTGAACTTTGTGCAAATGACTCTTAAGAGTTCAATCTTTATCCACCCAAAGGTCCCCCTTAACAAATGGAATGAACAGCCAGGGGATATTCTAATCAGATAGGAGCTGAATATAAATATTGGTGTAGAGTATAGCTACATATTGAAACAAATGTAGAATATGATTCTAGCAGAGGCTTTTTGAACTGTTTCTTTGATAAATACTGTTCATTTCTTTGGCAGTGAGCCATCTTGCAAGTGAGTTTCTTAAGTTTTGTAGTCATGCCACATGACATCCCTTTTGTTTTAGCGGGTGTGTTTTAAACCAGCTAGCCACTAAGCTGTATCAGCAAAACACTTGCCATCCCTAAAAAGGGGGGGGGGGTTGGTATAATGAATAAGGTCTTTACCTTAGAGATGGAAGGTACAGAATTTGATTCTGACCTCAGGTTATTGGCGAGAATTGTAATAGTCTGTAAACTGATAAATTAGTATGAACCTATGAACCGGAGCAGGTTATCATTGTTGCATTACTGTTAGAGTAGTTACATGTCAGTGATTTAATGGAGACAGTAAAAATGACAGAACCCAGGCATGATGCCTACAGAACTACTAGAGTTACAGGGACAGCAAAAGATAATGTATAACATATCATTGCTCATTGATTCATTCTCAGATTGCCTGCTTAATCCAATTCACATTTATGGGGGAACTGTAACTTATCTTGGATCTCAGTGGGAGAAAGGCAGATAAACCAGTCCTGGACTTGGTAGCAGCCCATCACAAGATGCACACACACACACACACACACACACACACACACACACACACACACACACACACACACACACACACACACACTGATGCACATGCACAAATGGTATGTACACCTAAGGCAAGTTGGAGTATCACTAATTTATACATAGTCATCCTTGGGAAGTGAGAGGAAATTGCAACACCTGTGAAAACCTAATTGGACTTAGGAAGGACATGCATACTCTGCAGAGAAGGCACTCTAATTGTGAACCATACTGGAGAACCAAGTACTGTGAGACATAACAGTACTAACCACTGTAACACAGCAGGATGCAAAAAAAATCTGTTAAGCAGTAAACTGTAATGCTCTACTAGGACATAAACCGTATGTGATTCATTAGTCAGTAGTAAGTGGATACAGAATCAGTTGAATACTTTCCTTAAGTCAAGAAAAATGACCCTAGTAAGCATGTTTTGGTCAGCAGGTCTGTGTCTAAATATGAGTAACACAATAAGGATGTTCATGACCAGACCTGAATTTGTCTCTTCGTAACTCAGCAGACTAAAAGATCTAAGATACAGAACAGAAGAAACGGTGCCCTGATCGCCAGTAGCTCACAAAGTGGAGGTATCAGTAAAACTGTCCAATAGTGTTCAGCGTCAGCTGTGTGCCCATCTTTAGAAAGGGGAATAACTGTTGCCATCTTCCAGAAGTCTGAAATGTTACAATGAAAAAAAATAGTATAACACATGCAGGTGTTTGATGCAGATAAAAGCATTAACAAATTTAATTGTTCATGAAACTGCACTGATACAAATATAACAAACCATAGTAAAATGACCATTTCCCATTTACTGATAACTAATAATAAAGGAAAACTTGAAGACACAGTGTATTGTCCCTAAGTTCTGCAGAAGAGATAATCTACTGTAATATTATAGGATACTAGACTAATCTGGTGTAAATGTTGCACGATTTGCAGTTGGAACTACTTTTCTTTTCATTTTATTTATTTTCTCAGTATATGAACAATCTGGAATAAAGCTGGCATCTTGATTGTCACAAAATGACAACATTAATAGAGCTACTATAAAACTTGCATAATTTATTTTCTTCCTTCATTTAGAGAAATTGTAAAAGTGTAAATGTTATACTGCTTGTCAGAGAATACCTTCCATCATGTAGGGAACAACATCTAGGATAACTGTAATATAGAAGAAACAGCACAAAAAAGTTGTAAGAAATGTGCTGTGCTGAAGAAACTAATCATCAATAAACCAGACCTTGCCAGAAACAGGAAATCTGGAAACAGAAAAAAAAAACGTTTCAGTTAATGGATCAATACAGTTTTGTGAGAAACTCTACAGGATACACAAGACAAAAATAAACATGGGGGTCTACAAGCCATCATCACCTTCTCATGAATGCAAAAGCAAAACTACAGAAATGTAACTTTTGTGTGCAGGAAAAGGCCAGTAGGAAATGGATTATTACCTATTATACCATGACCCCCCCCCATTAATATTCCAAAACGTGCATGCTGATTGGTCAGCGTGCACGTTGTAAATCGACTTATACTAATGGAAAAAGGTCCGGTCGCCCGGACTTTTTCCATTAGTATAAGTCTTTTTTAAAACACTGTCTCGCTATGTTAAAGGAATTTAACATAGCGAGACAGGTTTAAAAAAAGCAACGGAGATCTCCGTTGCTTTTTTTAAAGCTGTCTCGCTATGTTAAACTCTTTTAACATAGCGAGACAGTGTGTAAAAAACAACGGAGATCTTGCTTTCTCCGTTGCTTTTTTTTAAACCTGTCTCGCTATGTTAAATGGGTTTAACATAGCGAGACAGCTTTAAAATAAGCAACGGAGATCTCCGTTGCTTATTTTAAAGCTGTATCGCTATGTTAAACCCATTTAACATAGAAAAACAGTTTGTAAAAAGCAACGGAGATCTTGCTTTCTCCGTTGCTTTTTTCAAAACTGTCTCACTATGTTAAATGGGTTTAACATAGCGAGACAGCTTTAAAATAAGCAACAGAGATTCTCCGTTGCTTTTTTTAAAGCTGTCTCGCTATGTTAAACCCATTTAACATAGCGAAACAGTAAAAAGCAACGGAGATCTTGCTTTCTCTGTTGCTTTTGCCCACAGCTCTGATGTACTGCGTAGGCATAGGCATGCGCAGTACATCAGAACTGCCGCAGAATACCAGACAGCTGCGGAAGGGCAGCAAGGAGGCATTATACAATGCCATTATTTAAGAAAAGTAATTTTTTTTTTCTTAAATAATGTCATTGTATAGTAGCAATAACCCACTTCTGGGTGTGGGTAATGCTGGATTTACCCACGGTTGGCTTTGTTTGGCCACTCGGGCTTCGCCTTCATGACCAAACCACGCCAACCATGGGTAAATCCAGCATTACTCACACCCAGGCGTGGGTTATTGCTATAATAATCATAATGGTGCTATGCATCTCATCAAGTTCTAGGATATAGCAGTTACAACTGCAGCTATTTTTTCATATAATTTGAATCACTGCCTACAAAATAAGTTTTTAAATAGCAATAATGTATTGCACATAATCTAAAGGTAACAGATTTTTGACAAAGAGTAATATCCTAGCAGTAGCCAAAATAAGAGTGCAGGACCAGTTATACCAATATTATGAGAATTATTTTTTTTTTCAAATATATTTTTATTGCATTTCTCTTCTATTTAAATACAAGAAAAGAATGACACAGAAAATATACATACAAGCTACTTGGAATATCAAGTTTCAGTCGTCCAAATATGATATACATAACATAAATCATCAATGTTAGGGTAACAATTATACAAAATTGTCTAATAATCAAGCTGCTCTTAATGAGCTATAAAACAGACATTTACATAAAGATAGTATACAACATATTGAAAATGTGACATTAAAACATTGCAACCAGATATTCTAGTCTACCTAAATAAAGATTCTGTAATGCACTAACTATGTACAATATATACAGTGATGTCACCTTAATGTTCATCTTATATGTGTTTGCCATGACCTGTACACTGTTACTGTGGGTATTTCTATAATAATTGCCTTTAGTTTCCCTTAATTATGTAAAGTAATATTGATGGTGAAGTCCCTTGTTCATAAATCAATTTTGTCCTAAGATTCCTAAAAGCGTTTTCCAATGTTTCTGATAGTACAATAGTTTTTTTTTGGCTTCTTGTAATTAATTTGCTGGCTAATAAGAATTTACAAAAAATGACAGTTTTCAATAGAATGTTATAATTATGCAGCAGGTAATCCAAGCTTTATCATTCATCTGCTATATCAGAACAGACAACCAAAACTCTAATATCAGTCCTGATTAAAAATACAAAGCCTTAATACCTGCATTAACTTGTGAGGAAAATGTTAAATACGTCTGATTAAATGCTTGTATGCATGTCGCTGCAGAATGACTGGACTCATATTCTGATGGAGGAGGCCAAGAAATATTTCTAGACATGGGTGGCAGCCTCTACCTAATTTTAGTTAATTGATTAAGAAAGCAGGTGCCAAGAAGCTTCTACAAATTCTTAAAAGATTAATGTGTAAGTCATGAAAAGAAAGTCAATGTCATAATCTGAAAAGTAGTTTAATTCCCTTTAAAATGTCTGGAATGGTATATAAGACAACATTATCAGTCTTAGGATGAGGTAAATACCACAGCTGAAGTTAATAAATATAGCATTTAAATTATTATGTTTATTACATATCTACATTTAGCAAAGATGCCCCACTTCCAACAACAGTAGGAGATCCATTGTCTTCAGTGCAGTTTACAGGATAGAGGCATACTATTTTAAAATGCTCATTTATGAAGCAGTGCTGCCTGCGTACTGGGATATTCGAAAGCTAGTACTGATGCCTTGCCTGGTCAGCCGCCTGGTATACAACACTGAAACATGGACCTGTGCTTAGATTCACAAAGCCAGTAACTGTAGAATCCATTGCACATACACAGAAGTATGCATGTGTACACAGGAGGCAGTTTAAGTACAAACCATAATGCTTGTATGTACATAATAATCAGGGGTGGGGATTAAGCCATTCAGAAATGCTCCAAGCCCCACCTCAGAGTATGAGATAAGGGTCAATGGGTAATTCTCTGGTCTGTGGAAGGTTAAGGTCTTCCCTCAAAAGTGGTATGCCATGGCTTGGAGAGGGTGAAGCCAGACCCTGAGAACAAGGAAAATAGCATTCTCTCTCTTCCCATAGTCTAAAGCAGTGAGGTGGATGCCCGTCTCAATGGCAGTTCACATCTAGTCAGGGAGACTGGGGACTCCCATCTCCCTAGGGAATGATTGACCTCACAATCCATTGTAGGGGGAACTGAAAGATGATAAGTAGGGAGCCAAAAAGATTTTTTAAAAAGTGGAATGCACCCAAAGGACACAAAATTATAATATGACAATGAAACTAGAAGAATTATAGGCTAAGATAAAATGAAACTGAAATGCTTCCAAAAAGGGCATTTGCATGTGCTATTTTGACTTATCTGAGTTGGACACGATTTGAAGCCATGGAAGCTTAGTCTGTGGTGAAGAAACCCAGAGCTGCAAAAAGGTTGAGAAAAGATGCCAGTCAGCAAAAAGGGAAATAAAGAAGTGTCTCCTACAAGATCTGCTCTACAGCAATCTTGAAAGATACCAGTCTGCTGCATAAATCAGCTAGCATCATCTATATCTAGAAGAATATGGTAAGCATAACTGTTCATCTTTTTAGTGAATATAAACTGATTATTCCCAATCCAGTGAATGAGAGTGAAACGGTCAATTAAGGTGAAGTGACAAACAAGTCCCCCTAAATTCTCTATGTAGGGGACTTTGTCCATCCATTCCATTAACTATTATAATCTACTCCAAGGCTGGAAAGCATCTGACTATGTTTAAAAAATTCCTCAGATCAAACACATTTGCTAAAACACAATCAGACCATCTTCACTCAAAACAAACTAATCATATAAACAGAAACTAGTTAAACACCCAAAAACAGAATACCTGAAACAGTCAGATAAATGCTAGAAAAAGTTTCCAAGATGTCCAATATAAGTGCTAACTCAAAAGCACCTTTACCTGCTGTCCCAAAATATATGTAACATTGTATTGTCCCACTAACACTCTTGATTAAAATATGTTTTAGCTTTATTTGAGCAGGTGATTTCCACCAGTCAGCAGCCCTAGGAACAATGGTCTTATATCTGGTACTTGGGCCTACTAAAAGCACCCAACTCTCATGTACTAGAAGACCACTATCTCACAACCAGGGACTCGGACATCTTGTAACTTGCATGGCTGGTCACTTGCACTTGAACTTGACCACATTTCTGGTGAGGTACAGGAGCCATGCAGAGAATGTGGAGCTGCTGCACCTTGCCTGAGCACAGTAACCAAATTCGAGCAAGGTAAAGCTGTCAGCTGGGGAGGGAGTGGGAGGAGCTAAGAGTGCAAGTTAGTTTCAGACAGGGACTGGGTAGGGGATTTAGGCTTAGGGGGGGAGGAGCTTTATGTTTAGGGAGCAGGAGAGGAGTTTAGAGTTACAGAGTGGGACTGGAGATTTAGGTTTAGGAAGTGGAGGGGACTTTAGGGTTGGGGAGCAGGGGTGGAATTTTAGGTCTAGGAAGCAATTGGG